>NC_081760.1:19761026-20121860 GCF_963082965.1 Carassius carassius | reverse complement strand
CACAATCAACACACATTCAGTAAGATGTTTCTTAATCAGCATTCAGTATTTTAGTTTTTAAATTTGGTTTTAAATTAAAAAAAGGTCTTTACCAGTGAGACTAAATAAAAGTATGCTATATGAATACATTATTCCAAAATGTTAAAATCAAATGTTGGTGCGAATAAAACAAAGATGCAAAGTTTTCATTCATCCAATTAAAAAACAATTTAGGGGGAATGATTCACATCTATATTTTTTTTACTTGAGCCAATGAAAAATAAATAACTATTGTCTCAATTAAAAAAATATAGATGTGAATCATTACCCAAAATTTTTTTAATTTGATGAATGAAACACTTTTTTTCAGCGTGCTACAGCAGGTGATTTTTAAATCAAATTAAGTCAAATGTAATTTTAAGGTAAAATAAAAATAATCATCCTATACACAACTGAAGTTTACTTCTGGCTTTTCAAACTGGGCATGTTTTTTGTGCGCCAGTACAACAACAACGGCTGTTCGCTTCCTGCTATCTGTGCCTCATGACAGCACTTCCAGTGCTTAATGGCTGCCCGTGTCCTGCGCACAGATTTCAAAATACTTCCACACAAATGACATAGCGAATGATGACATAGCCACCTTTTGCTTTGATTACTGCTTTGCACACTCTTGGCATTCTCTTGATGAGCTTCAAGAGGTGGTCACCTGAAATGGTTTTCACTTCACAGGTGCGCCCTGTCAGGTTTAATAAGTGTGATTTCTTGCCTTATAAATGGGGTTGGGACCATCAGTTGTGTTGTGCAGAAGTCAGGTGGATACACAGCTGATAGTCCTACTGAATAGACTGTTAGCTGCTTTTCTCTTGCCATAATACAAATTCTAAGTACAGGAAAACGAGTGGCCATCATTACTTTAAGAAATGAAGGTCAGTCAGTCCGAAAAATTGGGAATACTTTGAAAGTGTCCCCAAGTGCAGTCACAAAAACCATCAAGCGCTACAAAGAAACTGGCTCACATGCGGACCGCCCCAGGAAAGGAAGAACAAGAGTCACCTCTGCTAGGGAGCATAAGTTCATCCAAGTCACCAGCCTCAGAAATCGCAGGTTAACAGCAGCTCAGATTAGAGACCAGGTCAATGGCACATGGAGTTCTAGCAGCAGACACATCTCTAGAACAACTGTTAAGAGGAGACTGTGTGAATCAGGCCTTCATGGTAGAATATCTGCTAGGAAACCACTGCTAAAAAAAGGCAACAAGCAGAAGAGACTTGTTTGGGCTCAAGAACACAAGGAATGGACATTAGACCAGTGGAAATCTGTGCTTTGGTCTGATGAGTCCAAATTTGAGATCTTTGGTTCCAACCACCGTGTCTTTGTGCGACGCAGAAAAGGTGAACGGATGGACTCTAGATGCCTGGTTCCCACCGTGAAGCATGGAGGAGGAGGTGTGGTGGTGTGGGGGTGCTTTGCTGGTGACACTGTTGGGGATTTATTCAAAATTGAAGGCATACTGAACCAGCATGGCTACCACAGCATCTTGCAGCGGCATGCTATTCCATCCGGTTTGCGTTTAGTCATTTATTTATTTTTCAACAGGACAGTGACCCCAAACACACCTCCAGGCTGTGTAAGGGCTATTTGACCAAGAAGGAGAGTGATGGGGTGTTGCGCCAGATGACCTGGCCTCCACAGTCATCGGACCTGAACCCAATCGAGATGGTTTAGGGTGAGCTGGACCGCAGACAGAAGGCAAAAGGGCCAACAAGTGCTAAGCATCTCTGGGAATTCCTTCAAGACTGTTGGAAGACCATTTCAGGTGACTACCTCTTGAAGCTCATCAAGAGAATGCCAAGAGTGTGCAAAGCAGTAATCAAATCAAAAGGTGGCTACTTTGAAGAACCTAGAATATGACATATTTTCAGATGTTTCACACTTTTTTGTTATGTATATAATTCCACGTGTTAATTCATAGTTTTGATGACTTCAGTGTGAATCTACAATTTTAATAGTCATGAAAATAAAGAAAACTCTTTGAATGAGAAGGTGTGTCCAAACTTTTGGTCTGTACTGTGTGTGTGTGTGTGTATATATATATATATATATATATATATATATATATATATATATATATATATAGACACACACACACACACACACACGTATTTACTAGCTTTAATGGGTTAGTTTATAAAAATGCTTTAATCATTGATTCAGCCTCATGTAGATCCAAACCCATGAAAGTTTTATTTTTGTCTTCAGAAGACAAAAGGATCTTGCATCATTTTTGTCACTTCATTTTAAGTCAGTGCATCCAAAGAAATCTAAAAGGTCAGTCAAGGGTTTTAATTCAAGTCTTTTAAAAACAAACAAACAACAAGAACAAAAAAAACCTTTGTTTTCAGAAGATATATATTTAAAATCTGCATTTCCTCTTTGGTGAAATGGATTCAGGCAAACTCAAATACTCAAAATCAGATACTTCCTGGAACAAAAATGTCTCCTTCCCCACAAAATTAGTGGCTGTTTCAGCATGAAAAAAAGGAAAGCATTTGTTGGCTGGTTATGTAGGCTGTCATTTATCTTTAAGTTTATTAAATTGTGACTACTGGTGGCCAGTTTGATGCAGCAAAATCAGTTTATTGTACTTTTTTTTTTTTTTGTGCAGGAGGAAGAAGGGATGGAAGAAGCAACGCTGTCGTCTGCCGGGTGTTAACTCAATCTCGAAATCCCTCACTGAAGAGGAAAAGGAGAAGAGTGATGATTCTTGTGAGTATCTGAGGTTTAAAAAAAATGTGAATAAATGTGAATGTTAATCAAACTCTATAGATAGATACCGTAATTCTTCAAATAAAAACCGGTAGTCAAATAAACACCGGGCCTCTGGTAGTGGCCGGGGGGGTGGTCAACACGGACAGATAAAGGCCGGGGGGAAATTTGTGTGGATAATCAGCAGTGCCAGATAACTAACGTACACGCCCACTGCCGGAGCGGTCATCGTTCTTGAGTCGAGAACCTGTTGCATCGTGTTTTTCGGATCAACAGTACACTGAACCGAGAACCGTTTCTGTCGGACGCATCCGATTTGAGAACCGATGATCTGATGATACAGCGCATGCGTGATTCAGCGTGAAGCAGACTGACACACAGCGCTTGAGAACTGAACTTGTTCTTTTGGTGATTGATTCTGAACTGATTCTGTGCTAATGTTATGATCTCTGTCCTGGAACGCTATCACTTTTAATTTAAAATGGTTTATTTAAAACAATTATTTATCAATAAGATGGAATTAGAAATTAAGGCCTGCCTCTAATTAAAGCCTGCTTCAAATAAAAGCCTGTTACCTTCTGCAGTTCAGGTAAATAAAGGCCCCGGTTTTTACTTGAGGAGTTACGGTAAATATTTATCTCTATTTATCTCTATAGAGATACATTTTTTTCCGCTAGGCTGCACTATGGTCCAAGTGCAAGCTTCATGGGCCGCACACATATCATTTAGATATGTCACCAATACAAACCAACCAGATTTATAATTGCCTAATATAGCCTAAATGTTATGATATATATTCGATTACATTCATTTAAATAAATAAATAAATATATTCATCATTATTAAAACACCTGATGCTGTCAGAAGCTGACCAATTTTGTGTAACTCGGCTCGAAAGGAGTAACAGCACAATGAAGTTGCAAATGGAAGCTGCAGTCGGTAAGACGCACACGGAAGCGTGACTTGACGAGCAAAATTGCAGAAAATGTGCGTTCACAAATGTAGTCTATGTTGATCCAAATATTGATGTGCTCAAATGCGGTGTTCAAATGCTTCAATGCAAATAGGCTAAAGTAAATTACCATGAATGTGTCATGGGGGAATAGTAAGGAGATATTTGAATTATTTACTAATAAACTAGTGTTTTCTGAGTTGGTGTCACAAGGATGAAGTTGCCGATTCTGACTGGACATCTCCTCAGACGCTCCTTTAGAGAAATAATGCTTCTCTAAGGATTATGATCATAATGAAAGTTTTTGATTTGTTTTATTTAGATTAGTAATTACTCAAAACTTTCTATACATATTAGGGCTGCACGATTAATCGGATGCAATTGTCATGCGTGTCTCGTTAGTAAAGCCGGTTCTGCGATTACCGGTAAATGCCAATCACCTGCTTTCAAATGGAGTGGCACTTAATAGACAGAGCCGTAGTTAACTGACAATCTACGCAATATCGCATTCATAATCGCAGATGATTATGATTCACAGAACCGGCTTTACTAACGAGACACGCATGACAGTCACATGCGATTAATCTTGCAGCCCTAATACATATATTTTATCATGTCTGTAAGGCATGTATTTGCTGACTTTTGTTTCATTTTTGTAAGCACTCCTGTTCAAGATGTGATGGCAGAGAGTGCATCATGTTTATTTTCTTTATTTTACAGAAGCACAACGTTTTGTTGATATTGTGAGTACACACAAATAAAAGTAGACCCTTTAATGTTACGAATTATGTATTACTCTTATGAGTAAAAATGACAGGGTATCCACTGTAAAAATTTCAAGTGATCCTGCTGGCGCCTCTATGTCCTGGTTTAGTTTCCATTCTCTGCACAAACCTTTGGATATATTGCACATTTATCTAGGTTTAACATTAAAACATCGTTATATGCTTGAACTGTTTTATATCTATAGATTTTATTTTAGGCACGTCATGATGCATTGAGAATGCAAAAAAAAACATCAAAAAGTTGATTTATTTCAATAATCCTGTTCAAAAAGTGAAACTTGTATATTATATTCATTCATTACACACAGACCTATATATTTCAAATGTTTATTTCTTTTCATTTTGATGATTATAACTGACAACTAAGGAAAATCCCAGATTCAGTATCTCAGAAAATTTGAATATTGTGAAAAGGTTCAATATTGAAGACACCTGGTGCCACACTCTAATCAGCTAATTAACCCAAAACACCTGCAAAGGCCTTTAAATATTCTCTCAGTCTAGTTCTGTAGGCTACACAATCATGGGGAAGACTGCTGACTTGACAGTTGTCCAAAAGACGACTATTGACACCTTGCACAAGGAGGGCAAGACACAAAAGGTCATTGCAAAAGAGGCTGGCTGTTCACAAAGCTCTGTGTCCAAGCACATTAATAGAGAGTTGAAGGGCAGGAAAGATGTGGTAGAAAAAAAGTGTACAAGCAATAGGGATAACCGCAACCTGGAGATGATTGTGAAACAAAACCCATTCAAAAATGTGGGGGAGATTTCACAAAGAGTGGACTGCAGCTGGAGTCAGCGTATGCAAGACATATGCAAGACATGAGTTTCAGCTGTCGCATTCCTTGTGTCAAGCCACTCTTGAACAACAGACAGTGTCAGGTTTATTATTTATTATTGAGTTAATTAGCTATTAATTAGCTGTTAATTTGCTGATTAGAGTGTGGCACCAGGTGTCTTCAATATTGAACCTTTTTACAAAATTCAAATTTTCTGAGATATACAATTTGGGATTTTCCTTAGTTGACAGTTAAAATCATCAAAATTAAAAGAAATAAACATTTGAAATATATCAGTCTGTGAGAAATGAATGAATTAATATAATATACAAGTTTCACTTTTTGAATGGAATTAGTGAAATAAATCAACTTTTTGATGATATTCTAATTATATGACCAGCACCTGTATATGTGTATATGTGTGTGTGTGTGTGTGTGTGTGTGTGTGTGTGTGTGTTCCTGTAGCTCAATTGGTAGAGCATTGCACTATGAAGCGCAAGGTTGGGGGTTCGATTCGCCGGGAACACATGATAGGTAAAATTGATAGCCTGAATGCACTGTAAAATGCATAAATTTAATATATATATATATTTATTAGGGGTGTAACGTGTATCCGTACCGGACCGTTTCGGTACGTGTGTACCGAATGACCGAATGCAATATTTTGTGAGCGGAACATAGGTACATTTTCCTGTTTCCAAACGAACATATTAAGTGGCGGAAGTCTCCGCGTTCAGCGCAAATACCGCTCTGCAGCTGATTCTAAGGCCGGTGACACACTGGCTGCGTGGCGTGAGCGTGGCGTTTCTGCTGCATGTCAGTTGTGTGATGGCTGCCTCGCATTTTCTGTGTCTTTACACACCAGAATCGTGCCTGACGCGGCGCTGGCGCATTGCTGCTACTGTAGGTGACATAGAGGGAGACTGCCGACAGACCAGGATCTTGTCTTCACGACAACAATATCTATACTTCATGTTGAGCATAAATATAAAGCCTACTGATAAAGGACACCGTCAACAGTATTGACGGCAAAATAGACTATGTTTGACAGGTGCAATATGCCAATGTGTCACCGGCCTAAGGTTTTCAAAAGGCATCACGTGAGTGTGAACATCACTACAACTAGGAAACAAACGATTGTAATTCAAACGCAGCTCCCGTCGGCATTTAACAGACCTTTGCTCTTAATTCCGATCGGTCCAATGCAATAACGAAATCTGAGCAGGTCTAAAAACTGAAACTGTTGATGCTGCAACTTTACACTTTGGAAAAATTATATTTTTTAAATATGAGCAGGCCTACAAGCTGGGATTGGTAATGCTGCACTGTAATCATAGTTATTTATTTATATTTTTAATTATATTTCATTATATGATATTGGTTTAAGACTGAGAGTATTTTATTTAGTGGAGAACTTTGCAGCAGTATTTTATTTCTTATTCTTTTTTAATTTTATATATATTTTATTAAAAAGTATTTAAAAAAAAAGTTTAAACAAATTGTTAAAAAAAGTTTATAGTAATGAACAACCTGCAGTTTAATGTAGCGAACCGTGATTTTTGCGTACCGTTACATCGTACCGTTACATCATAACATCATACATCATATATATATACAGGTCCTTCTAAAAAAATTAGCATATTGTGATAAAGTTCATTATTTTCCATAATGTAATGATAAAAATTAAACTTTCATATATTTTAGATTCATTGCACACCAACTGAAATATTTCAGGTCTTTTATTGTTTTAATACTGATGATTTTGGCATACAGCTCATGAAAACCCCAAATTCCTATCTCAAAAAATTAGCATATTTCATCCGACCAATAAAAGAAAAGTGTTTTTAATACAAAAAAATCAACCTTCAAATAATTATGTTCAGTTATGTACTCAATACTTGGTCGGGAATCCTTTTGCAGAAATGACTGCTTCAATGCGGCGTGGCATGGAGGCAATCAGCCTGTGGCACTTCTGAGGTGTTATGGAGGCCCAGGATGCTTCGATAGCGGCCTTAAGCTCATCCAGAGTGTTGGGTCTTGCATCTCTCAACTTTCTCTTCACAATATCCCACAGATTCTCTATGGGGTTTAGGTCAGGAGAGTTGGCAGGCCAATTGAGCACAGTAATACCATGGTCAGTAAACCATTTACCAGTGGTTTTGGCACTGTGAGCAGGTGCCAGGTCGTGCTGAAAAACAAAATCTTCATCTCCATAAAGCTTTTTAGCAGATGGAAGCATGAAGTGCTCCAAAATCTCCTGATAACTAGCTGCATTGACCCTGCCCTTGATAAAACACAGTGGACCAACACCAGCAGCTGACATGGCACCCCAGACCATCACTGACTGTGGGTACTTGACACTGGACTTCAGGCATTTTGGCATTTCCTTCTCCCCATTTCCTTCTTTCCTTCTCCTCTTCCTTCTTCCTCCAGACTCTGGCACCTTGATTTCCAAATGACATGCAAAATTTGCTTTCATCCGAAAAAAGTACTTTGGACCACTGAGCAACAGTCCAGTGCTGCTTCTCTGTAGCCCATTTCCTGCACACGCCTGTGCACGGTGGCTCTGGATGTTTCTACTCCAGACTCAGTCCACTGCTTCCGCAGGTCCCCCAAGGTCTGGAATCGGTCCTTCTCCACAATCTTCCTCAGGGTCCGGTCACCTCTTCTCGTTGTGCAGCGTTTTTTGCCACACTTTTTCCTTCCCACAGACTTCCCACTGAGGTGCCTTGATACAGCACTCTGGGAAAAGCCTATTCGTTCAGAAATTTCTTTCTGTGTCTTACCCTCTCGCTTGAGGGTGTCAATGAAACCTTCTGGACAGCAGTCAGGTCGTCAGTCTTACCCATGATTGCGGTTTTGAGTAATGAACCAGGCTGGGAGTTTTTAAAATTTTTTGAGAAGGACCTGTATGTATGTGTGTGTGTGTGTGTGTATATATATATATATATATATATATATATATATATATATATATATATATATATATATATATATATATATATATATATATATATACACACCAGTCAAAAGTTTTTGAACATTAAGATTTTGAATGTTTTTAGAGAATTCTCTTCTGCTCACCAAGCCTGCATTTATTTGATCCAAAATACAGCAAATCCATGAAATATTGTGATATTTTCTATTTGATTAAATTTTTAAATGTAATTTATTCCTGCGATTTCAGAGCTGAATTTTTAGCATCATTACACACTTCTGCTCAAAAAACATTTTTTATTATTATGTTGAAAACAGCTGAGTAGAATTTTTTCAGGTTTCTTTGATGGATAGAAAGTTTAGAAGAAAAGTATTTATCCGAAATATAATTTTTTTTGTAAAATTATAAATGTCTTTATTGTAACCTTTGATCAGTTTAAAACATCCTTGCCTAATAAAAGTATTAATTTCTGTCATTTCCCCCCACCATAAATAAATAAATAAATAAATAATAAAAAAATCTGACTACAAGCTTTTGCATCGTATATGTATAATGTTACAAAAGCTTTTTTTTTTCAGATAAATGCTGATCTTCAGATCTTTCTATTGGATCTTTTTTACTGTTAAAAAATTTTTGACTGGTAGTGTATATAAAGTATCTAGCATATGTATTTAGGGCTGAAACGATTCCTCGAGTAACTCAATTACAAAAAATGATCGAGGCAAATTCCTCTGCCTCGAAGCCTCTTTTAATTTATTTAAAGCTCACGTCAGGTTCTTTCGCAATAATTTTTTTTAATGTGACAACGCGTTTACGTTACCCACAAAGCAGAAGGAGACACAAGGAGTCAGCAGTGTTTTAATTTGTGGATGCGGGCAAACGTAAAGAAAACGTCGTGGCGTGTGTCCATTGCAAGATAGAGCTGGCGTACCACAACTAGGCCCTATGATTTCCGCGATGCAGAAAACGGGGAGGGAATCGCGGAATCCAGACATAAAAACGGATTTTACAGTTTAACGCGGAATGGCACGGAATTTGCCAAATTTTGAATGAATTAATCAAAAATAGGTCATTGCACTTACATCAAATCACGATATGGACTAATATCTGTAAATTTTAAGCCGGAACAGTCCATTTAAATATGAATCCTGCATGTTCTGCGTGTCTCTGTTAATGAATGGTGCAGAAGCACGTCCTCGTTTATTTACACACACTGAAGCGCGCGTGACGCTCCGGTAGTTTCAGCGTCTGCTGTCTCACTAAATAAGGACGTGAACACATGAACAACATCTCCAGAACTGCTCTGACAGTCACTTCATGAGCATTTGACCGTTTGATTTGAGTAAAACTAGCATCACATCACATCACATACACAGAACTGTAAAGGTATGTCAACCCGTCAAAATAAAAGTCCGGTTTAGTTTCTTTATTGCGGGTTAGTACCAAAAAGTTAAGTTTGCTTAATTTTCAATAATTAAAAGATAAATTAAATTAATGTTTTATGTGTTTAATGTGCATCTCAGAAAATGCTTTATTTAAAACCCCAACTGAATGGCACTTAAATGCACTTGTCAACTCTGTCAACTTTGTCATTGTTCACAGTACAAGTACAGACAGAGAAACAATGGGTACTAATTAAATGTTTATTTTTGATGTATGCATTGCATTCTATGCATTTAAAAAAATAAAATAAAAAAATTTCTAAAAAAGGAAACTTAGTTGTTCATTTTAAGAGACCCAGGAGTCTTATTTTCTCTTGCATAATTAATATTGCACTTTAATTAAGCAAAAACACATTTTGTCCGATTACTCGATTAATCGATGGAATTTTTGGTAGAATACTCGATTACTAAAATATTCGATAGCTACAGCCGTATATGTATTACACGCATATCACATCTTGTTTTGGATAAAAATAAAACATCAGGTCTGACAATATCGTGTCCTTTTTCATTTAAATCTAGCTTTATTCCCATTGGCTCAGGGAAACCTTTATGAACACAGCTGACATGACCTAAAAATTGCGGGGCCGAAATTGTTTTATTAAAAAGAGTAGTCTACACTCATGGCGTGTGCACACATTAGGATAGGTTAGATGCCTACCTCCGTTGTGCATCCCGTCAAGCACTTTACCAGTTCAACTACTCTCTTCTCCTCCTCCTGCCTGGCTCTTTGGCCCGCATCACTCACTCGCAGAGCAAGCCTGTTCTTGATAAAGCTGCTGTGAAAACGTGGGAAAAGGCGACGAGGAAGAAGTTGGGATGATCCATTGTGAATGGATGTTTACACTTTCAGTACATGAGACAAATCAATGGGCCACTGGCTGCTTGCTGTCCCTGCGTGATGGTCCTCAGCCAAAAAAAAAACAAAAACATTCTGTTGGCCTCATAATGTGTGTTGGCCCGACGGGAAAATGCTTGGTATGCCGATTACCAATTCAGCCCTGCCTTAACTGCTGCTACTACTCCTGTTTTGAATGCGTCCATTATGATGCTCAATTTTATTGAACTAATGGCTGCTGATTTTAATGACTGTTTGAATTTAATTCTGCCAAAGTGCTTGCTTGTAAGTGTTCGTTAAATGCGTAACAATAATTAGGTGAGTACAGGTGTGCTCGTGTCTGAAAATAATATATGAATAACAATTATTTTACATAAAAACATTATAGATTATATTTGTTTAGTACATTTTTAAATTAATGTAAAAACTAAAATTAATTGAAAAATGGAAAGTTATTTTTTAAAACTGTTCAGCATGGTGGGCCGCATTTGATTTTGTGACGGGCTACAGGTTGAGAACCACTGCTATACCACTCTGTGTTTTTACCCTGTTCACCCTTTTTTTCTTAGCTTTGATCTCGCCATCTGATGATAGTGACAAAGACATTTCAGATCAGGAGTCCTTTAAAAGTGAGAGTGACTCATCAGAGGATATGAACAATATGGTAAGACATTTGTTGAACTTTTATGCATGTTGTAGGCTGCTTTAGTGTATGGCTTTCTGGAATACGTGATTCTGATTGGTCAGTAGGGCTGTGCAAAAAAATTGAATGCGATTTTCATGCGCATCTCATCAGTAAAGGCGCTCCTGTGATTAGAAGTATATCTCCAGCATGTGTGTTCCGATCAGGGTTGCCAGGTTTTCACAACAAATCCTGCCCAGTTGCTTCTAAAAACTAGTCTAAAACTAGCCCAATCGTGTTTCCAAGAGGTTCCCTGATAAGAATTGCGTCCCGGGGTTAAAATATATGTTTTGTGGCAGGATCAACTAGTTAAAATTCGCATTTTAGGGGCTAAATATCACCTTATTGGTTTTGGGGTTGCTTCAACCCACGGACATGATAAACAACCGTAGACTTGGCAACATTGGTTCAGGTGGAGCAGCATTTACTACACAGAGCCGCAGTCCACCGACAAGCTACACAAAATCGCTTTCAATAACATAATATTACCATAATACCAATAACATAATATTTAGCCCCTAAAATGAGAATATTACCAAGGGAACATCGCCAAAAACATGTATTTTTATTGCCCGGAACGAAACGCAATTGGACTAGTTTTGAGAATGATTGGGCAGGTTTTCTTTTGAAAACCTGGCAATCCTGATCTGAACGCACATGTTGGAGATACACTACTAATCACAGGAGCGCCTTTACTGACAATATGTGAATGAAAATCGCATTCAATTTTTTTGCACAGCCCTATTGGTCAGTTTCTTCATTCTTCAGTGTTGTCATTAGCAACGCCGAATATCATACCACTCATCTAGGTATTAAAGTCTGGCGCTTCTTTCACATCTCTCATATCACACAGAACCTCTCTCTTGTTTTATTCAGTTATCGACTGTATTTACTGTAAGATAAGGATTTCCGTATTAATAGTATGTCTGAGGTAATCTTGTTGAATTGTTCATCTTGTTACCAAATGCATTTAAGATAAGAAATAAACTCTTGCAGAAATGTCTACCTCTGGGTAGTTAACATAAATGCAAACCTTTTTTTCATGCAGAGATTACAGAAATTATTTTTGGAAAATTTTAGTTTTAATCAACTGTAAGCCCTAAAACATAATCTGTTTAATCCTGAGTATCTGTCTGTCTGTATGTTTGTGTGCTGAATGTATTATTTGGCTAGCACAATTAAGAAACCTAGTATTCGATTTCTATTTAATTTGCATAATTTGCATTTCAATATGGCTTCAACCCTAAGGTCCATTGTCTTATGTTGGCTTGAGAAAGCCAATTTACTGATCTACTAATTAATCTTAAATAGGATTGAGAAAGCCAATTTACTGTAATCTGATTTAAAGGGTTAGTTCACCCAGATAGCAAATTTATTTAATTAATAACTTACCCTGATGTTATTTCAAACCCGTAAAACCTCCGTTTATCTTTGGAACACAGTTTAAGATATTTTAGATTTAGTCCGAGAGCTCTCAGTCCCTCCATTGAAGCTGTGTGTATGGTATACTGTCCATGTCCAGAAAGGTAAGAAAAACATCATCAAAGTAGTCCATGTAACATCAGAGGGTCGGTTAGAATTTTTTGAAGCATCGAAAATACATTTTGTTCCAAAAATAGCAAAAACGACGACTTTATTCAGCATTGTCTTCTCTTCCGGGTCTGTTGTAAGACAGTTCAAAACAAAGCAGCTGGATATCCGGTTCGCGAACGAATCATTCAGTTCACCAAATCGAACTGAATCATTTTAAACGGTTCGCATCTCTAATACTAATATTAATCCACAAATGACTTAAGCTGTTAACTTTTTTTTAATGTGGCTGACACTCCCTCTGGGTTCAAACAAACCAATATCCCGGAGTAATGGATGCACTCAAACAGTACACTGACTGAACTGCTGTTAAGAGAGAACTGAAGATGAACACCGAGCCGAGCCAGATAATGACTCGTTCACGAGTGAAGAACCGGTTGCATCGGTTTTCGGATCACCAGTAGTTATTTCGGACTGTCTGATTCAATAAACCGGTTGAAGAAAACGGTTCACCGGTTCTTTTGCGCTCGACGTATAATGGCGTCATTTGCGATGATTACCCTTGATTCTTCGGTTTACCCGTGCTCATAACACTAGCACAAAATCAGTTCAGAATCAATCACCAAAAGAATCAGTTCAGTTCAGACGCCCTGTGTGTCGGTCTGCTTCACGCTGAATCACACATGCGCAGTATCATCAGCTCCTCGGTTCACGAATCAGACGCGTCTGACAGAAACGGTTCTTGACTCGTGAACGAGTCAATGTTTTGTTCGTTATCTGGCTCGGCTCGGTGTTCATCTTCAGTTCTCTCTTCACAGCAGTTCAGTCAGTGTACTGTTTGAGTACATGAATTACTCCGGTATATTGGTTTGTTTGAACTCAGAGGGAGTGTCAGCCACATTAAAAAAGTTAACAGCTTAAGTCATTTGTGGATTAATGCGTATTAGAGATGCGAACAGTTTAAAACGATTCAATTCGATTTGGTGAACAGAATGATTCGTTTGCGAACCGGATATCCAGACTGCTTTGATTTGAACTCTCTCTCACAACAGACACGGAAGAGAAGACAATGCTGAATAAAGTCGTCGTTTTTGCTATTTTTGGACCAAAATGTATTTTCGATGCTTCAAAAAATTCTAACCGACCCTCTGATGTCACATAGACTACTTTGATGATGCTTTTCTTACCTTTCTGGACATGGACAGTATACCGTACACACAGCTTCAATGGAGGGACTGAGAGCTCTCGGACTAAATCTAAAATGTCTTAAACTGTGTTCCAAAGATAAACGGAGGTCTTACGGGTTTGAAACAACATGAGGGTAAGTTATTAATTACATAAATTTGCTATCTGGGTGAACTAACCCTTTAAGCCTTTGACTTCGTCGTCGTCGTCGTCTTTGTCCTAATGTTCTTCGCACAACCAAATTTTATAATGTATCTCCTCCTAGACTTTCAAAGCTACAACCACCACACTCTTGTTATATCTTGCTATATATATCTAACTGATCCGTCTTACGTTTTTCGTAAACCAGACTATCTAACCCACCTAAAATCCCATAGACTTTCATTGAGGGGGTGAAACCTTTTATACAGTAAGACTCATGGTATATTTAAGCAGTCTATTGCTATAGCAAAGCTTAACAACTCCCTACTGAAAAACAGCTAAAACCAGTCTAAGCTGATTGACTGTTTTGACCTGTCTCACAGGCTGATTTTAAAGTGGTTTTGGCCACTTTTTAGCTGGTCAGGCTGGTCTTAGCTGTGAGACCTGCTTTAAGAACAGCCATGTTTAACCCAGATATTTTCAACTTAAACCAGCTAAGACTAGGCAACCAGCCTAAGCTGGTTTTAGCTGTTTTTTTAGCTGGATTTTTACTGAATCAACTGGGTTTAGTTGGTTTTAAGATGGTTTTTAGTAGTTTTATTTTATTTTTTTTACAGAATCAACTGGTTTTAGCTGAGAAACATGCAAACAACATGCTAATTACTTGCTAATCATGCTAGTAACATGCTAATAATGGTAGTAACATGTTAGTAGCTTGGTAAACATGTTAGCAACATTCTATTAACATGCCAATCGTGCTAGAAACATGCTACTGGCTTGCTATTCATGTTATAATCACACTAGCTACATGCTGTTAACTTGCTAATCAAGCTAGTAACTTCCTAATCATGTTAGAATCATGCTATTAACATGCTGGAAAAATGCTAAGCACTTGCTAATCATGCTTACAACATGCTACTGACATTCTGGTCACTTGTTAATCATGCTAGCAACATGGTAGTCACCAGAGGAGAGGTGGTTCAGAGTTAAGTGGTGTCTGGGACAAAAGAGGGGAGGTGGAGCAAGGTCGGGAGGGAGTTCAGCTTTCTGACAGCCTGATGAATGAAACTGTCCTTCTGTCAGCTGGTCCTGGCCTGGACACTGCAGTCTCCTCCCAGATGGCAGCAGATTGAAGAAGCTGTGTGACAGTTGTGTGGGATCACCTGCAATGCAGATTGCTTTGCAGGTGATATAATAATATATATCCGATATAATCGGCACCCTCAGATCTCCATGCTAACGACATGCTAGTCATGCTAGCAACATGCTAATCATGCTGGAAACACGCTAGCAACATGCTAATTTACTATTTCTTAGCTATTCATCTATCTTTCTGTCTATTTATCTACCAATTTTCCTGATATACTTTATTGCCTTCAAAACTTTAAAACTACTTAAAATTAGTTAAAACTGAAAACCCTCAAACTTTTTAAAAGCTTTTTAAAACTGCTTCAATCTTTTCAAGCCAACTTAAAGTTTATCTACAAACTTTTACTATTTAGTTTGTATTAACATGCACATATTTCTTTTGTAGTCTGAATTTGCATGTCTTGAAACAAGAAATTCCACATATGCTCTTATAAACCTTAATAGTATGCTTTTATACAGAGGGAAGAGCAGGAGCCGCAGACCAAAAAGGAGAGTGAAGACAAGAGCATAACTGTAAACATTGACATCCCTGATGTTCTCAAGAAGAAGCTGGAGGACGACTGTTATTATATCAACAAAAGAAAGAAGGTATACATGCAATACTACTTTGGTAATACATACGTCATCGGATCCCTCCTGCTCAGATTTACATTGGTTTGTTCATTATGTACGTAGTCTTCTTTAGTGGCATTGTGTAATGCTTACAAAAATGGTTATTTCATTTTGTTTCACTGAAAACAGCTGGTGAAGCTTCCATGCCTGATGAATGTAGTAAATATTCTGGAGTCCTATGTCAAGCACTTCACCCTAAATGCTGCTTTCTCAGCTAATGAGCGCTGTCGGCACCCTCAGAGCTCCCTGCAGACAAATATGAGTCCACACTATATGCCACCTGAGAGGAAGTAAGTTGCAACCAAAAGATATTTTCTTATACAGCTTTCTGTATATTATTATTTTGGAGAAGGGGAGGAGTTTCCACTGCGATTCTTGCAATGTAGAGTGAAAGCTCGATAGGGAACCCTCTTCTCACCGGTGTTGCCACATGTACATTAACCAGTAAGAACATGTAATCACCGTCAAATCGCTGTTCTTTTTAAGTAACTAATACTTCATTGTTTGTAGAAAGAGACACAGATGCAAACAACTTTCACATCTCTCTTGGCAACCAGAGGGATAATAAAGGTATTGAGGTAATAAATTCTCATAGCCACACAGCCTTTTAGGAGCTAGAAATACTTTTAAAACGTGAGAATTGACTTGCGCTAGTCTATGGAATATGCACGCCTGCTGCACATACTAGGTGCTTCAGATCAAAGTCTCAGCGGTCTAACAACGCTCGTCAATATCAAAAAGACTGAGATGGCCAATCAAATTTAAATAGGTGTAGTTTACTGTTCACAGAAGCAGAACACAAAGCTTTAGTTTAACGTTAAAGAGAGCAAGGTAAGATGAAGCTGCAAATCATTTAAAGGTGCCATAGAATGCATTGATACAATATTTTAAATTGTTCTCTGGTGTCCTCAGAGTGTGTATGTGAAGTTTTATCTCAAAATACACCACAGTTCATTTTTTATAGCTTGTTGAAATTTCCACTTTTAGGGTATAAGCCAAAATGCGACATGATTTGTGTTTGTCCCCTTTAAATGAAAAGGAGCTGCTGCTCCTGCCTCCCTTTTCAGATGAGTGCAGTGCTTAGTGTTTCCAAGTCTGCCGTTTTCCCGCGGGTTTAAGCGACCCCAATAACGTGATATTTAGCCCCAAAAACACATTTTATCATTGTAATCTCACCAAAAACATGTATTTTACCCCACAGGAATGCGATTTTTATTGGGGGATCCCCTTAAAATGTGATTGGGCTAGTTCTGAGTAGCAATTGGGTGGGTTTTGTTGCGAAAACCTGGCAACCCTGGTGAAGCTTCAAGAGCTTATGATCGTGGGAGCATACCGGTGTTACGGTTTGAAGCCGCCTTTCCACTGTCTCCGACAAGCGACAGGCCGGAAGTCATAGTGTGGAAGCTGCGTGGGGTTCCGATCATATGCGTATGCGGAAATTTCGGATCCGATTTTAGCTTCGAATGCGTTCAAATATTTGAACTTCTGTGGCTAGACCATATGCGACCGCCCTACAGGATGTGATGTATTCTAATCAAAACTATCGGCGCGAGGTAAAAATTACCTATATGTTGTTCACTTTAACATTATTCTTTAAACACTATTTCTGTGAAATGGTGCTTTAGAATAATTAATGCAGAAATAATTATTTTATAATTATAAAATCTTTATTTACGTTAATTAGCCCCACAAAACCCACTGTTTTTATTTTGGGGGGGGGGGGGGGTCATTTGATTTGTGACGATGCATTCATACATTTAATTATATTCATTAAAATTATTCATTTTACCATGGTGAATATGCAGAGGAAACGGTCGCTGCACAACCAGTTTGAAAGTTCTTCGCGACTGCCACTAGAGGGAGAAATGCGACAATCGTGTCCGAATGTCGTGTGCAGTGGAAAGGTGGCTTAACTGGTGGTGACTGTGTTACTGTCTTCACATTGCTTCCAAATGCAATTTTTAAATACACATTCCTATTTACGAACATTCTGGTAGCACATTAAGGCAGAATTTGTGAAAACAGGCAGAGAAAATGGTAGCTTTAGCAACATTAGCCTTACAGAGAGCCAAGAAGCTCTTTTGGAAAACAAAATATAATGCGTGATGCTTACTTTGTCTGTAGTCTGGATGTTTTGCGCATGGAGCGTTGGTATGATCCCTCTTTCAGAAGCAATCTTTACACAACTCAAACACAACGCTAAACTGGCCCTCATTTGAGGCAAGCAGTGTAAAATGTTTGTACAATGTATAGGATTTTTCAGTTTGTTTGTTTTTCCGGGACATTTCCTTTGAAAATGAAAGTTAACCACCGTGTCCTCAGCAGTCTATGGATACTTCAGTGTTCATTGGTTGGAGAGACTGTTTATGAATTATTGGGATTATAAAACAATAAGTGGGTTGATTTTTACCATTATAGGCTGGTTGTTTTCACACACTGAGGTCACACAACGGTGTTCCAAACACCTTATAAAAGTGATTTTTGCATTCTATGGCACCTTTAATAATAGTCAACATTTAACTATGTTTTACGATAGAAATGTGAAATGACCAACATCTATATACAGTAATGCAAATATGGCCATTTTGAGAGACAGAGAGATATGTGTAAATTGTTTGCATCTGTGCATCATTTTGGGAAACAAAAAATAAACAGGGCAATTCAAATTAGGGATGCACTGATATGAAAATTTTGGCCGATACGATAATTCTTTAAATATGTAAGCCGATAAACGATGTGTTGGCCAATAAAGAGCCAACATCAGAGCCTGATAACCAAAAAAGTCTCATCATTAAAAGGCATTAAACACTTCAACATAAATCAAACATAAAGCAGCCTTAAAAAATAATAATAATGCTTAATAGGTCTGTCAAAATACCTGAAAAACTAAATTATGAAATGCATAATTTCAGTTAGGGTGAAGAAAAGCATTTAGCTTCTCTTCTGAGACCACAAGAACATGAGATGCAGTGGGATGGGGAACAAAAACCAGCCATAAAATCTCTATATATGTTTTTAAAAAGTTGAACTTTCTAAACATGCAGCTCTCTTGTGCGAGACACGAGTCCAACGGTGTCCCTCTAGAAAATGTGTGAAATATGTGTTCTGTGTGAACGGCTTGGTTTCAGTTTTGATGTAAACAAGGTCTTATCCACATTGATGTTCTCTTTTTTTTTTTTTTTTTTTCTAGTGGCTTCAACTAAATAGGCCAGACCCAGTTCTACAAGGGTTCTTGAGGGTGCTAAGCACCCCCAAACAAAGCGCCCTCAGATAAAATTATTAATAGCGTATTAATTTTCATCATCAATAAACACACAGACTTCTGCACACACGTACACAAATCAGCTAACTTTGATCTGTCTACACTGCGAAATGAATCCTTTACTTACATTGTAGCTGCGCTTTGTTGTTTATGATGAGAGAATTTGCGGAATTCAATAAGCGATCAGCAAAGCTGATGAGTTTGTTTTTAGACTCATCTGCGCCTCTGATTGGCTATTGCATTCCTAAGCTCAACAGAATCGTAATAGATTTAATTTGTTTGTGCAGGGGCGTTTTTATCCAATTTAGTGCCAGTTTTGCTTAGAGGCAAAGCAGTTCTGCTGTGGCTTTGTTTGGAACTATTTTCATTGGGAAATAGAACAAAATAGGCAGTAGCATATTGTGTCTGTAAGTTATCTGTACTTATATCTGTGTCTGTACTTATATTAACTTCTTGTTTATTCAAACGCAGTATAAAATCATCATTACATCTGCAGTCATGCTGATATTTGGGGGAAAAACCAGCGCGCTTCGTGTGATATTGCTAAACTATATCGTATATAAAAGAAAGAAAAATCATACAGGATAAGGGACTTTTACCCCCATTATCTTGCTATCACGCAGCAAAACGTGTAGTCTAAATGCGCACATGGTAGCCTAGCCTATGTGGCTTTTTTTTTTATTTATCTTTTTTGTATTTATTTTTTTTTGCATGCGAGACAACGGAACACGGGATGTGAAGTATACCCAGGGCTCATAAGGCAGCCTCCTTAATGCACAGCTAAAATTCTAATGCAACGTTTTTCTACGAATATTAGAATTTCTATTTTATTTTTTTATTTTTTTTGCCAGTCCTAAAAATAATAGAAACAAGTTACTGGACAGCATTACTTGTGTGTAAAAAAATATGTAAGGCGATAAGACGAAACCCAGCAAGCAATTTTTGGTTTAACCTGTTAGCCTGCACCTGCACCTCGTCCTTAACTCCCCTCAACTCACATGTGTCAATGTTTACGAATAGATTAAATGAAAATTTTATCTTGACAAACTATATATCATTATAAAGATCTAAACCTCAAGCATCAACGACAGATTGCTGTTTTTCAATGGAAAGCTTATAAAGACTGTATTTGCTACATTTGTGTAAGCAGTACACATTAAAACATGAATGAAAACGCTGTACATACCAGATTCCTCGTAATAACGAGTCATAAACGCATCCACAGCTGTAAATCCCGGTTTAGTTAGGAAGGTAAGGGTCCACTGAACAACATCTCATGGAGGACGTTTAGTCCAACGAAGCAATAACGTTGTAATATGGATCATAATTCCTTTGTTTACGTTTCAGTTCTTCAGCGACAGAACTGTTTCTGTCCGTTATGGAATAACTCACGGTCAGAAACTGCATCTTGGTAGTAAAAAAGCGGCATGGGTTTGCCTCGTACAGTGTCACAGACGGAATGAGATGATCCACAAAGAAAAAAGTGAAAGAAAAGCGGAAAATAGTTTATTTGAATTTTGGCGCTTTCCCGTGACTGCTCGTGACACGCTCTGATGCACCTGTCAGCTGATGGAGGCGGAACTTGATCGCCTTTTTGATCGCCTTTTTCTTTATTAGGGCCCGAGCACCGATGGTGCGAGGACCCTCTTGTATCGGCTCTGTTTATTAGGGCCCGAGCGCCGATGGTGCGAGGACCCTCTTGTTTCTGTTCCGTTTATTATTATTATTAGGGCCCGAGCACCGAGGTGCGAGGACCCTATTGTATCTGCTCCGTTTATTAGGGCCCGAGCACCAATGGTGCGAGGACCCTATTGGAATTGCTCCGTTTATTAGGGCTCAAGCCCAAAGGGCGAGAGGCCTATTGTTTTCCTTAGGATTATTTTTTAGTATTATTTTTGTTAGGGCTCAAGCCCAAAGGGCGAGAGGCCTATTGTTTTCCTTCGGATTATTTTTTATTCTTCTTCTTATTATTATTATTAGGGCCCGAGCCAATGGGCGCAGGGCCCTCTTGTTCCCCTAAGGATTTTTCTTCTTCTTCTTATTATTATTATTATTTTTATTTTTTATGAACCTTCCGGGGGGTTTTGGGGGCCTTAACATGCTCAAAAACTCTTGAAAATTGGCACACACATTGGAATCTGCGGCCATCAGGATGCCACAGAGACTGGGACCCGGGCGTGGCACAGGGGCTCTACAGCGCCCCCAGAACACAGTCAGAAATCTTGAACCATAGCTCACAAATACTTGCATGGATTTAAATGAAACTCAGTACACTTATAGATCTCATTGAGCCGAACAACTTTTGCGCTCTATGTCATAGGCTCCGCCCAACAGGAAGTCAGCTATTCAGGGCTGTTTAAAAAAAGCATGCTCTGGAATTTGAAATACTCTGAGGACTTTCAACCGTTTGCCTTGAAACTCGGTGAACATGATCTCAGGACATTGGGGATGAAAAATTGCCAGGGGATTTTTGATATCTCGAACGGTTTGCCTGTGGCGAGGCGTTGAAATTAGGGCAAAAAATGAGAAACAGGAAATGTCTAATAACATCTGCATACATTGCCTGACTTTCATCAAACTTCATCGGATTGTTCGTTGTATTATGCCGCTCGCATATATATAACTATTAGGGGTCTTAGTTATAGCGCCACCAACTGGCAGCAGGAAGTGTGTCATTTTCAAAGTTTTTGAATTCATCATCTTATTTTTACTCAATTTGCTTCAAACTTCATCCGAATAATGACAAAACACAGCCGATGTAAATCTGTTGTGGGGATATTGATAGCTAATACAGTGTTGCCATGGCAACTTGTCAAACTTGAAAATTCTGTTCTGGTGCGTTTGAGGCAGATAATAAGCTCAGAATTACCTGAAACTCAAAACACATATCAGTTCTAATGATATATAGACAATGTCAAAAGCTTATTTAAGGGCGTGGAAGAGGCACTCTAAAAGTGGGGGGTTTAGTTTAAGCTACAGACACCAAACTCGGTACGTAAATTGTTCTTATCAAGACGGACAACTTTCTAATTTACAGTCATAAGCTACGCCCAACAGGAAGTCAGCTATTTTGATTTGAATATGTATTTTTGGGACATTTCAGCTGTGAATTAATGCATACTCCTCACAGGGGAAGTACACTAAACACACCAATCTTTGTCTACATGATGCAAAAACATTGAGGAACTTAAATTGCGAAGGGACTTTTGATAGCTTGAACGGTTTTGCCGTGGTGATTTTTTGAAATAACATTAAAAAGGGAAACATTAATTGTCTTGTATTTTTAAATTGCAGCTTCCAAACATTTCAAAACCATTTTTCATTTAGAGAACATGTGATTCTGAGCAAATATGCATAGTTTCAGGACTTTACAACACTGTATGATTAATAGAAAATTAAAAAACTGTCAGACATCTGATCTCACTCTGAGGCATTCTCTCTGTGTGAGGGAAGGGAGGGGAGGGGGTGGGGTGCTTAAGGGCCTGCCTGACACACACAGAGAGAGAGAGAGAGAGAGAGAGTTAACATCTCTTTAATCACCAGAAAAAAAATGATTTTTTTTTCATCACTACAGCTTAAGAAATCTCTTAGGTCTTATCCTTTTCTGTCAGTTTTAGGGACGAAAAAAAAACCTAGTACAATTTGAAGGGCTCAGATAACATGATTTTAAATAATTAGGTTAAGAATTGTTAATTGCAACATAAAAAAGATTTTAAAAATACATACACATTGACTTGTATGTATTTTTTTATTCTCATAATAATTTTAAACTTATTTGATACTGACCTATTACAGACATTCTGTGACATGACATTTATCTGAATTTAGACAATCTTGCTGATGTAACAGTAAAACAGTTCAGCTCACATATAAGGACTAAGCTGTAATGCAGGCAAAAATATTTTACAAATGCTTATAGATCAATAAAATCGTTAAAAATGCTTTTTCACAGAGTGCATAATAATAAAGCACGTTAATATTCTGATGACATTTTTTTTTCAAGCACATTTTACCAATTTAAAATCACATCAATCTTAATAAATACTATAGATTTGGTATTTCATGATTTATGAGTGATATATATAATTGTCCTCAAAGGCTGGAAGTGAAAAACTCATATTCAAGAGTGCTGAATTATTAGGCATGTCTTCTTGTCATCCATTGGTCATAGAGCTCATTGTAGCGATGCTTCAGGTGTTGAAATAGATTTGTTATACATTATACAGGTTCACTGTTTGCAGAGTGTATGTGTATTTGGTGCAGACGCAGCAGAGAGAGTGTGTTATTGTAACGCAAAAACACATTAAAATAATGCGCGAGCATGAATCTCTCTGCTTGCATGCACATTTCCTTTCACTTTGTCACAAAACCAGACACGCGAGCTCTAATACATGCTGCTTTCGCTCGGAGAGCTTGAGCGCACTTAAAACGCGTTTCCTCTGCTCAAACTGTGTCCTGTGCACTCACAACTCTCTCTATGCTCATGCGCTAGACATTCATTATTTTCACACCTTTCTACTTCTAACCGTTTCTGTTCACATCTTTTACCGTGTGCAGTGTGAATGCTCTGATCCATTAACATGGGCTCTATAAAATATGCATTACAGATAGAGCTTGTGAACTTGGCCTTGCATAGGCATATGCACAGTCCGTCCTGTTCTCGCGCTCCATTTAGGAACGCTTCATTCGGACTGGTTCAGAGAGCTACACCAAACGTGCAGTGTTCAATACCAATCATGGCCACCACCAGATGGAGCTATAGGATTACTTTTAAATAATTGTTTTAGAAACGTGTAAAGAGCATTTAAATCATTTTTAAAAATCTTTTAAAGAAAAATAATATGTATTTTAAAAAGCTAATTAATTTTACTGGTAATATAGTTTTATAATTTAATTATAAATTAAATTATATAATAATTTCAGAAATTTTTATAGATCGTTAAAAGTATTTTTACAAATGGTTATAGATCATGAAAAGTGTTTGGCAACAATTTAAAATAAGCTCTCTTTGGTTTACATTAGTTAATGCATTAACTAACATGAACTAACAATGAACAATCTATTTTTCAGATCATTTATTAATCTTTTTTTATGTTAGTTTATCCTATCATTAAAAATCTGAATGTTCATGTTATTTCACAGTATATAAACTAATCTTAAAATTAAACTGAAAATAAAAAATGTATTAGTAAATAATGTATTAAAATATTTTTAACTAAGCTTTAATTAATATGTATATAAAAAGAGTCTCTACAGCACCTGTAACGAACTCCTCCTAGAGATTTATTCAGATCAACACCAAACTTGGTCAGTGTAATCTAAAGCCCTTTGCGATGTTAAATTGCGAAGGACTTGAGGTTTCGTTAAGGGCGTGTCCATGGAGGCCTGACAAATTTCGATGTTTCGCCATGAAAAAGGAAGTTGTTGTAACTCAGACATACAATGTCTAATCTGCCCCAAACTTCACATGTTGGATAAGACTCAAGACCTGAACAGATCTAAAAGCCAATATTCAATTATAGCCATAGCGCCACCTGCTGGCAACAGTAAGTGACATGTTTTACGTTATAACAAACTACTCCTAGAAATTTAATGACATCGACATTTTATTTTGGTCAGTCTAATCTAACGTCTTTGTAGTGTTAAATTGTGGAAATTGTGAGTTTTTGTTAAAGGGCGTGTCCATGGCGCTGTGACAAAATTTGATGTCTCGCCATGGGAATAGAAGTTGTTGTAACTTCTAAAATGTCCGATCTTCTCCAAACTTCAGATATTTGGAAAGAGTCATAGCCTGAAGACATGTAAAGGCCAGTATTCAGTTATAATCATAGCGCCACCTGTTGGCAATAGGACACACCATGCTAGAAGATTGGCAGATATAAATCACTTTGACATATTTCACTTATATTTACAACTTCAAATGCATATTTCTCGCCATTCACTTTTTTACTAAAGCCATTTGCTTGCGGTGAGCCCGGATGCGAGGGCCCGTTCATCGCTGCTTGCAGCTTTAATTAGGGCTCAAGCCCGAAGGGGCGAAGAGCCCTATTGTTCCCCTAAGGATTATTCTTATTATCGTTTTTTTTTTTATTTAACCTTCCGGGGGTTTTTGGGGGCCTTAACATGCTCAAAAACTCTTGAAAATTGGCACACACATTGGAACCTGCGGCCATCAGGACGTCGCAGAGACTGGGACCCGGGCGTGGCACAGGGGCTCTACAGCGCCCCCTGGAACACAGTCAGATATTTTGAACCATAGCTCACACACACTTGCATATATTTATATGAAACTCAGTACACTTATAGATCTCATTGAGCTGAACAACTTTTACGCTCTATGTCATAGGCTCCGCCCAACAGGAAGTCAGCTATTCAGGGCTGTTTAAAAAAAGCATGCTCTGGAATTTGATATACTTGTCATAGGTTTTTTTACTTGATTGCCACCAAACTCGGTCAACATGATCTCAAGACATTGGGGATGAAAAATTGCCAGGGGATTTTTGATATCTCGAACGGTTTGCCCGTGGCGCGGCGTTGAAATTTGGGCAAAAAATGAGAAACAGGAAATGCCTAATAACATCCACATAAATTGCCTGAGTTTGATCACACTTCATCGGTTTGTTCGATGTATGATACCGATCGTATATATGTGACTATTAAGAGTCAACATTATAGCGCCACCAACTGGCAGCAGGAATTGAGTCATTTTCAAAATGCTTTGAATTCAGAATCTTATTTTTAATCGATTTGCTTCAAACTTCATCAGAATAATGACAAAACATGGCCGATGTAAATCTGTTGTGGGGATATTGATATCTTATATATTGTTGCCATGGCAACATGTTAAACTTGAATATTGTGTTATGGTGATTTTGAGGCAGATAACAACCTCAGATTTACATGAAACTCAGAACACATATCAGTATTAGTGATAGCTAGACAATGGAAAACGCTTTTAAAAGGGCGTGGAAAAGGCACTCTATAGCGCCAACTTTTGTCAAAAGTTGGGGGGGTTAGTTTTAGCTACAGAGACCAAACTCGGTACGTATATTGTTCTTATCAAGACGGACAACTTTCTAATTCACAGTCATCAGCTACGACCAACAGGAAGTCGGCTATTTTGATTTGAATGTGTATTTTTGAGATTTTACAGTTGTGAATTAATGCATACTCCTCAAAGGGGAAGTACACTATACACACCAAACTTTGTCTACATGAAGAAAAAACATTGAGGAACTGAAATTGCGAACGGATTTTGGTTAGGTTGAACGGTTTTGTCATGGTGATTTTTTGAAATGACAGTAAAAAGGGAATCATTAATTGTCTTGTATTTTTAAATGGCAGCTTCCAACACATTCTAAAGGAAATATGCATAGTTTCATGACTTTACAACACTGTATGATTAAAAGAAAATTAAAAAACTGTCAGACATCTCAACTCACTCTGTCCCTCTGTTTGAGCAATGTATGTGTGCTGACTGTGTGTGTGTGTGTGTGTGTGTGAGTGGGGGATGGGCATGAGCTGAGTGGCAGACAGACAGACAGACAGAGAGAGAGAGAGAGACTTAAACATCTCTTTAATCACCAGAAGAAGAAAATATATATTTTTGTTGTTGTTGCTAATTGTGCTGTTTTTATTACAGTTTATGAAATGTCTTAGGCCTTATCCTTTTCTGACAGTTTTAAGGATTTTTTTTAAATCCTAAAAATCCTTATTTGTGCTGCAAATAATAATTTCAAACTCATTTGATACTGACCTATTCCATCCTGTGACATGACATGTATCTGAATTTACATAATCTCATGGATGTAACAGTAAAACTGTTCAGCTCACAGATCAAGACTGTAATGCAAGCAGAACTTTCACAAATGCCATTAATGTCATTCAAGGATTTTATAATACTGTAAAATAATGTATAATTTGTTAACATTAGTAAATGCTTTGGTAACACTTTATAATAACTGCACTCATTAGTGAATAGTCAGTGTATGCTTTATAAAGCCTTGTCCCAACATTAATAGTCAATACTAAGCAGTTTATAAATAGAGCTATAAATAGCTTGTTCTTGGTTTATAAGCACATTTATAACAAAGGAAAGTAAAGGGTCAGTTATCTTCCTAAGAAAAATAAAAATAAACAAACAACAACACAGATTGATACAGAACTCAGAAATATTTATTTCAATATGCAATAAAAGTAAACTGTACATTTGAATTATATATATAACAGTATAGGCATGTGAATATTTACATATTTAACTGCCCATATTGTAAGTGAACATTTGCCAACAGTATGTCATTTCTATTTAATTAAATTAACAAAATCACTTCTATTTTAGAAAATGAATTCTTACTTATTAAGCGCTTTAGAGTAATGTGTTATTGGAGGAGTTACCAGAAAAGTAATATTAACATACATATTGTACAGAAAGGGACTGATGGTATTTCAGCATAAATAGTAGCAATAATTCAAGCAATAATATATTTTGTTATCATCATGAATTACATGTTCTTATCATCATCATTAGTATATAAGGAACATTTAGCAGATTTATATATTGATTCACAGTTGGCGTTGGCGTTGGTAATTCAGAAGTAATTATTCTTTAACCTCCTGAAATTGGATTATATACACAATTTTAAGGAAAAATAATTGACTCATTTAACAGAAAGAAATAAGAAATAAGTTATACATAACTGCTACATGTCATGGTGTTTTAGTAGCATTTAGTAGTGTGTAAAGTTAGATATTGTAAAAGTAATAATAATAACAAGCAAGTACACTGCAGGGACTTGAACCCCATCCAGATGGATAATCTGGAGTACCATTACCAGTGTATTTTTGCTTTTTGTTATTATTTAGATTAAAGGGAAAGCAAAAACTTGTATTAGCAACAGCATGTTCATTTAAAATGTATTTTTTTTTACATTGCTATTAGATATACTGCTATATAATCATTTAAAGACAAAAAGATAAAGAAAATTTTTTCCCTCCTTCCATAAATAAATAAATAAATATGCAAGCATTTGTGGACCAAACCAACATCAGACGGGGCTGGCAAGCTATATGTACATTTGCATTAATATGTATTTAATTAAAGCCTTTTAGACTTAAGAATCACAATAACCATATTACCTTTTTACAATAATGCACTGACTTTATTAAAATGTCAATGTCACCTTTATTTATATAGCGCTTTAAACAAAATACATTGCGTCAAAGCAACTGAACAACATTCATTAGGAAAACAGTGTCAATAATGCAAAAATGATAGTTAAAGGCAGTTCATCATTGGATTCAGTTATGTCATCTCTGTTCAGTTAAATAGTGTCTGTGCATTTATTTGCAATCAAGTCAACGATATCGCTGTAGATGAAGTGTCCCCAACTAAGCAAGCCAGAGGCGACAGCGGCAAGGAACCGAAACTCCATCGGTGACAGAATGGAGAAAAAAAACCTTGGGAGAAACCAGGCTCAGTTGGGGGGCCAGTTCTCCTCTGACCAGACGAAACCAGTAGTTCAATTCCAGGCTGCAGCAAAGTCAGATTGTGCAGAAGAATCATCTGTTTCCTGTGGTCTTGTCCTGGTGCTCCTCTGAGACAAGGTCTTTACAGGGGATCTGTATCTGGGGCTCTAGTTGTCCTGGTCTCCGCTGTCTTTAAAATACATTTATGTTTAATTATAAAGTTGGTTTCATACAATATATTAAACTATTTACACCTGGAATTGCTGCTTGCCAAGTGTTACTTAATTTATATTTTACATATGTGTATTTACCTTTAACATATGCTGTTGCAATGCAAGAAAAATAAAACCTTTTTTGTTGTTGATTTAACATGATTACACAATTATAGTGGTTTTCATGTGTGTGTGTGTGTATATATATATATATATATATATATATAATTTTATTATAATTTTTTTGGAGTGGGATTCTTATAAACTAATTACACCTGCAATTCTCCCATCCGCGCTCGCGACCGCTTGCACCTCATGTTTGCGGATGAATGTTCGTTATTGATGGATGGACATCTATGCCCATGTAAAGGACATCAGCAATCCGGCACAGAGAAAAGAAAAATAAAGAAAGTAAAAAACAAAACAAAAACAGGCATAAAGTTGGCTTGACATTGGACATTAGAGAGTCTCAAATTTAGGGACCGTCTCTAAAGTTACATGTGAAATTGTTATACACTTTTCTAACGTCAGTAGCATTTGAAGAGAATGACTTACAGTCATAAAAACAACTGTAATTGTTAATCTAGGTGACAGCTATAATGCACAATTAAATTGAATGTTTGATATTTATTAAAACAAACTGTAAGTCATATGTAAATTATGCTACTTTTTCACATGGGCTCAAACGTAAATTTGAAGCTCAATAGCATTTGAGGAGAAAGACTTGCAGTCATAAAACAATTGTAATGTGTTCATTTAGGTGTCAGCTACGATGCACACCTTATACATTTTATATATATATTAAAATAAAGTGTTACTAAAGTTATATATATTGTTCTGTGTATGTGATTTCAAAGTCTAGATGGGTCGGATTAACCCTTTAACTGCCGTATCCCTTAAAACTTGATTGCCAGAGGGTTACTGTAAATGCTTATGCCCGCTGGGCACAGTTTTCCCGATGCCACCGGGGTGGCGTTTGCACTGACGGCTTGAGCCCGCCATCGCTGCTTGCAGCTATATTTAGGGCCCGAGCACCGATGGTGCGAGAACCCTCTTGGAATTGCTCCGTTTATTAGGGCCCGAGCACCGAGGTGCGAGGACCCTCTTGTATCTGCTTTGTTTTTAGGGCCCGAGCACCGATGGTGCGAGGACCCTCTTGGAATTGCTCCTTTTATTAGGGCCCGAGCACCGAGGTGCGAGGACCCTCTTGTATCTGCTTTGTTTATTATTATTCTTCTTCTTCTTCTTCTCCCGAATGAATCGCATTTTTGAGGGCTTAAACATGCTCAAAAAGTCATGAAACTTTGCACACGCATCAAACCTGGTGAAAATTTTCGTCTGATATAGGATTCAGAAGAGGGTGTGGCAAAATGGCTCGACAGCGCCACCTATACTAAGAAAATCAACAGCCTTCCAGCTATGTTTCACGTACATGCACGAAAATTGGCACACACATGTAACACACCAATACCTACAAAAAAGACTCTTGGAGCAAAATTCTAAACCCAACAGGAAGTCGGTTATTTTTAATAATATGAGCAAATTTTGTGTAATTTGATCATTTCCATGTGTTGTATTTTAATGAACTCCTCCTAGAGATTTCTTCAAATCAACACCAAATTTGGTATGCCTAATCTAAAGGCCTTTGCGATGTTAAATTGCGAAGATCTTGAGTTTTCGTTGAAGGGCGTGTCTGTGGCGGCCTGGCGAATTTCGATGATTCGCCATGAAAAATGAAGTTGCTATAACTCAGACATACAATGTCCAATCTGCCCCAGACTTCACATGTTTGATGAGACTCCGAACCTGAACAGATTGACATGCCCATATTCAGTTATAGTCATAGCGCCACCTATTGGCAATAGGAAGTTTCATATTTTACACTGCGACTAACTACTCCTACAAATTTTATGACATCAATGTCTTTTTTTGTGGTCAGTCTAATCTAAAGGCCTGTGCGATGTTAAGTTGTGAAGATCTTGAGTTTTCTTTAAAAGGCGTGTCCATGGCGCCGTGACGAAGTTCGATGTCTCGCCATGGGAATAAAAGATGTTATAACTCAGGCATAAAATGTCCGATCTTGCCCAAACTTCACATGTGTGATAAGGGTCCTGGCCTGAACAGATCTGAAGGCCAATATTCCATTGGGTGTGGCAAAATGGCTCGATAGCGCCACCTATACACTTTCAACTGAGTGCATATACACTTTCAATGGAGTGCGCCTCAAGCTATGTTTCACGTACATGTACAAAAATCGGTACACACATGTAACACACCAATATCTACGAAAAAGTCTCTTGGTACGAAATCCTAATCCCAACAGGAAGTCAGTTATTTTGAATTTTCCCTGCAAAATTGGTGTTGTTTTTGCCATTTTCAAGGGTTGTACTTTAACGAACTCCTCCTAGAGATTTATTCGGATGAACACCAAACTTGGTCAGTGTAATCTAAAGCCATTTGCGATGTTAAATTGCGAAGGACTTGAGGTTTCGTTAAAGGGCGTGTCCATGGCGGCCTGACAAATTTCAATGTTTCGCCATGAAAAAGGAAGTTGCTGTAACTCAGACATACAATGTCCAATCTGCCCCAAACTTCACATGTTGGATAAGACTCTTGACCTGAACAGATCTACATGCCAATATTCAGTTATAGTCATAGCGCCACCTAGAGGCAACAGGAAGTGACATATTTTACACTTCGACAGACTACTCCTAGAAATTTTTTGACATCAATGTCTTTTTTATGGTGAGTATAATCTAAAGGCCTGTGTGATGTTTAGTTGTGAAGATCTTGAGTTTTCGTTAAGGGGCGTGTCCATGGCGCCATGACAAAATTCAAAGTCTCGCCATGGGAATAAAAGATGTTATAACTCAGGCATAAAATGTCCGATCTTGCCCAAACTTCACATGTGTGATAAAAGTCCTGGCCTGAACAGATCTGAAGGCCAATATTCCATTGGGTGTGGCAAAATGGCTCGATAGCGCCACCTATACATTTTCAACAGAGTGCATATACACTTTAACGGAGTGCGCCTCAAGCTATGTTTCACGTACATGTACAAAAATCGGTACACACATGTAACACACCAATATCTACGAAAAAGTCTCTTGGTACAAAATCCGAATCCAAACAGGAAGTCAGTTATTTAGAATTTTCTCTGCAAAATTGGTGTTGTTTTTGGCATTTTCAGGGGTTGTACTTTAACGAACTCCTCCTAGAGATTTATTCAGATCAACATCAAACTTGGTCAGTTAAATCTAAAGGCCTTTGCGAAGTTAAATTGGGAAGATCTTGAGGTTTCGTTAAAGGGAGTGTCCATGGCGGCCTGACAAATTTCGATGTTTCGCCATGAAAAAGGAAGTTGCTGTAACTCAGACATACAATGTCCAATCTGCCCCAAACTTTGAATGTTAGATAAGACTTCTGCCCTTAACAGGTCTACATGCCCATATTCAATTATAGACATAGCGCCACCTGCTGGCAACAGGAAGTGACATATTTTACGCTGAGACAAACTACTCCTAGAGATTTTTTGACATTAATGTATTTTTGTGGTCAGTCTAATCTAAAGGCCTGTGTACTGTTAAACTGTGGCAATCTTGAGTTTTTGTTGAAGAGCGTGTCCATGGCAAAAATGACAAAATTTGATGTCTCGCCACAGCAAGAGAAGTTGTTGTAACTCGGGCATAAAATGTTTGATCTTCCCCTAACTTCACATGTTCGATAAGAGTGCAGCCCTGAACACATCTGAAGGCCAATATTCCATTAAAGTGATAACGCCACCTGCTGGCAACAGGAAGATTTGCACATATATGGAATAAACATTGATATATTCTACTTATATTTATGAGTTTAAACGCATATTTCTCACCGTTCACCTATTTACTAGAGCCACTCGCTGCCGGTGAGCCCGGGTGCGAGGGCCCGTTCATCGCTGCTTGCAGCTTTAATTATTATTATTCTTCTTCTTCTCCCGAATGAATCGCATTTTTGAGGGCCTAAACATGCTCCAAAACTCACGAAACTTTGCACACGCATCAGGACTGGCGAAAATTTACATCTGATATAGGTTTCAGAAGTGGGTGTGGCAAAATGGCTCGATAGCGCCCCCTGTTAAATTTCAACGGAGTGCGCCTCGAGCTGTGTTTCACTTACATTCATGAACATCGGTACACACATGTAACACACCATTACCTACAAGAAAGTCTCTAGGTAAAAATCCAAAACCCAACAGGAATTAAGTTATTTTGAATTTCCTGTATGATTTTTTTGCAGTTTTTTCCATTTCCATGCCTCGTACTTTGACGAACTCCTACAGTTTTAATCGGATTATCTTAAAATTTGGTGAGGGTCATCATAAGACCTTTGTGATGTTAAATTGCGAAGGTTTTGAGTTTTCGTCAAGGGGTGTGTCCCTGGCGGCCTGACAAAGTTTGTTTCACCGTGAAACAGGAAGTTGCTGTAACTCAGGCATGCAATGTCCGATCTTCCCCAAACTTTACACATGTGATAGGTGTTCTGTCCTGAACAAACACCCATGACCAAATTCAGTTATAGTCATAGCGCCACCTGCTGGTAACAGGTAGTGACAAGGTTAACACTGTTATGGACTCCTAGGAACATATTAAAAAGCATCAACAAGTGTTAAATAGGCTGGCAACATACTAGATACATACTAATACATGCTAGCATCCCTTAGCTAAGTGCTAAAGCACGCTACTAATGTAGTGAAAAAGGAAGTTGCTGTAACTCAGGCAAGCAATGTCCGATCTTCGCCAAACTTCACATGTGTGATAGGTGTTCTGTTCTGAACAAACACCCATGACCAAATTCAGTTATAGTCATAGCGCCACCTGCTGGTAACAGGAAGTGACAAGGCTAACACTGTTATGGACTCCTAGGAACAAATTAAAAAGTGTCAAAAAGTGTTAAATAGGCTGGCAACATGCTAGAAACATAATAAAACACGCTAGCAACACTTAGCTAAGTGTTAAAGCATTCTACTAAGGCAGTGAAAAAGGAAGTTGCTGTAACTCAGGCAAGCAATATCAGATCTTCCCCAAACGTCACACGTGTGATAGGTGTTCTGTTCTGAACAAACACCCATGACCAAATTCAGTTATAGTCATAGCGCCACCTGCTGGTAACAGGAACGACATGGTTAACACTATTACAGACTCCTAGGAACAAATTAAAAAGTGTCAAAAAGTGTTAAATAGGCTGGCAACATGCTAGAAACATAATAAAACATGCTAGCATCACTTAGCTAAGTGTTAAAGCATGCTAATAATGTAGTGAAAAAGGAAGTTGCTGTAACTCAGGCAAGCAATGTCCGATCTTCCCCGAACTTCACTTGTGTAATAGGTGTTCTTTTCCAAACAAACACCCATGACCAAATTCAGTCATAGTCATAGCGCCACCTGCTGGTAACAGGAAATGAAAATGTTAACACTGTTATGGACCCCTAGGAACAAATTAAAAAGTGTCAAATAGTGTTAAATAGGCTGGCAAAATTCTAGAAACATAAAACATGCTATCAACATTTAGCTAAGTGTCAAAGAATGCAACTAATGCATTGAATAAGGAAGTTGCTGTAACTCAGGCTAGCAACGTCCGATCTGCCGCAAACTTCAGACATTTGACAAGAGTCCTGTACTGAACACATCAACATGGCCGCACTCAGTTATAGTCATAGCGCCATCTACTGGCAACATGAAGTGTCATGTGTAACACTCTTATGGACTCCTAGCATGTGTAACAATGTTATGGAGTCCTAGCAACATATTAAAAGTGCCAACAAGTGATAAATACACTGGTAGCATGCTAGAAACATACTTAAACATGTTAGCAACACTTGGCTAAATGCTAAAGCATCATATTACTGCAGTGAATCAGGAAGTTACTGTAATTCAGGCACACAGTGTCCAATCTGCCCCAAATTAAACAAGTTTGATGAGAGTCCTGCCCTGAACACATAAACATGCCCGTACTCGATTCTAGTCATAGCGCCTCCTAATGGCAACAGGAAGTGGCATGTCTAATACTGTTATGGACTCCTTACAAAATAATAAAAAGCAACAATAAGTATTTAATAGGCTGGCAACATTCTAGAAGCAAACTAAAACATGCCAGCATCACTTAGCTAAGTGTTAAAGCATGCTAATAATGTAGTGAAAAAGGAAGTTGCTGTAACTCAGGCAAGCAATGTCCAATCTTCCCCAAACTTCACACGTGTGATAGGTGTTCTGTCCTGAACAAACACCCATGACCATTTTCAGTTATAGTCATAGCGCCACCTGCTGGTAACAGGAAGTGACAAGGTTAACACAGTTATGGACTCCTAGGAACATGTTTCATAATCATCAACAAGTGTTAAATAGGCTGGCAACATACTAGATACATACTAATACATGCTAGCAACACTTAGCTAAGTGCTAAAGCATGCTACTAATGTAATGAAAAAGGAAGTTGCTGTAACTCAGGCAAGCAATGTCCGATCTTCCTCAAACTTCACACGTGTGATAGGTGTTCTGTTCTGAACAAACACCCATGACCAAATTCAGTTATAGCCATAGCGCCACCTGCTGGTAACAGGAAGTGACAATGCTAACACTTTTATGGACTCCTAGGGACAAATTAAAACGTGTCAAAAAGAGTTAAATAGGCTGGCAAAATTCTAGAAACATAATAAAACATGCTATCAACATTTAGCTAAGTGTCAAAGCATGCAACTAATGCATTGAATAAGGAAGTTGCTGTAACTCAGGCTAGCAATGTCCGATCTGCCCCAAACTCAGGACATTTGACAAGAGTCCTGTACTGAACACATCAACATGCCCGTACTCCGTTATAGTCATAGCACCATCTACTGGCAACAGGAAGTGTCATGTGTAACACTGTTATGGACTCCTAGCATGTGTAACAATGTTATGGAGTCCTTGCAACATATTAAAAAGTGCCAGCATGTGAAAAATACACTGGCAGCATGCTAGAAACATACTGAAACATGTTAGCAACACTTAGCTAAATGCTAAAGCATCATATTACTGCAGTTAATTAGGAAGTTAGTGTAATTCAGGCATACAGTGTCCAATATGCCCCAAATTGAACAAGTTTGATAAGAGTCCTGTCCTGAACACATCAACATGCCCGTATTCGATGATAGTGCCACCTGTTGGCAACAGGAAGTGGCATTTTTAAAACTGTTATGGACTCCTTGCAAAATAATAAAAAGCATCAAGAAGTGTTAAATAGGCTGGCAACCTTCTAGAAGCATACTAAAACATGCTAGCAACACTTAGCTAAGTGCTAAAGCAAGCTACTAATGCAGTGAAAAAGGAAGATGCTGTGACTCAGGCAAGCAATGTCCGATCTGCCCCAAACTTCACACGTTTGACAAGGGTCCTGTCCTAAATAAATCAACATGCCCATATTCGGTTATAGTCATAGCGCCACCTGCTGGCAACAGGAAGTTTCAGTTTTAACACTTTTATGCACTATTTGCAACACAGTAAAATATGCCATTGTGTGCTAATCATGCTATAAATATTTTCAAACATTCTAGCAACACTTAGTATGTGCAAAATGATGCTAATAATACTATAAAACAGGAAGTGTTTGTAACTCATGCATACAATTCCCAATCTTACCCAAACATCACATGTTTTATAAGAGTACTGGCCTGAACACAACTAAAGGCCAATATTCAATTCTAAGTATAGCGCCGCCTGCTGGCAACAGGAAATGAATTATTTTATACTAACTTAAACATGACTTGTCTGATCTGCCCGAAACTTTGCATGTTTGGTAAGAGTCCTGGCCTGAAGATATTTACATGTCAATATTCTGTTATAATCATAGCGCCACCTGTTGGCAGCAGGAAATGTGCCACAAATATTTACTATTTTATAAGCATATGGCCCAACGTTCACTGTTCCTCCTATGGGCACCGGGTGGTGGTGAGCCCGAGTGCGAGGGCCCTTTCATCGCTGCTTGCAGCTTTAATTCTTCTTCTTCTTCTTCTTCTTCTTCTTCTTCTCCGTAATGAAGCGCATTTTTTAAGGCCTAAACATGCTCCAAAACTCACGAAACTTTGCACACGCATCAGGACCGGCGAAAATTTACATCTGATATAGGTTTCAGAAGTGGGTGTGGCAAAACGATTTTTGTGCAGTTTTTGCCGTTTCCATGCCTCGTACTTTGACGAACTCCTCCTACAGTTTTAATCGGATTATCTTCAAATTTGGTGAGGGTCATCATAAGACCTTTGTGACGTTAAATTGCGAAGCTTTTGAGTTTTCATCAAGGAGTGTGTCCCTGGCGGCCTGACAAAGTTTGATGTTTCCCGTGAAACAGGAAGTTGCTGTAACTCAGGCAAGCAATGTCCGATCTGCCCCAAACTTCACACGTGTGATGGGTGTTCTGTCCTGAACAAACACCCATGACCAAATTCAGTAATAGTCATAGCGCCACCTGCTGGTAACAGGAAGTTACATGGTTAACATTGTTATAGACTCCTAGGAACATATTAAAAAGTGCCAACAAGTGTTAAATAAGCTGGCAACATGCTAGTAACCTACTAATACATGCTAGCAACAATTAGCTAAGTACTAAAGCATAATATTATTGCAGTGAAACAGGAAGTTGCTGTAAATCGGGCAAGCAATGTCCAATCTGTCCCCAAACTTCACACGTGTGATGGGTGTTCTGTCCTGAACAAACACCCATGACCAAATTCAGTAATAGTCATAGCGCCACCTGCTGGTAACAGGAAGTTACATGGTTAACACTGTTATGGATTCCTAGGAACATATTAAAAAGTGTCAACAAGTGTTAAAAAGGCTGGCAACATGCTAGAAACATACCAATACATGCTAGCAACACTTAGCTAAATGCTAAAGCATGCTAGTGATGCAGTGAAAAAGGAATTTGCTGTAACTAATGCAAGCAATGTCCGATCTGCCTCAAACTTCAAACGTTTGACAAGAGTCCTGTCTTGAACACATCAACATGCCCATATTTGATTATATTCATAGTGCCACCTGCTGGCAACAGGAAATGGCATGTTTAACACTGTTATGGACTCCTTGCAAAATAATAAAAGGCATCAACAAGGGTTAAATAGGCTGGCAAAATTTTATAAGCATGCTAATACATGCTAGCAACATTTAGCTATGTGCTAAAGCATGCTACTAATGCAATGAAACAGGAAGTTGCTGTAACTCAGGCAAGCAATGTCCGATCTGCCCCAAACTTCACACGTGTGATGGGTGTTCTGTCCTGAACAAACACCCATGACCAAATTCAGTTATAGTCATAGCGCCACCTGCTGGTAACATGAAGTGACATGGTTAACACAGTTATGGACTCCTTGCAAAATAATAAAAGGCATCAACAAGGTTTAAATAGGCTGGCAAAATTTTATAAGCATGCTAATACATGCTAACAACATTTAGCTAAGTGCTAAAGCATGCTACTAATGCAGTGAAACAGGAAGTTGCTGTAACTCAGGCAAGCAATGTCAGATCTGCCCCAAACTTCACACGTGTTATGGGTGTTCTGTCCTGAACAAACACCCATGACCAAATGCAGTTATAGTCATAGCGCCACCTGCTGGTAACAGGAAGTGTCATGGTTAACACAGTTATGGACTCCTAGGAACATATTAAAAAGTGCCAACAAGTGTTAAATAAGCTGGCAACATGCTAGTAACCTACTAATACATGCTAGCAACAATTAGCTAAGTGCTAAAGCATCATATTATTGCAGTGAAACAGGAAGTTGCTGTAAATCAGGCAAGCAATGTCCAATCTGTCCCCAAACTTCACACGTGTGATGGGTGTTCTGTCCTGAACAAACTGTTACGTCCCACATATGTCTAAGGGTAAATGTGGACGCAACAAAAGTAAAATATTTTAAAGAACGTTGCTCTGAGTCCTGCCACAGCACCACAAGCCACAAGTTGTCCAGAAAAAAGATTTTATTATTTTGCAGCTCGTGGAACACGTACAATAAAAGAAAGGAAGCATTAACTTCAGGAGAGGATAAGGCCAAAACAACAAACAAAACAAGCTAACTGGAATTAGTGACCTATAACTATACTAACAAAGAAAAAGAGAGACAAATAACAGGTTTATACCCTAGCTCCCTTCCTAGCCCCAAAACAGGAGAAAACAGGGTTAAACAGAAATGGCATCCACCTCCCTACAGCTTCCAAATCAAAAATAGTGAACAAAACACAAGTAGGCAAATATTAAAGTAGCCACTAAGAGAGATGTTAATACTAGCAGCTACCAACTAAGCAACAAACTAAAAAGTGATGGAGCGGTTCAGTCCTCAATATGAGCTCTTGATAAAGCATCTGCTACTACATTCTCCACTCCTTTTTTATACTTTATATCAAGAACAAACTCTTGCAGCATAAGAGACCATCTCATTAATCTCTGGTTTGAGTTTGCCATCCGAGACAGGAAGATGAGAGGGTTGTGGTCAGTGTATACAATAATAGGGCCCATATTACCGTTACCCACGTAGACCTCAATATTTTGCAGTGCCAACAACAAGGCGAGAGCTTCCTTTTCGATGGTACTGTAATTTCTTTGGCACCTGGTGAATTTCTTCGAGAAGTAGCATACTGGATGTTCAATTCCCGCTTTGTCATCTTGCACCCACGCCGCTAGCATCCACCTGTAGCTTAAAAGGCAAATCAAAATTCGGAGCAGACAACACAGGAGCATGACATAACAGATCTTTAGCAGAATAAAATGCAGCTTCACACTCAGCATTCCACACAAACTTCTGTTCTGCTTTAAGGAGATCAGTTAAGGGTGTGACAACAGTGACAAAGTTCTTACAAATGCCACGGTAGTACCCTGTCATCCCTAGAAAACGGCGCAGCTCCCGCTTGTTACTTGGCTGTGGGAAATCTATTATAGCCTGTATCTTAGCTTGCACAGGCCTCACTTGGCCCTGGCCAACTAATTTGCCGAGGTAGGTCACTCTTGCCTTAGCAAATTCACACTTAGCTAAGTTTAAGGTAAGCTTGGCTTCCAGCAATCGTTTGAACACCAACTCAAGACTCTGAACATGTTCCTTCCACGTTGCAGAGTAGACAACGATGTCGTCTAGATAGACTTCACAGCAGACAGTACCTTCAGCATCAACCGCTGGAATGTTGCCGGTGCATTTCGCATGCCAAACGCCATAGATTTATACTGTAGGAAACAATCAGGGGTCACAAACGCTGAGATTTCCGAGGCACGGGGGTTGAGAGGAACTTGCCAGTATCCTTTTAATAAGTCTAGCTTGGTAACAAAGTTAGCCGACCCCACCCGGTCAACACAGTCCTCAATTCGAGGAAGAGGAAAGGAATCAGGCTTAGTTACAGAATTCACCTTCCTAAAATCAGTACAAAATCGCCACGAGCCGTCAGGTTTGGGTACGAGCAAACATGGTGAACTCCACGGACTTTGACTTGGCACTGCAAAGCCGTGAGTCAACAAATATTCTACCTCTGTCTTCATAACCTGACGCTTATTGGGATTTGCACGGTAGGGATGCTGTTTGATAGGCCTGCATTCACCAACATCAATGTCATGAGTGACCACGTAAGTTTGTGATAGTACATCATTAAACAGCATATGATACTTTTCAATTAGTTGGACCACACGATCACACTGGGGGGCAGACAGATAAGATAGATGTGACTGCAAGTTAGGCAAGAGGGCAGAGTTAGACAGGATATCACATGAAGCAGTGGCATCTTTACTCCAAAGACCATCTAAATCAGGAGAGTACACAGAAGACAAGTTAACAGCAGTGTTAGCAACAACAGGAAGAGGGTCAAGAGGATCATGCTGAGACTTGACACCATCTCTACTAATGTAAGCCTTAAGCATATTAATGTGGCACACACGAGTCTTAAGCTTACGATCGGGAGTAGAAACTACATAATTTGTGTCATTCAACTTCTTCTCAATCTGATAAGGTCCAGAAAATCTTGCCTGCAGGGGTGAACCAGGCAGAGGAAGCAGTGTTAAGACCTCATCACCAGGCTGGAAATTACGCTGAAGACTACCCTTGTCGTAGCGAAGTTTCATTTTGGACTGGGTTTCAGCAAGATGAACTCTAGCTAACTCCCACGCTTTGTGTAGATGCTCCCGTACAGTACTCACATAGTCTAGCACAGACTTACAAGGAGATTCCTTAGTTAGAAACTGCTCACTTAGAAGTTTTAATGGGCCGCGAACTGAGTGGCCAAAAACCAGCTCAGCAGGGCTAAATCCCAGGGATTTTTGAACGGTTCCTGTCACAGCAAACATCAAAAATGGCAAACCCTCCACCCAATCTTTACCAGTCTCAGTGCAGTATGTACGCAGAAGAGACTTCAGGGTTTGGTGGAACCGCTCCAGAGCTCCCTGTGTCTCTGGATGATATGCAGTGGACAACTGGTGCTCTACGCCCAACTCTTTCGTTATCTCCTTAAATAATTTAGAGGTGATATTGGACCCCTGGTCACTTTGGATGACTCTTGGCAAGCCAAAAACTGAACAGAACTTGATGAGCTCACGGGCTACAGTTTTAGCTTTGATATTCCGCAAAGGAACAGCTTCAGGGTAACGAGTACTAGCACACATAATTGTTAAAAGGTATTGGTGTCCAGTTTTAGCTTTAAGCAATGGGCCTACGCAGTCAATAATAAGCCTCTCAAACGGTTCTCCAAAAACTGGGATGGGCTGTAGTGGAGCAAGTGGAATTGTTTGATTGGGCTTTCCACCTAACTGACAGATGTGACATGAGCGTACGAACCTAGACATAGCAGTTTTCATGCCCGGCCAAAAAAAATGTCTGGCAATTCGATGATATGTCTTTGTGACACCCAAGTGTCCTGAACACACATGTTCATGGGCCAATTTCAAAATCTGATTACGGTATGCCTCAGGTAACACAATTTGAAACACGGTCAAAAATTCTGCATCTGTGGCGTGGTCTCCACCAACGCATGAGAACATCATCATCCCAAAAATACCCAACTGTTATCTGAGGAATTACAGCCTTGTCCACAGTACCACCAATACATGTAGCAAGTGACGGATCAGAACATTGTTCAGTAGCTAACTGGGTTCTATTCACTTTTAAAGGGAGTTTACCTTCACTACTCATGCCACTTAATTCTGACGAAACAGGACTCATATAGAGCTCACTCTCTACAGTCTGTGGCGAAGACAGAAAGGAATCCGATATATCGATCACATTTTCAAACTTCTGTGATTGAGCACGAGTTACTGCGCATGCTGGAAAAGTAGTAGAATGCTGCATTAGGCTGTTTTGAGCACACCAATCAGGATCTTCAGACACAATTGGAGAAGGAAAGACTTTGCCACCAGCTAAATCATTTCCTAAAATCATGCTTACCCCTTCAACGGGCAGTTGTGATCGCACACCAATGTTCACGCAACCAGAAACAAGATCAGACTTTAAATAAATACTATGCAGCGGAAGTGAGATGCAGCCCAATTCAATCCCACGGACTAGTACACTAGAACCAGTGTAAGAATCAGCGGAGAATGGAAGCACGTTGTCTAAAATTAAGGACTGCGCTGCTCCTGTATCTCTAAGCATCAGGATTGGCCTAAAGTCAGAGTCTTCAGAAAGAGCTACCGAGCTCTTCATTACAAATGGACTGAAAGTACTCGGGCCAAATTGTAAACTTACAGAACTCTGAGGAACAGCATTAACGAATGCTACGTTTTTATATTTAGCAGAGTTTTTCTGTTTCCAGGCTTTGCAGTTTGAAATAAGATGCCCTGGATCAAGACAGTAAAAACATACCCGCTTATCCTCGATTTTCCTGGAGCCTTGCGAAATCGGTTTAACAGGGTTAGCCACAGACAAATTCTTAGCGAATTTCTCCTCAGAGGGGAAGGTTTTAACAGAACGCATAGAAGGAAAAACAGTTCTGTGCGTAAGCACATACTCGTCTGCCAAAACTGCCGCCTCAGCAAGCTTACTCACTTTTTGTTCATTCATATGAACTACGACGCCCTCAGGAACACAACTCTTGAAATCCTCCAGCAACAAAAGTTCCTGAAGTTCTTCAAAAGCCATGACCCTGCTTGCGAAGCACAACTTCTCAAATAGTACCCGCTTTACTCTTGCGAACTCAGTAAAAGTTTGGTTCGGCAGCTGCGAACACAGCCTAAACTTCTGCCTGTACGCTTCAGGGACTAATTCATAGGCACGGAGCACAGCGGATTTAACAGCATCATAATCTAATGAACTCTCAACTGGCAATGCCGCACATGCCTCTTGAGCTTTGCCAGCAATATTGCTCTGCACCAAAAGCCCCCACAAATCCTTTGGCCAGTTCAATTTTGTGGCAATACGCTCAAATGCTACGAAGTACGCATCCACTTCACCTTCACGAAAGGGAGGGACCAATCTCCTATCTCCTACCTACTCACATCAAACGCCGTTTCTACTGGTGCAAAAGCACTGTCTGAGGGAGGACGAGACCTAGGCAAAGGAGTCGGCCTATTATGAAGAGTCTGGGCTTTGAGATCCAACTTTCGAAGCTTAATATCTCAATCTGCCTCAATTTCTAGAGCTCTCAACTTTAACCGCTGAGTTTCATACTCCTGCTTCTTGAGCTCAAGCTCTAATTCTTTTAAACGAAGTGCAGTCAAAGGATCAGAACTTGCATCGCCACCTTTACTAGGAGAAATTGACTGTTCTACCGTAGCTTCCCTACCCACGTTAGAATCTACTGGCAAAATACCTTCTTGAACAAGCTTTCGGTACAACTCATCTTTTATACGTTGTTTCTTTGCCTCCTTGCTGACAGGAATATTAAAAAACTCTGCAATCACAATCAGATCTTTTTTTCTACACCTGTCAAACTCTTCCACTGTCGGAGACAAAGTAAACTTAACCAAATCAAATTCCATTATTCAAATTATAAAGTATACACTTTCTCACCCACACAAGTTCGAAGCTGCTGAAAAACTTACGACACCCAAAAAATTTAGGTTAAGAGAAATGAACTAATATGTTCCACGAAAAAGTTGAACGAATGGACGAGCCCCCAATTGTTACGTCCCACATATGTCTAGGGGTAAATGTGGACGCAACAAAAGTAAAATATTTTAAAGAACGTTGCTCTGAGTCCTGCCAAAGCACCACAAGCCACAAGTTGTCCAGAAAAAGATTTTATTATTTTACAGCTCGTGGAACACGTACAATAAAAGAAAGGAAGCATTAACTTCAGGAGAGGATAAGGCCAAAACAACAAACAAAACAAGCTAACTGGAATTAGTGACCTATAACTATACTAACAAAGAAAAAGACAGACAAATAACAGGTTTATACCCTAGCTCCCTTCCTAGCCCAAAAACAGGAGAAAACAGGGTTAAACAGAAATGGCATCCACCTCCCTACAGCTTCCAAATCAAAAATAGTGAACAAAACACAAGTAGGCAAATATTAAAGTAGCCACTAAGAGAGATGTTAATACTAGCAGCTACCAACTAAGCAACAAACCAAAAAGTGAAGGACAATACAAATCTCTTAAACTAAGAAAACAAAAGGTAAGTATTAAAGAATATCACAATAAATAAAGAAACAAAACTACTGCAATACCAAAGCAGAACACTAAGCAGCTCAACAACCACCAACTGAGACAACAAGCTGGGCAGAACACAGGCAACGCTCTGGAGAAAGCTCTTGGGGAAACGTTCTCTCTTCTCTGGTAGCTGGAGCTCTGCTTTTATTCGGACTCACTCTTGATTGGTAGGCAGGTACAGCTGGGTGCAATCAACTACCTGCCAGACAGTTTGAGTAGGAGAAGTCAAGAAAAAACACGGAAAGAAAACACACATTACCAGCGCCACCTGCTGGTAACAGGAAGTTACATGGTTAACATTGTTATGGACTCCTAGGAACATATTAAAAAGTGTCAACAAGTGTTAAATAAGCTGGCAACATGCTAGTAACCTACTAATACATGCTAGCAACAATTATCAGGGCTAAAGCATCATATTATTGCAGTGAAACAGGAAGTTGCTGTAAATCAGGCAAGCAATGTCCAATCTGTCCCCAAACTTCACACGTGTGATGGGTGTTCTGTCCTGAACAAACACCCATGACCAAATTCAGTAATAGTCATAGCGCCACTTGCTGGTAACAGGAAGTTACATGTTATGGACTCCTAGGAACATATTAAAAAGTGTCAACAAGTGTTAAAAAGGCTGGCAACATGCTAGAAACATACCAATACATGCTAGCAACACTTAGCTAAATGCTAAAGCATGCTAGTGATGCAGTGAAAAAGGAATTTGCTGTAACTAATGCACGCAATGTCCGATCTGCCTCAAACTTCAAACGTTAGACAAGAGTCCTGTCCTGAAAACGTCAACATGCCCATATTTGATTATATTCATAGTGCCACCTGCTGGCAACAGGAAGTGGCATGTTTAACACTGTTATGGACTCCTTGCAAAATAATAAAAGGTATCAACAAGGGTTAAATAGGCTGGCAAAATTTTATAAGCATGCTAATACATGCTAGCAACATTTAGCTGAGTGTTAAAGCATTCTACTAAGGCAGTGAAAAAGGAAGTTGCTGTAATTAAGGCAAGCAATGTCCGATCTTCCCCAAACTTCACACGAGTGATAGGTGTTCTGTCCTGAACAAACACCCATGGCCAAATTCATTTATAGTCATAGCGCCACCTGCTGGTAACAGGAAGTGACAAGGTTAACGCTGTTATGGACTCCTAGGAACAAATTAAAATGTGTCAAAAAGGGTTAAATATGCTGGCAACCTTCTTGAAGCATACTAAAACATGCTAGCAACACTTAGCTAAGTGCTAAAGCATGCTACTAATGCAGTGAAAAAGGAAGATGCTGTAACTCAGGCAAGCAATGTCCGATCTGCCCCAAACTTCACACGTTTGACCAGGGTCCTGTCATAAATAAATCAACATGCCCATATTCGGTTATAGTCATAGCGCCACCTGCTGGCAACGGGAAGGGTCATTTTATCACTTTTATGCACTATTTGCAACACAGTAAAATATGCCATTGTGTGCTAATCATGCTAGAAATATTTTCAAACATTCTAGCAACACTTAGTATGTGCAAAACGATGCTATTAATACTATAAAACAGGAAGTTGTTGTAACTCATGCATACAATTCCCCATTTTACCCAAACATCACATGTTTTATAAGAGTACTGGCCTGAACACAACTAAAGGCCAATATTCAATTCTAAGTATAGCGCCACCTGCTGGTAACAGGAAATGAATTATTTTATAATAACTTAAACATGAATTGTCTGATCTGCCCGAAACTTTGCATGTTTGGTAAGAGTCCTGGCCTGAAGAAATTTACATGTCAATATTCAGTTATAATCATAGCGCCACTTGTTGGCAGCAGGAAATGTGGCACAAATATTTACTATTTTATAAGCATATGGCCCAATGTTCACTGTTCCTCCTATGGGCACCGGGTGGTGGTGAGCCCGAGTGCGAGGGCCCTTTCATCGCTGCTTGCAGCTTTAATTCTTCTTCTTCTTCTTCTTCTCCGTAATGAAGTGCATTTTTGAGGGCCTAAACATGCTCCAAAACTCACGAAACTTTGCACACGCATCAGGACTGGCGAAAATTTACATCTGATATAGGTTTCAGAAGTGGGTGTGGCAACATGGCTCGATAGCGCCACCTGTTAAATTTCAACGGAGTGCGCCTCGAGCTGTGTTTCACGTACATTCATGAAAATCGGTACACACATGTAAAACACCATTACCTACAAAAAAGTCTCTTTGTACATAATCCAAAACCCAACAGGAAGTAAGTTATTTTGAATTTCCTGTATGATTTTTGTGCAGTTTTTTCCATTTCCATGCCTCGTACTTTGACGAACTCCTCCTACAGTTTTAATCGGATTATCTTAAAATTTGGTGAGGGTCATCATAAGTCCTTTGTGATGTTAAATTGCGAAGGTTTTGAGTTTTCGTCAAGGGGTGTGTCCCTGGCGGCCTGACAAAGTTTGATGTTTCGCCGTGAAACAGACTGTTGCTGTAACTCAGGCATGCAATGTCCGATCTTCCCCAAACTTCACACATGTGATAGGTGTTCTGTCCTGAACAAACACCCATGACCAAATTCAGTTATAGTCATAGCGCCACCTGCTGGTAACAGGAAGTGACAAGGTTAACACTGCTATGGACACCTAGGAACATATTAAAAAGCATCAACAAGTGTTAAATAGGCTGGCAACATACTAGATATATACTAATAAATGCTAGCAACGCTTAGCTAAGTGCTAAAGCACGCTACTAATGTAGTGAAAAAGGAAGTTGCTGTAACTCAGGCAAGCAATGTCCGATCTTCCGCAAACTTCACACGTGTGATAGGTGTTCTGTTCTGAACAAACACCCATGACCAAATTCGGTTATAGTCATAGTGCCACCTGCTGGTAACAGGAAGTGACATGGTTAACACTATTACAGACTCCTAGGAACATATTAAAAAGTGTCAAAAAGTGTTAAATAGGCTGGCAACATACTAGATACATACTAATACATGCTAGCAACACTTAGCTAAGTGCTAAAGCATGCTAATAATGTAGTGAAAAAGGAAGTTGCTGTAACTCAGGCAAGCAATGTCTGATCTTCCGCAAACTTCACACGTGTGATAGGTGTTCTGTTCTGAAGAAACACCCATGACCAAATTCGGTTATAGTCATAGCGCCACCTGCTGGTAACAGGAAATGAAAATGTTAACACTGTTATGGACTCCTAGGAACAAATTAAAAAGTGTCAAAAAGTGTTAAATAGGCTGGCAACATGCTAGAAACATAATAAAACATGCTAGCAACACTTAGCTAAGTGTTAAAGCATTCTACTTAACCAGTGAAAAAGGAAGTTACTGTAACTAAGGCAAGCAATGTCTGATCTTACCCAAACTTCACATGTGTGATAGGTGTTTTGTTCCAAACAAACACTCATGACCAAATTCAGTTATAGACATAGCGCCACCTGCTGGTAACAGGAAGTGACAATGTTAACACTGTTATGGATTCCTAGGGACAAATTAAAACGTGTCAAAAAGAGTTAAATAGGCTGGCAAAATTCTAGAAACATAATAAAACATGATATCAACATTTAGCTAAGTGTCAAAGAATGCAACTAATGCATTGAATAAGGAAGTTGCTGTAACTCAGGCTAGCAACGTCTGATCTGCCGCAAACTTCAGACATTTGACAAGAGTCCTGTACTGAACACATCAACATGCACGTACTCTGTTAAAGTCATAGCGCCATCTACTGGTAACATGAAGTGTCATGTGTAACACTCTTATGGACTCCTAGCATGTGTAACATTTGGGAAGTCGTGGCCTAATGGTTAGAGAGTCGGATTCCCAATCGAAAGGTTGTGAGTTCGAGTCCCGGTCCGGCAGGAATTGTGGGTGGGGGGAGTGCATGTACAGTTCTCTCTCCACCTTCAATACCACGACTTAGGTGCCCTTGAGCAAGGCATCGAACCCCCAACTGCTCCCCGGGCGCCGCAGCATAAATGGCTGCCCACTGCTCCGGGTGTGTGCTCACAGTGTGTGTGTGTGTTCACTGCTCTGTGTGTGTGCATTTCGGATGGGTTAAATGCAGAGCACAAATTCTGAGTATGGGTCACCATACTTGGCTGAATGTCACTTCACTTTCACTTTCACTTTCACTAACAATGTTATGGAGTCCTAGCAACATATTAAAAAGTGCCAGCATGTGATAAATACACTGGTAGCATGCTAGAAACATACTTAAACATGTTAGCAACACTTGGCTAAATGCTAAAAACATCATATTACTGCAGTGAATCAGGAAGTTACTGTAATTCAGGCATACAGTGTCCAATCTGCCCCAAATTGAACAAGTTTGATGAGAGTCCTGCCCTGAACACATAAATATGCCCTTATTCGATTCTAGTCATAGCGCCACCTAATGGCAACAGGAAGTGGCATGTCTAATACTGTTATGGACTCCTTACAAAATAATAAAAAGCAACAATAAGTATTTAATAGGCTGGCAACATTCTAGAAGCATACTAAAACATGCTAGCAACACTTAGCTAAGTGTTAAAGCATGCTAATAATGTAGTGAAAAAGGAAGTTGCTGTAACTCAGGCAAGCAATGTCCAATCTTCCCCAAACTTCACACGTGTGATATGTGTTCTGTTCTGAACAAACACCCATGACCAAATTCAGTTATAGTCATAGCGCCACCTGCTGGTAATAGGAAGTGGCATTTTTAAAACTGTTATGGACTCCTTGCAAAATAATAAAAAGCATCAAGAAGTGTTAAATAGGCTGGCAACCTTCTAGAAGCCTACTAAAACATGCTAGCAGCACTTAGCTAAGTGATGCAAGCTACTAATGCAGTGAAAAAGGAAGATGCTGTGACTCAGGCAAGCAATGTCCGATCTGCCCCAAACTTCACACGTTTGACAAGGGTCCTGTCCTAAATAAATCAACATGCCCATATTCGGTTATAGTCATAGCGCCACCTGTTGGCAACAGGAAGTTTCAGTTTTAACACTTTTATGCACTATTTGCAACACAGTAAAATATGCCATTGTGTGCTAATCATGCTATAAATATTTTCAAACATTCTAGCAACACTTAGTATGTGCAAAATGATGCTAATAATACTATAAAACAGGAAGTGTTTGTAACTCATGCATACAATTCCCAATCTGACCCAAACATCACATGTTTTATAAGAGTACTGGCCTGAACACAACTAAAGGCCAATATTTAATTATAAGTATAGCGCCGCCTGCTGGCAACAGAAAATTACTTATTTTATACTAACTTAAACATGACTTGTCTGATCTGCCAGAAACTTTGCATGTTTGGTAAGAGTCCTGGCCTGAAGACATTTACATGTCAATATTCAGTTATAATCATAGCGCCACCTGTTGGCAGCAGGAAATGTGGCACAAATATTTACTATTTTATATGCATATGGCCCAACGTTAAGTGCTCCTCCTATGGGCACCGGGTGGTGTTGAGCCCGAGTGCGAGGGCCCTTTCATCGCTGCTTGCAGCTTTAATTCTTCTTCTTCTACGAAATGAGTCGCATTTTTGAGGGCCTAAACATGCTCCAAAACTGATATAGGTTTCAGAAGTGGGTGTGGCAAAATGGCTCGATAGGGCCACCTGTTAAATTTCTACGGAGTGCGCCTCGAGCTACGTTCATCATGCACTGAGCAGTGCATTCATCGTAAATCATCCTTAACAGATGAACGGAAAGTGCGACAAAGATATTGTTTTCTTCGGCAGACATTAAAATTAACGTATTGATCTGAAGATGGAATGCTGTGTCAGGCAGGTATCACACTTGCTCAGTCCATCTCTCTCTACAATACTCTACAATTCTCTCTATAATGCTCTACATGCTCTAGAGTGAGCTTTTAATACAGTATGCCATAAGCTTTCAGCAAAGCAACTCAACGTTCATCATTACTAGTTCTAAAGTGACATTTTCAAATTAGTAATGGAGGCTTGTGCTCAACTGTCAACTTCAGATTTGAATCCATGTTAGTTCCGAATACAAAATGTTTTTAAGACACTCTGTGGTTGTTTCTTATTTGTTTATTTACACTTGTGTTATCAAACTCTTGTATAAATAAACTGTGTGTGTGTGTGTGTGTGTATAAAGACCTCTAACACTAGCTTACTCTATTCTTTTTTTTATTCTGTCTGTTTTCTTTTTATTTATTATTATTTATAAAGCCCATGCTACGTGTACTGTGTTAACCTAACTGAGACTTGTTATAGCACTTATATATCATTGCTCTTTTTGTTGTTTTTGATTGCTTCCATTGTCCTCATTTGTAAGTCGCTTTGGATAAAATCGTCTGCTAAATGAATAAATGTAAATGTAATGTAAATGTATAAATGCAATATCACATTCATGCCCATATGATATTGCTCTACATCAAATATTTTAAGACACTCCAAGGTTGTTTCTTATTTATTTATACACTTGTGCCATTGATCTATCATATATAAATGCAATATCGCATTAGTGCCCATGTGATATTACACTATATATAATATAAATAGCACATTAAAGTTGAAAGTTACAACTACATAGTGTAACTACTTTTTGTGTACACCATACAGGTCTGGTACAAAGAATGTTTTTGATCAGGTGGCCATAATGTTTGAGACAAGACAATTACTAATTACTAAGCTAAAAGGTCCTTCTTTGTTTTCCCTTTACAGCGATGAGCTCTGTAAAGAAATGGTGGACGGTTTGAGGATCACATTTGACTTTACCCTTCCACTAATTCTACTGTACCCAAACGAACAAGCTCAGTTCAAAAAAGTCAGCTCTTCCAAGTTCTTCCAACCAATCATTGACAGCACAACCTGCACCAGTAGGTAAGAGAGTAAACACTGAGTAAACTGTGCTGAAGACATCAAAGTGGTTTGAAATGCCTTAAGGAAAAATGTAATGTAAAATTTAAACTATTTAGTTTTTTGTTTTAGAAGGCTGTATTTGATCATTTATGTACTTATTTATACTATGACCTGGGATTGCAATGATGGGGACATCACCTTGCACTATAGGATCCACAAGCCATATTTGGAGCTTGATTAAATGAATGCTTAGTTTATAATGGGGGTGACGTCTTAAGCTATGAAACTTCCAGAGGTTTTAATGGAACAAAGACCTCTTAAATGCCAGTTCAAGGCAAATTCAAGGGAAAGGTGGTTTGGGGAGTGAAAAATGCATGGGTGAAACTTGGATAGTGTCAATGGTCCACTTGAGAGATATGTGGCAGTAATGCACTTATATGTCTGCAAAACGGTTTATTTGCTTACCCCCAGGGCATCCGAGATGTAAATGGTAATTGGTAAATGGACTGCATTTATATAGCGCTTTCAACAGACCACATGGCCATCCAAAGCGCTTTACAAGATGCCTCACATTCACCCATTCACACACTCATTCATACACCGACTGCGGTGTCATTCAAGGCACCATCCAGCTCGTCGGGAGCTGGGGTTAGGTGTCTTGCTCAAGGACACCTCAACACTTGGTCAGGTGGAGTCGGGGATTGAACCACCAACCTTCCGGTTTGTAGACAACCTACATGAACCACTGAGCCACTGCCACCCCTGTAGGTGACTTTGTTTCATCAGTGGAACTGATGGAAGTGTCAATGGTCCACTTGAGAGATATGTGGCAGTAATGCACTTATATGTCTGCGATCTGCCATGAAGCAAGAAGAATACGCCTCATGTGCCTGCTTTAGAACACACTCCATTTTATTGGTTTATTAGTTTTATTGTATGAAATATGTTATATTGTATTTTATTGTATGTTTTTGCTGTGATTCCCATTCACATCAATTATAAGACTGACAGACTGCAACGGTCTGTGTTAAAAATCTCTGTTTGTTTCCCTTTCGATACTTCACTCATATTGCGTATGGGGAAAAGCTCATTTTTCCTCGATACTGAAGCCTTTTTTCAATAACGCAGTGCAACTGCACTGCCATTGGTTTAATCTGTAAACTTTATTAAACCAGTGGCGATGCAGCGCGCCAAAGCCCGCCAAAATGGGCAGGGCGAATGGCTATATAAGCAAGCAAATCGCCATAGGAAAGCAGATCTCACTCTTCTCGCTGGACCTGAAAGACGCTTACTTTCACATCCAGATAGCCCCCCATCACAGACGATTCTTGAGATTCGCATTCGAGGGTGTGGCTTACAATATACAGTCCTTCCCTTTGGGCTGTCCCTAGCTCCCCGCACTTTCACGAAGTGCATGAACGAGGCACTTTCCCCTCTGAGACGGATGGAAATTCGTGTTCTGAACTATGCGAGGGCAGACCAGCCTTTGGCTCGTGGTTGCACGAGGAGAGCCATCTTCATATCAACTGCCTCGAGATGCTGGCAGTAGAACGAGCCCTTCAATCCTTTCAGGCCATCCTGAAGGGGCACCACGTCCTAGTCCAGGCGGACAGCATGACAGTGGTGTCCTACATAAATCACCAAGGCGGCCTTTCGTCCAGCCGCCTCTGCACTGGCAAAGCGCCTCTTGGAATGGGCATTACCCAGGCTGCGGTCGCTCAAGGCGACGCATATACCTGACAAGACGAATCTGGGAGCAGACATGCTTTCACGAGCAATGTCCCCTCGGACGAGTGGATGCTCGATCCCCAGACGGTTCTCAAAATCTGGGAGATATTCAGTAAGGCAGAGGTCGATCTCTTCGCCTCAGAAATCAACTCTCATTGCCCAACCTATTTGTTGAAGGACATAGATGTGCTGGCCCACAACTGGCCCAGCCTCTTTCTTTATGCTTTCCCCCCAATCGCTCTGATCCCTCAGGTCATCAGACGAGTCAGGGAAGACAGGCATAGAGTCCTCCTGGTGGCCCCACTCTGGAGGAGCCAAGTTTGGTCCTCGTAGCTGATCAGGCTTTCGACGAAAGCCCCATAGCCGAACCACCTGAGGCAGGACCTCCTCTCAGGCGAACAGGACAATCTGGCATCCACGGCCAGAAGTCTGGGCTCTGCATGTATGGCCCCTCGATGGGAGCCTCTAAGCCTCCCCAGGGACCTGCTACACACCATTGCTCAGGCAAGAACCCCATTTACAAGACGTCTCTATGCCAAGAAATGGTCAGTCTTCATCGACTGGTGCTCAGCATGAAACGAAGACCCTGTTGAATGTGACATATCTCTGATACTGTCATTTCTCCAAGAGCGTCTAGACAAGGGTCTTACCCCTTCCACACTCAATGTGTACATAGCAGCCATCGCAGCATTTCATGCTCCTATCGCTGGCCAATCTGTGGGTTTCACATGACACCAGCCTCATTGTGCGTTTCCTGAGAGGTTCTAGGTGGTTAAAGTCAAGTCAAGTCACCATTTGTATAGCGCTTTAAACAAAATACATTGCGTCAAAGCAACTGAACAACATTCATTAGCAAAACAGTGTGTCAATAATGCAAAATGACAGTTAAAGGCAGTTCCATCATTGAATTCAGTGATGTCATCTCTGTTCAGTTTAAATAGTGCCAGAGGCAACAGCGGCAAGGAACCAAAACTCCATCGGTGACAGAATGGAGAAAAAAACCTTGGGAGAAACCAGGCTCAGTTGGGGGGCCAGTTCTCCTCTGACCAGACGAAACCAGTAGTTCAATTCCAGGCTGCAGCAAAGTCAGATTGTGCAGAAGAATCATCTGTTTCCTGTGGTCTTGTCCTGATGGTCATCAGGGTGATGATACAAGGGATCTGTATCTGGGGCTCTAGTTGTCCTGGTCTCCGCTGTCTTTCAGGGATGTAGAGGTCCTTTCTAGGTACTGATCCACCATCTGGTCTGGATACATACTGGATCCAGGTGACTGCAGTGACCCTCTGATCTGGATACAGACTGGATCTGGTGGCTACAGTGACCTCGGAATAAGAGAGAAACAGACTAATATTAGCGTTGATGCCATTCTTCTAATGATGTAGCAAGTACATAGGGTGGTATGGGAAGTGTTCCCGGTTCCGGTTTACCTAATTAATGCAGCTTAAAAATCCCTTAACGGATTTGGATATTGAAAGCATATTAGTATGTTATGTGTAAGCCAGGTTAAAGAGATGGGTCTTTAATCTAGATTTAAACTGCAAGAGTGTGTCTGCCTCCTGAACAATGTTAGGTAGGTTATTCCAGAGTTTAGGCGCCAAATAGGAAAAGGTTCCAGTTGATTTTGATATTCTAGGTATTATCAAATTGAGTTTTGAGAATGTAGCGGACGTAGAGGATTATAATGTAAAAGGAGCTCATTCAAATACTGAGGTGTTAAACCATTCAGGGATTTATAAGTAATAAGCAATATTTTAAAATTTTTACGATGTTTGATAGGGAGCCAGTGCAGTGTTGACAGGACCGGGCTAATATGGTCATACTTCCTGGTTCTAGTAAGAACTCTTGCTGCTGCATTTTGGACTAGTTGTAGTTTGTTTACTAAGCGTGCAGAACAACCACCCAATAAAGCATTACAATAATCTAACCTTGAGGTCATATATGCATGGATTAACATTCCTGCATTTGACATTGAGAGCATAGGCCGTAATTTAGATACATTTTTGAGATGGAAAAATCAGTTTTACAAATGCTAGAAACGTGGCTTTCTAAGGAAAGATTGCGATCAATTAACACACCTAGGTTCCAAACTGATGACGAAGAATTGACAGAGCAGCCATCAAGACTTAGACAGTGTTCTAGGTTATTACATGCAGAGTTTTTAGGTCCTTTAATTAACACCTCTGTTTTTTCAGAATTTAGCAGTAAGAAATTACTCGTCATCCAGTTTTTTATATCGACTATGCATTCCATTAGTTTTTCAAATTGGTGTGTTTCACTGGGCCGTGAAGAAATATAGAGCTGAGTATCATCAGCATACAGGGAAAGCTAACACCATGTTTCCTGATGATATCTCCCAATGGAAACATATAAAGTGTGAAGAGAAGCGGCCCTAGTACTGAGCCTTGATGTACTCCATACTGCACTTGTGATCGATATGATACATCTTCATTAACTGCTACGAACTAATGGGGGTCATATAAGTATGATTTAAACCATGCTAATGCACTTCCATTAATGCCAACAAAGTGTTCAAGTCTATGCAAAAAAATGTGGTCAATTGTGTCAAACGCAGCACTAAGATCCAATAAAACTAATAGAGAGATACAACCACGATCAGATGATACGAGCAGGTCATTTGTAACTCTAAGGAGAGCAGTCTCAGTACTATGATACGGTCTAAATCCTGACTGGAAATCCTCACATATACCATTTTTCTCTAAGAAGGAATATAATTGTGAGGATACCACCTTTTCTAGTATCTTGTATAACTTATATCTTGTATCTTAATAACAGCCAGTTTGAAGGTTTTGGGGACATATCCTAATGATAATGAGGAATTAATAATAGTCAGAAGAGGATCTATGACTTCTGGAAGCACCTCCTTTAGGAGCTTAGATGGTATGGGGTCTAACATACATGTTGTTGGTTTAGATGATTTAACAAGTTTATACAATTCTTCCTCTCCTATAGTAGAGAATGAGTGGAACTGTTCCTCAGGGGGTCTATAGTGCACTGTCTAATGCGATACTGTTGTGCTCCATTTTTCGGGCTGCTCTCTTTAGGGTGCGAGTATGCTCATTATACCATGGTGTCATACTGGTTTCCTTAACCTTCCTTAAGCGTAAAGGAGCAACTGTATATAAAATGCTAGAAAAGAGAGAGTCCAAAGTTTCTGTTACATCATCAAGTTGTTCTGAAGTTTTGGATATGCTAAGGAATTTGGATACATCAGGAAGATAACTTAAAAAGCAGTCTTTTGTGGTAGAAGTGATGGTTCTTCTATACTTGTAACAAGAAGTAGAATTTACAATTTTGGCTATATGAAGTTTACACAAAACTAAATAATGATCTGAGATATCATCACTTGGCTGCATAATTTCAACACTATCAACATCAATTCCATGTGACAGTGTTAAATCTAGAGTATGATTTCGACAATGAGTAGGTCCTGAAACGTGTTGTCTAACCTCAATAGAGTTCAGAATGTCTATAAATGCTGATCCCAATGCATCTTTTTCATTATCAACATATTAAAATCACCAACTATTAAAATTTTATCTGCAGCCAGAACTAACTCGAATGTAAAATCACAAAACTCCTTAATAAAGTCTGTGTGGTGCCCTGATGGCCTGTATACAGTAGCCAGTACAAACATAACAGGGGATTTATCATTAACTTTTGTTTCTCTGGATAATGTTATATGAAGCACCATTACTTCAAACGAGTTATACTTGAAGCCTGCCCTCTGAGAAATCCTGAAAACGTTGTTATAAATTGAAGCTCCTCCTTTGCCTTTTAGACGCGGCTCATGTTTATAACAGTAATCTCGGGGGGTGGACTCATTTAAAATAATGTAATCATCAGGTTTTAGCCAGGTTTCTGTCAAACAGAGCACATCTAGTTTTTGCTCAGTGATCATATTATTTACAAAAAGTATTTTCGTAGAAAGGGATCTGATATTCAATAAGCCAAGCTTTATCATTTGTTTATCCGTATTGCATCTGTTTTTTATTTGTTGAATCTCAATTAAATTGTTAATCTTAACTTGGTTTGGACTTGTTTTGTATTTTCTACTCAAAAGACCTCCCTTTGAGCCACTGCGGACAGCTGACCTTCGGCCCCTAACATTCAAAACCGTTCTGCTACTTGCTCTAGCATCGGTCAAGCGTGTTGATGACTTGCAGGCCCTCTCGGTGAGCCCTGCATGCCTTAAGTTTGGGCCCAATGACTCGAAGGTCATTTTAAAACCCAGGCATGGCTACGTCCCTAAAGTGCTCTCGACGCTGTTCAGAGCACAGGTAATTTCCCTCTCGGCTCTGCCTCCTTTGTCAGGTGAGCGAGAGCTGGATTTACCCTGCCCAGTGAGGGCTTTGAGGGTATACATTGAGCGGTCACAGCCATTCAGGCAATCTGGCCAGCTTTTTGTCTGCTTTGGGGGCCGCACCAAGGGGTCTTGGGTCTCAAAGCAACGCCTCTCATGCTGGATAGTCGAAGCTATCGCTTTATGTTACTCCTCCATGGGCTTTGAGTGCCCCATAGGAGTAAGAGCCCACTCCACCAGAGGGAAGGCCTCTTCTTGGGCCTGGTCTAGTGGTGTCTCTGTCAAGGACATCTGTGAGGCGGCATCATGCCACCTCCAGGGAGTTAGCTCGCTCTTAAGCAGTGTAGCGTTAAGGGTTCGACGTCTCCGGCTCTCTCACTTATCCCCTGGACCCCCAAGGTGTTCAAGATAAATTTTTTGTCGTTCCCTACCGTGGCACGGCGCGGTTGAATTCGTTCCCCATACATAGAATAAGTAATTATCGTAAGGGAACATACTTGGTTATGAACGTAACATTGGTTCCCTAAAAATACGGAACGAGTACTGCGTTATATGCCATACCACGAGGCTGCAGCTTCAGTGTCGTCGCTTCAGTCGTAGGACCTGATTTCCTATGGCGATTTGCCTGCTTATATAGCCTTTCGCCCCACCCATTTTGGGGGGCTTTGGCACGCTGCATCGCCACAGGCTCGCGCAGCTACGCAGCACTGTCATTGGTTTAAAAAAAGTTTACAGATTAAACCAATGGCAGTGCAGTTGTACTGCATTATTGAAAAAAGGCTTCAGTATAGAGTAAAAAGGAGCTTTTCCCCATACGCAGTACTCGTTCCATATTCGTTCCGTATCTCAGAGAACTGAGGAACTATCACCACAGAATTCATTCATGTTAATAGGTCTATTTTGTTGAACAGAGTGGATTTATTCTAGTTTTTGACATTTCCAAAGATGGGTATTAAAATGATCTTGGGTGTATATTTGTTGCTCTTTTTGTTTTAATTGTTTTAGCCACAATTGCCACATCCCAAGGTACTAAAGAACTTTTATGCCATTCTCTGCTGATGTTGGTGGTTAATGTCAACCTGTTGTCCAGTGACAAATCCTTTCTTATGCAGATGTGGATGCAAGGGGATCTCCCTTTCTGTCCTGTAAAGCCCAAGACACACTGCATCATTTTCATTTTCATATTCGGCTGTCCCACACGAAAGATTGGCATTGTGAAACAATCGTGGTGATTCCTGTGATCGTGGCTCTTAAACGGTGGTCCTATGTCGTACAGAGAGAGAGAGGTTCAAAGATGGATGTTATCACAGTCTTTCAACAAAAGATAGCCTACGATCATTTTCTAACAATGTCAGAAATTTAGCATTATCGTCACCCACTGGGGCGGGGCCAAGAGCCGTGGGAACGGAGGAGCTCCGGAAGGAATGAAGGGAGGAGTAATGACAGTGACGGATGAGAGAGGACCAGGTCTGGGTTTTAACTCATCAACATATACAACATATACGGTTTTGTTTGTGCGTGACCGCGTGAAGATGAGGTGGGACGGAGAGCTTGCTGCCATGCTCCTGGGTTGAGGAGGGGTGGCTGCCTTCTGAGAGGGAGCAGATGAGTCGGCCCCCGTTTGCCAGGAAGCCGTAGCCTGCTGCCGTCCGCCTTGATTGGGGAGGAGCAGGGAACGGTGGACTCGTTGCCAGCTGCCCTCAAACAGAGCGAGGCTTGAGGAGTAATTGAAGATGAGCGACACCTGCACCACTCACCGGTCTCGAGTCCCACGGAGGAGCTCCAGAAGGATAAAGGGAGGAGTAATGACAGTGAAGGACTGTTTTTTTATTTAGTATTCTTTTATTTAGTGTTTTGGTTTTGTTTGTACGTGACAGTCATCCGTGAGGGGCCTTCGCGCTTTTTTGTGTTTATTTTATCTCCTTCTTTCCGTCTCCTCCTTCCCGACTTACACCCACGTTTACTGACCAGCCAATACAAAATACGACATGGAATCAATGCGACATGGTGCTTAAACATAACACTGCTAACCTCAAGCACTTATGCCTTGCTCTTTCACCACATCCACTTTTTGTCAGCACGCATAAAAACTACAACTGTCAAATTGTGATTCATAATGCTCTTTTTGTTTACAACTAGTGCATGCTGATGATGTTTTTATTATTCTATAGTAATGTGCTTCATAACCTATGAGTCAATGGGTGTCATCATCGTACAGTCTGCATTTATGTTGTACCCAAGTTTATCAGTTCCATGTCACACAGTGTGATTTTCAATGATCTTATAGGATTGCTAAAATTGTGAAGTGTGTAGAAGGCTTAATAGATGTCTGGCATTTGCCTTAGCAGCTTATCTGATGTTGCTACTCATTTGTTTGTGCTTGTTCACCAAGATCCAGTCACAGTGTAGCACATTTTTCTCTACACTGGCAGTTAGAGAATGGAATGCCATCTCAACTTTTTTGAGTCATATAAGATAAATGTATGGATGTTTCAAAGGCTGACCTGTAGGTTGTTAATGGCAGTATAACTTTCCACTTGGAAGAATCAATTAAAATTGTTTTTGTTAAACAATATCAGTTATTCGATAAATGTATAAGAATAAATATCATGTATATGTTATATCCTGCTGTTAGAAAGTGTAATATGTATGCCAGTATCCTCATAGTAATTTAACCTATTATTGTTGTAGTCATATGCCATAAGTTAAGGTTCTTGCTTCTGTTACCTTCTCTGTTTTTTCCTCAGCTGTAATTCATGTTGCTCTTTTGGGTGTTTATGCCTTAGAAACTTTGCATTATCACATAAAAATAAACCACACACACACACAGGTTTCCATGTTTTATCCATAGTTTTTATTTTTTTATTCCCTTAACCTGACCCTACATTTAATCCTCACACAAATCCTTCTGTATTTTTTGATTCTCAAACAAACTCCATTCTGTGTAATTTAGAAGCTTGTTTACTCTTGAGGACCAAAAATGTTTCCTATAAGGTCAAATTTACTGATATTAATATCTTTGTGGGAACATTTGCTCTCCAAAATGTAGGGAATACCAGGTACCCAAACCCAAGCCCCCACCCCCCTGCCCCTTTGGAAGTGGGAAATGGGATTCTCAGTACTGCAGACACTAAAGAAAGAATGGTGTTGATATTGCAGGTTTTTTTTTTTTAAGTTTTAGAATCAGTTAAGTTGAAATGTTTGAAATCCAATTTAAGATTGTTAATAATTTTCACTTTTATTAAAGAACTTTCAGAGAACGCTCCCCCAGTCCTTGCCAGAATCCCTCCACCCCCCAGTCCACAGACAGCCAACCAGCTCTGAGTGAATCCTCCAGTGTCCCTGTCATCATGGCAACCCCACCTAAGCGCAGACGCTGTGCCTACCTGGATTCTGATGCCACACAATCTTTGCGTCGCTCAACACGCAATACATCTGGGGGGGAACGGGTGGCAGAGACTGGGGGTGGAGGCAGCAGCAATGCCTCTCCTCAACCAAAGCGAAGGCCTGCTGAGGTGCAGTCACCACTACCCAAGTTCTTCCTCAACCTAGAGAAGAGTGAGTCAAACTTTCTATGTCCTGTTTTATTTCTTAAAACTGTACATGTTGTTTTATTTAAATCTGTTTCTAATATTTAAAAACTGATTATTGGTCTTTATATAAAACTGTTAGATTGTAAGTCTTTTGCAGATCTCATGGTCACAAACTCGCCTGTCTGATAATTAGATAGAAGTTAGCTCTAATACCATTTTGATAGGCCATCCATGCTTGCCATTGTTTAAATAGTAGTCCTGTTTAGTCTCTGGAGTTACCTACTCTCTCTCTCTCTCTCTCTCTCTCTCTATATATATATATATATATATATATATATATATATCCAATAATCAGAGGTTATGACTAGTTCTACCATATAGTACAGCTAGTATATCTAGTAATGAATACGGCACCTTTAGTTTTAGAGCTTAGGTTTGAGGCTTGTGCAGGGCTCTACCTAATTTCTGTGTTTGGAAACGAATGTTGTGAATCAGGAGTTTTTTTCTAATTAACTGACAAAATTCTTAAGTTTTATTTACTTCTTTATTTTATTTATTACACTCCCGCACAACCCAACTTTGTATACAAAACTATCTTATTTATTTATTTTAAATGGATTTATTATTTAAATTCATTTTTATTATTACAAAGAAGCAATACAAATTTATACATTTCCTTATTCATGGACATGATTTTTGGCATTTCATGGGTTCTGTATATGGGAATAATATATATATATATATATATATATAAAAGGCCAGATAATGAATAAATACAGGTGCATCTCAATAAATTAGAATGTCGTGGAAAAGTTCATTTATTTCAGTAATTCAACTCAAATTGTGAAACTTGTGTATTAAATAAATTCAATCAATTCAAGTCTTTGGTTCTTTTAATTATGATTTTGTCTCACATTTAACAAAAACCCACAAATTCATCTCAACAAATTAGAATACTTATTTTTATTGAATTGTTGGCCTTCTGGAAAGTATGTTAATTTACTGTACATGTACTTAATATTTGGTAGGGGCTCCTTTTGCTTTTATTACTGCCTCAATTAAGCTTGGCATGGAGGTGATCAGTTAACGGCCCTGCTGAGGTGGTATGGAAGCCCAGATTTTTTTGACAGTGGCCTTCAGCTCATCTGCATTTTTGGTCTCTCGTTTCTCATTTTCCTCTTAACAATACCCCATAGAGAATCTATGGGTGTCAGGGTTCTGTCACTCCAGTCTAGTGTTATTCATGGTTTTGTGACAGAGCCCTGATATTCTCCTCATGTCATTGTTTTCATGTGAGTGCGCGGCTTAGTTTTTACTGGCTGCGTGCCGTCTCGTGTGAACACGCGGTTTATGAGCTTGCTCATTAGCTGCGTGTTTGTGTCTACTTAAGCACATGGCTAGTGATTGGCCATGTGCTTGTGTTTTTTTGTTTTGTGTGAGCACATGGCTTTTGTGAAGTGAAATTCGGCCAAGTATGGTAACCCATACTCAGAATTTGTGCTCTGCATTTAACCCATCCGAAGTGCACACACACACTGTGAACACACACCCGGAGCAGTGGGCAGCCATTTTTTTTATGCTGCGGCGCCCGGGGAGCAGTTGGGGGTTCGGTGCCTTGCTCAAGGGCACCTCAGTCGTGGTATTGAGGGTGGTGAGAGAACTGTACATGCACTCCCCCCACCCACAATTCCTGCCAGCCCGGGACTCGAACCCACAACCCTTCGATTGGGAGTCCGATTCTCTAACCACCAGGCCACGACTTCCCCCTACTGTCTTAGTTCCTATGTGCCATGTGCTCTCGTCAATTGTCTTGACCCCACCCATCTTGTTACCTGATTATTGATGTAAGTTTCCCCACATGTGTTCCCTCGTTATCCTCCTCATTAGCTCCCCATTTATTGTCCTTGTGTTTGCAGTCTGGTTGCTAGTTCGTCGTCAAACATTTGTCTGTGTACATCGTGTCGTGTCTTGCCTTGCCTTGCCTTGCCTTGCCTTGCCAGTCAAGTTTAGTCTGTTTTCCCCTACGGGGTAGTTTTTGTTGGTTTATTTTATTATTACAACTATTAAAGAACCCTTCTCTCTGCATCATTGAGTCCTCGCCTCATCCCTCTACCCAAACCCTGACAGTACGAACTAGCCAGTATGAGGACTCAGCGGAAGAAGGGTTTGCACCGTCCACCAGCCTCCACTCTCTCCAGCCCCCACTACCAGCGCATGCTCCAGTTTAAGACCTTGATCTCTCTCCATCAACAAGGGACTGGTGTGAGGGATTTTGCCCTGGAGTTCAGTGGTACTGCAGAGGGATTAAAGTTTAATGATGCGGCCCTCAAGGACCTCTTCAATGATGCCCTTGATGAGCCTCTCAGCTGGTGGAGAATGAGGGGGCTGGACCACCTGTCGTTTGGGGAATTTGTGGAGTTCGTGGCACGTTCCCCAGCTAAGGAGGCTGCAGTACTGCCTGTGGTGCCCTTCAAAGCTGCTGTTCCCCCTATGGTGGATAAAGGAGCTGCAGTACCCCCAGAGGTGACTTGTGACATTGCAGAACCCCTAGAGGTGGCCGGAGAGACCGCAGCACCTCACTCTCGTAGGCGGAAGAGGGGAAAGAAGAGGAATGGCTCTGCCCCGCCAATGCCAGAGGTGCCGGATGAGGCTGCAGCGCCCCCAGAGGTGCCGGATGAGGCTGCAGCGCCCCCAGAGGTGCCGGATGAGGCTGCAGCGCCCCCAGAGGTGCCGGATGAGGCTGCAGCGCCCCCAGTAGTGGCCGACGACATTGCACTGCCCCAGTCTCGGAGACGGAGGAGGAGGAGGAGAAAGGCTTCCTCCATCCCTCATGGCCCGGTGGCCATTCAGGAGCCCACTGCTGGCCTGGAGGCCAAACCAGTCATGCCCAAGCCCCTCGCCCTGCCGGCGCCGCCCAAGCGCCTCGCCCTGCCGGCGCCGCCCAAGCTCCCTGCCCTGATGCCGGCTCTGCCCTTGATGAGTGCCTTGCCGGGTTTGCCCTTCCTATCTGCCGGGGTTCCTGTTAGGCTGGATCCTCGCTGGTTCGTCCCTCTGGCTCCGCCCTGGTGGTCTGCTGGGGTTCCTGTTAGACCGGAGCCTCACTGGTCTGTCCCTCCGGCACCGCCCTGGTGGTCCGTCGGGGTTCCTGTTAGGCCAGATCCTCACTGGCTCATCCCTCCGGCTCCACCCTGGCCCACTGCTGGGACTCCTGGACTGCCTGAGCCTCCTTGGCTCAACCATCCCGCCCCTCCCTGGTCCCTTTTAACAGCTGGTTGGGTTTTCCTGCTAGATGACTGGGCTCCCTTCCCTCCCTCCCTCCCCTATTTTGTCTGTTTTTTGATTTCCATGTCTTGTGTTCTGTTTTGTACCATGCTTGTGTTGCCATGCCTGTGCTGTCATGTTCCTGTTTTGTTTTTGGGTGTTCCTCGTTAGGGACGCCAGGTGGCGTCCCTTTTGAGGGGGGCTAGTGTCAGGGTTCTGTCACTCCAGTCTAGTGTTATTCATGGTTTTGTGACAGAGCCCTGATATTCTCCTCATGTCATTGTTTTCATGTGAGTGCGCGGCTTAGTTTTTACTGGCTGCGTGCCGTCTCGTGTGAACACGCGGTTTATGAGCTTGCTCATTAGCTGCGTGTTTGTGTCTACTTAACCCTTTCGAGTCGATTAACGCGGATACGCGTTTTGAGTCATTTTCTCCTGATAACCCCGAAAAGACCTTAAATTACACTTTCAGTTTTAATCGTACAGATAAGAGCAATACATCAATCGAATCTGTAAAGGGTCTACTTTTTTTTGGATACAGACATAATAACAACAAAACTTTGTGCACTTATAAAATAAAGATAACAAACAAGGTGTGCTGTCTGCAGCCTTTGTCTGCGCTTATCTTCATTTACAAACAAGTCATTAAAATGAACTGTAACTCCGTGAATACTCAACGAAAATACATGGGGGAGATATCTATAGAAAGCTTGACATGTCTATATTTAAACTAAACAAGTGCCGCCGAAAACAGATATTCTGTGATAAAGTAATCCATATGAAAACAACGCGATGTCTGTTTTTCAAGTCTCCCTTCATTATATCTAATGTGACCACGCCCCCGCGCTGAACGCGCTATTCAGATTCAAACTGAAGCGCGCGGCTTGAATACGCCCATAACAGAAGAAAAAGCAGCGAGCCTGTTCTTCAAGTGTTTATTTTACTGTTTGCTTCGCGATGAGAGGAATAAGACATAATTCACCCCAAAAAGATGTCATGTGTTTGAGGATTTGAGAAATGGATTTCCTCAGAAAAAAAGAATGCAGCACTTTATTCAGCAGAGATCATAAACATGAGTAAGTCTCTTTTTATTTATTTATATACTTGTACTAGTTTTCACATAACGTGTAAACATTTTACTAGTTAGACTTTTTCCAAATACTTTTTCCAAACTATAATTCCTGACTAAATGTATAGTAATCAAGTGAAACATTATGAAGTTTCAATAACAATATACAATACTATACCATTCAAAAGCTTGATGTAAATAATATAAATGTAACAAATAGATAACTGTCACAAATGTAAAAACATGCTTTTCTTTCAATTTATTCCCCCTAAAAACCCAGAAAAATATTCTCAGCTCTTTTCAACATTAATAATAATGATAATAATAATAACAATAAATGTTGTTTTTGTAGAAAATAAGATTGTTAAAAGGATTCTGAAGGATTGTGTGACTGGAGTAAGGATGCCAAACAATTTGTTTGAAAGTCAGCTTTGATTGTTTCTAATAAACTGTTTAACTGATCCCCCAAGTGGATATTAAATTATGTTGTGGGATAATTAAATATATTCTAAATAAACTACAAACCTAAAATTATATAGATTTATTTTGTTCTTGCATTCTTTCTTGTAACTCCTTCCTCTCAGTGGCACAGATGACTGAATGGCTCATTATGCAGCTCATTATGCAGGCCTTTGTCTTCTCAGGTGTAAATCACAATGATATTCATGGTAGTTGACGCCTACTCGCATATGACTTTCACCAACAAAAAGTGTCTTAGAAAATTTAAATCAATATATTGTTCTCTGTGAGTGAGTAAACAAGATGATTTTCACATCATTTAGAAAGAAAAATTCTAGGCTACAAGCTCCAGTTCTCAAAAATCCCGGGGAACCATTGTTCTTTATGTGTTTTTTTGCCTTATTCAAGTGTTTTAACATTTTTAGTTTTTCACTAACCACGCATAATATTTTTTTTCTCAAAAACACAATCATGTACATACATGCATTTCTTATATTATTATAGCCCAGTTTGTGCTGATTACAGTGAGATTAGACTTTACCCATTTAGATATTTATAAGAAACTGAAAAAAGCACAAATGTCAGGGCATGACAAAACTTCTCCAGGCCCCAAAAATACCCTTTGACTCCAGAGGGTTAAGCACATGGCTAGTGATTGGTTTGCTGGCCATGTGCTTGTGTTTTTTTGTTTTGTGTGAGCACATGGCTTTTGTCTTAGTTCCTATGTGCCATGTGCTCTCGTCAATTGTCTTGACCCCACCCATCTTGTTACCTGATTATTGATGTAAGTTTCCCCACATGTGTTCCCTCGTTATCCTCCTCATTAGCTCCCCATTTATTGTCCTTGTGTTTGCAGTCTGGTTGCTAGTTCGTCGTCAAACATTTGTCTGTGTACATCGTGTCGTGTCTTGCCTTGCCTTGCCTTGCCAGTCAAGTTTAGTCTGTTTTCCCCTACGGGGTAGTTTTTGTTGGTTTATTTTATTATTACAACTATTAAAGAACCCTTCTCTCTGCATCATTGAGTCCTCGCCTCATCCCTCAACCCAAACCCTGACAATGGGGTTCAGGTCTAGTGAGTTTGCTGGCCAGTCAAGCACACCAACACAATGCTCAATTAACCATCTTTTGGTGCTTTTGGCAGTGTGGGCAGGTGCCAAATCCTGCTGGACAATAAAAAAAATAAACATCTACAAAAAGCTGGTCAGCAGAAGGAAGCAAAATTTCTTGGTAAATTGTGTAAGTGACTTTGGTTTTCAAAAAACACAATGGACCAACACCAGCAGATGACATTGCACCCCAAATCATCACAGACTGTGGAAACTTAACAATGGACTTTAAGCAACTTGGGCTATCAGCTTCTCCACCATTCTTCCAAACTCTAGGACCTTGGTTTCCAAATGAAATATAAAACTTGCTCTCATCTGAAAAGAGGACTTTAGACCACTGGGCAACATTCCAGTTCTTCTCCGTAGCCCAGGTAAAACAACTCTGACGTTGTCTGTGGTTCAGCAAATTTCTTGATATCTCTGTGTGAGGTGGCTCTTGATGCCTTGACCCCAGCCTTGGTCCATTCCTTGTGAAGTTCACTCAAATTCTTGAATCGATTTTGCTTAACAATCCTCATATGGCTGCGGTTCTCTTGGTTGGTTGTTCATCTTTTTCTTCCACACTTTTTTCCTTCCACTCAACTTTCTGTTAACATGCTTAGATACAGCACTCTGTGAACAGCCAGCTTCTCTGGCAATGAATGTTCGTGGCTAACCCACCTTGTGAAGGGTGTCAAAGATTTTCTTCTGGACAACTGTCAGATCAGCAGTCTTCTTCTTGATTGTGTAGCCTAGTGAACTTAGAGACCATTTTGAAGGCACAGGAAACCTTTGCAGGTGTCTTGATTGATTAGTTGATCAGCTGATTTGCATGTCACCATATTCTAATTTGTTTGGATTTTTGTTAAATGTGAACCAAAATCATCACAATTAAAAGAACCAAAGACTTAAACTACTTCAGTCTGTGTGCATTAAATTGCACAATACATAATATGTGTAAGAAATAGGCCTAGCCTTTAACATACAAAAATAAACCACCTTTTCAAGCATTTAATTTTTTGATGCCATAATGCATACATGCTTAAATGTAATCTAAACATTCCAAGTTAATATCCTACTTTTTGTACAAAAAAGACGGCATGATTATTGCACAGGTGTAACAATATAGATTGTAACAAAGAAACTGAACAGCACTAAATAGGAAAATAGTGTCAATAAAGCAAAAAGGCAGTTCATCATTGAATTCAAGGATGTCATCATCTGTACAATCTGTATCTGTACAATTAAGTCAATGAAATCGCTGGTAATTAAGTATATTAATGTGTAATGAACAGTTTTGGGCAGTGTTGTAATTTGATTCCTTTTTAGTAACGGAGTAATCTAACGTGTTATAATTTTCAAAATAGTAATTAGAGTATAGTTACAAGCCGAGGTCTCTATACATTACTGCCACATTACATGGCTGACAGAATGCAGTGTTTTATAATCCAGAGATTGTAAAAAAGGATGTAGCACACGCACTGTCAAGTCAAGTGCCAGTGGATTAGAGACCTTCTCCAGTGAGACCCGACACAACAGAGTGCAGTGCGGGGGACAAGACTTGACAGACGAGTGCAGAGACTTGAGTGTGTGCGGGACTCGGGAGAATAAAATGATTCACGGGACTCCAGTAAAATAGAAATATCTAAACATAAAATATCTAAAACAAATAAATTATTCATCTATTGCACAAAAGCAACATTACCGAATATAAATAATAAATGATTAGAAGGCGCAAGTGTATGCAGAGTTTCTATTTAGGCTGTAACGTGTTTGCAGCGTTGAGCAATGCAGTGCTGAAATGTGCGTGCTCACATTTCCTCTCATTATAACACACAAATTGTAGACATTATGAAACATTATGCATATATTTATTGCGTTATAACAAAGATTTGTGAGATTGCATGAATTGAGATCATAGACGGGGTGAACCAACTCCAGGGTAAGGCTAAAAGCAGCCAAATGTATTAACAGGGTGGCCACCACTAATGAAAGCGTGGCCACTCATTTGGCCACCCCACTAAAAACTGAATTTTTTCCCCATTTTTTTTCTTGACAAGAATTTCATTTATTTAGATGCGGAACTGCTGTATGTCTTTGGGGAATGACCACATCAAACGGGAAATTTTTCAGATGCGCACCTGAGCTTAACCTCAGTGTCAGGCTTGAGTCAAACGAGCACGGTAAAGCTACAGCAGCCAAATGAGCTTCAGTAGAAAAACTGTGAACTTCGGTCTGATGATACTATTTGACTATTTGTCAGTAAAAACACACTTCTCTGTCCCATCAGCCATTTTATTGTGCTCACGGCGCACTCTTCAACAGTACGCAGATATGTGGCGTATGCTCTATATCACGTCATCATAAATAACCTGCACAAGAAACTTTGAGCATAGGCTACATATAGTGCTGGGCGGTTTGAACAAAAATTTATATCACGTTTCTTTTCTAAATTATGCCAGTTTCCCGGTTTATGATGTTTTTTTTTTTTTTTTTTCATGCATAATCAGGTGTACAATTCATTTTCTGCTGGTTGATATTCCAAGATGTGCTTTTAGCCCGACAGCACTTGCATAAAATGGTTGTTTGGTCGACATCAGATTTTTGGAAACCAAAAACCCTCCAAACAACAGACCCAGGCTCCTCTTATTGGCACAAGTTCTTCTGTGTCATGTTCTACTAGTTCTGCAGCATCCATCTTCCCTGTAACGCCTGTTTCACACATACTCCGTCTGCAGTGCATATGCAGTCCGCAGCACGGACTCATTTTGCTTTCACACAGGACACGTTTGCAGTACGCTACTGATCCGCGTCTGTTTAGTCCACAAACACAACATTTCTTCATTGTTTTGATTTCATATCATGTAAAAAATATATCTTTTATCACAGAACAGTAACAATCTTTCATAGTTATAGACATTAGTTTAAACTCAATAAATATAAACAATGCATTATTCATGCCTTTTACTTTTAGGTTTGTATAATAAGCTGCTCAAGCAAGCGGCAAAACATTTAAACACAATAATTAGCCTACTTTTCTTGTTAAAATATTTAAAATTAAAACGCCACAGACAGAAACAGTCTTGTGCCTTTTGCATTTAAATATTTATCACAAGCAATCCCACGGGTCTTAATGAGCTTTGTTTTTCTGCCTCCATAAAAGTGAATATATATATATATATATATATATATATATATATATATATATATATATATATATATATATATATATTGTTCTCCTTGTTTATCTAAAAGTGCACTTTTTCTTGTTAAAAACCTAAGCCAAAAAAACCTAGCCAAAAACCCATGTGTTGCGTGTGAAACTGATTTACATTTACATTTATTGTGAAATGACTGCATTTCCGTGTCAATCCATGTTCATTTTTCCCGCGAACAATGTGCTTTCACTTTAAATCAGCGCTTGCACCACAGCAAAAATAGACTCGGTAAGTAAACGATCGATGCACTGCTGCAGACGCACCGCTCCTTGAATGCAGTGATGGACCGCAACCTCATGCAGTGTGAACGCTGGAATCCGTTAACATGGGTGTGTAAAAAAAAATACGCAGCGCATACGCACTGCAGACAGAGTATGTGTGAAACAGGCATTATAACATAACACCAGAGCACTACACGGTTTACCCTCACCACGCCTCGCAGTCACTGCTTAAAAGTGCAACATTGTAAAGGGTCCGTCTGAAACAGTGTCGCGTGGCAAAAAGGTGATTAAAACTGCAAACTGCATGTACTCAGCACACAAGAATGTCTCTCAAATGCATGTCCTATATATTCTGCGATTCGAGATTAGCCTACTATATAAGGCACAAGATATGTATTTTTTATTTATAAATTAGTGCACAAATAAATGTGAGCACAGTGCACTTATACTAGAAAATATGCGAAAATGAAAACATTAAATGCATAAAATAACTCCTTTTATATTCTGCCATTTATGACTGATGACTTCGGCCTTTTTCAAATTTTTATCACTATGCATGCCTGCAGTGTTGGAAAGCAAGCATTTGAGAGTTTCTAGAAGCTGAATAAACAATAAAGCTTTAGTGAGCCCCTTTATTAAAATACCTGGAGGTGAGGAATACTACAAAAATTGTCATATTCACCCAGTATTACTTTATCTAATTTACAAATTTCTCAATTACAAGTAGAAATTAATTGTAGTCAGTTGTGTTATAGGCACTGAAACAGTCCAGTACATTATAATCAAACATATTTTATTATTGAAATAATGAAGATGTCTGTGCCACCCCAGGCTGGTTGCTGTTCCCAACCTGGCCACCCATATGAAAAGCATCTTCGTATTAAACATCATAAACACATCTTTTTTTGGCAAGAATCAGACATGGGTGTCATGTAGGATAAAATACATTTTATTTTATTTTTTAATGGGACATAATTTGTATTTAACAAGATTACAAATTAATAGTAATGTCAGAAATTTATAATTATATAATGTTTCCTTTCCACGATTATTCAAACAGCGAATACATTATAATATAGAGAGTGACGTTATCACTAACATTGATCTATTGTGAGTTTAACCTGTTAGCCAGCACCCCCCATTATGGGACTCACAGCGAAAGTGCTCTAGCTAACTTATAATTGTTTCCTACTTCAGTGTGTTACAAACATAATTTTGGTGTCTTTGGAAAGAAGACACTTTGGGCTTCACTTTTTTATCAACCAGATTTGATAATGCTCAAAAATATTAAAAGTTATAGACACTGAAGTGCCTTGAATTTTTTTTTACAACACTTAAATATTTTTTATTTGATATAAAAATACATTAAATGAGTCCTGGAGCAATCTAGAAAAGTAATTGGTTGAAAGCCACATGTCTCATGAGTTTCTATTTCAAATCTAAATAAGATATCATGAAAAATGAGACTCCTGCAAATATTTTTCTGAGACTATGTCTAGACCCCCCACCCCCCAAATATAAGAAAATATATTTCCCAATAGTATTTAAGGCTTCTACAAATTATTTTGTCAGTAAACATACCACTGCATAGTTTTTTTTTTCAATTATAAAACACTAGACAGAAGCTTAGACATCATATAAGTGATTTATTTGAGCACTAGAAAAATACAATAGGAATAATTTGAGTAAGAAAAATAATAGGAAAAATAAAAAAAGATTTAACTTTGTTTGCCAATTACAGAAAATCCTGAAATTGCTAGAAATGCAGCATTTACAATGAATTACAATGCAAATAAGTGTTGATGTGCTGATGGCCACTTATACAAATGGTAATAACACAAATGTGCCATAAAGTAAATAATCCACTCTCTCTATTCATATAGATGCCGTTCACTTTGATAGCCGTGATCATACAGTAATAGCGAGTTGATTTGGGCTGATTTGCACTCAAACAGATGGTAATCATGCAGATACATTCACATTCAACATAAAACACACTCACATATATACAAAACTGTTGAAAAATAAAACAAAGAAAAAGGCAATCGCTATAAGTTCTGCCTCTATCAGCTGACAGGTGCGTCAGAGCGCGTCACGAGGGAGCGACAAAATTCAAATATACTATCTTTCGCCTATCATTCATTCTTTTTTCCGGTGGATCGTCTCATTCTGTTTGTGACACTGTACGCTGCAAAACCATGCCATTTTTTTACTACCAAGATGCAGTTTCCGACCGGGAGTTATTCCATAACGGACGCAAACAGTTCTGTCGCTGAAGAACTGAAACATAAACAAAGGAATTATGATCCATATTACAATGTTATTGCTTCATTGGACCAAACATGCTCCATGAGATGTCGTTCAGTGGACCCTTACCTTCCTAACTAAACTGGGATTTACAGCTGTGGATGTGTTTATGACTCGTTATTACGATGGAATCTGGTATGTACAGCATTTCTAATGCTCATGTTTTTATGTGTACTACACAAATGTAGTAAATACAGTCTTTATAAGCTTTCCATTGAAAAACAGCGATCTGTTGTTGATGCTTGAGGCTTAGATCTTTATAATGATACATAGTTTGTCAAGATTAAATTTGTCCTGTTTCATTTAATCTATTCGTAAACATTGACACGTGCGAGTTGAGGGGTGTTGAGGTTAACCGGTTAAGTGTACAGTATACTGTCCTGCACATTTTATTTTATAAACATTTTATTTTATTCTACTTTTTACATTTTCTTTATTTTTATCTTTTTCCATACCATATTTATATAAATTTAAAATTTACATTTATGCATTTAGCAGATGCTTTTATCCAAAGCGACTTACAGTGCATTCAGGCTATCAATTTTTACCTATCATGTGTTCCCGGGGAATCGAACCCCCAACCTTGTGCTTGATAGCGCAGTGCTCTACCAATTGAGCTACAGAAACACTATATATATTATATATTTTTTTTTGTTTGTTTTCTTTAATAATTGCACTGTCCATGGAGCTGACCTGACTTACATTCTACTGCTGGTAATATGCTCCATGTATGTGACAAATAAAAATCTTGAATCTTGAAGAATCTTGAACCGCTCTTGTGCTGCAGTTTAGTATATCATCAGCTACTTTTCCCGTGTTCATGTTCTATTTACTACAAACTCAATTTGAAAATGTGTGATCGTTACCTATGATTACAGTAAAGGTATTTCATAAATCATCTCTTATTCCTATTAAACATAGAGTCTTAATTATTGTCCAACTTCCCTTACAAACCCCTTTGGCTTATAGCCTAACAGAATCTTCATCTTGAAAAAAGTGCAATGAAATGTATTTATATTATTAAACTTTCTGATGTTTAACAATATACTTGGATAACATGCTTTTCATCCACTTGAAAAATTACACTCATGCACAGTATCATCAGCTCATCTGTTCTCAAATCAGACATGTATGAAATAAATGGTTTTCAGTTCAGGGTAATGATGCCCTGAAAACCGATGAAACTAAAACTGGTTCTTGACTCGAGGACTAGAACCGCTTCAGCAATGTTATAAGTAGCTGAAATAAGCACAAATTTCATGGTATGTGAAAACATCTCAAGGACCCCAAAATCACCTCATATATTCACCTCATTCTCACTCATACATACATATATTCACAAACAGAGTATTTATCTGTAAATATTGGTCTAAACATTTTTAGACTATCTAATTGTCACAGTATTATTTTATATTGTATTGAACATTTAAAAACATTTAAATGCAATTAAATTAAAATTTTGTAAATGTTTCACTTCATTTCATGCAATTAGTCAGGAATTATAGGTCTGGAAATGTCAAATTTGTAAAATGTTAAGTTATGTCACAATAACAATTAATGCAAGTGATAAAAATTACTTAATCATCAGAAAGGATCTCCTCCACTGATTCAAAGTTTCTTCTTCTGAGGAAAATTCTGGCTTATTCATCACAGTGTGTCTTCTTCCAGAAACGAAAAATAGCCGAGATTAACTTGATGAATCTTCATGCTTTGTTTACAGAGGTGATGTGGGTGTTCACATGTTTGCCATCTCATGTGGATGATTACTGTATGAATAGAGTGTGCTGCACGTAGGAGTGATCACATTACAGATAATGAGCTCAGACGGAAAAGACTGGACCTAGCATTTCACACTACATTATCAGAGAATATTTATTTTTGACATGATTTACTTCATTTAAAAGTTGACACTTCAAGCTTTCCATAGATATATTTCTCATGTTTGTGTGTCATTTTGGAGTTTTGGTTCATTTTTGTGATGCATTTCAGAAAGAAAGGGCAGAAAGCACACCGTTTGTTTTCTTTATTTTACCAAACACAGCATTTTTATCAAAAAAATAAACTTGAATTTAATTGAATTTTGTTGATATTATGAGTATATTCAAATAAAACTAGACCCTTTACAGATTTTAACGATGTATGTCTCTTTAATCTTTATGATTAAAAAAATCATGCATATTGCCTTTATCAGGAAAAATGCCACCTTTTTCTTTTAAAAGAGATTAAAAGTGATCCGATATAGCCATTTTTAGAGCTTTTCTATAAGTAGAAGTACTTTCCCCTCCATTCAATATGAGAAACTAGTTCCCTTTCAATACTTCACTCGTATTGCGTCGAAGACGATATGGGAAAAAACCCCTTTTTCTCCTGAACTGAAGCCTTATTCAATCACACAGTGAAACTGCACGGCCATTGGTTCGTGCAGTTTTATTAAAACAAAGCAATGGCTCGGAAGTGGTGCTGCACGAACCTATGGCAGCAAAGCCCGCCAAAATGGGCGGGGGATCTGGCTATATATTGGCCGCTTCGCCACAGGAATTCAGATTTCTTCTCCTTCAGCGACGACTTCACAATGCTTCGCTGATCTCTGCTGAACTGCTCACCGTTGACACGCCTCGCACTGGAACGCAACTGCCGGTCCCCGCTGCAGCCATCCGGCGAGAGAGAGAGAGAGAGATTGAAAGAGCAAATTTCTCTTAAAGAGCCTTTGTACAGCGTTGTTGCAAATGCCGTCTCGTCATTGCAGCTCGTCCAGAGCCCCTCTCAGGGCTCAGGGTGAATCTTGCCAAGAGTTTGCTGTCTCTCAGCCAATGGATATCATTTCTGGGAACAGTGTTAGACTCCGTGACGATGAGGGCAATGATGGTGACGGAGCACGCTGCAACTCTACAGCGACTCACGGCCTCTTTCAAAATAGGTGCTTCTCACCCCATAAAAACATTCCAGAAGTTGCTGGGCCTTATGGCAGCAGCATCGCCCGGTGCTACGTATGCGCCCCCTCCAATATTGGCTGAAACCGCGTGTTCCACCTCATGCGTGGTCGAGGACACCTGAATATCAAGGTGAGTCAGGACTGCATTTTGGCCCTGACCCCTTGGATGAACTTGCAATGGATTGAACGGGGTGCCCCCGCTTGGTATGGTTTGCAGAAGGAAAGTGATTTCCACAGACGCGTCCAACAGAGGTTGGGGCGTGCTGTGTGAAGGGAAACCCGCTTTCGGCTGATAGTCAAAAGAGGAGAGCAGTCTTCACATCAACTGCCTCGAGATGATTGCAGTTCAGCAAGCCTTCCAGAGCTTCCTGTCAGACCTAAAGAGCCACCACCTTTCCTCAGCTGAATGAATCCACTCCTATTGGGTTTGTTTACATCTCTCAACCCCATGCTCTGGGCGGGGAGGAGGTCTCGCGATAATTTACCGCGAGAAGTGGAAAGTCTTGCTGGTGTCTGTGCCTGTCTCCAGCTCGTTTGAATCTGCCGTTTGCATGTTGTCTGGCCCCACTCCAACAATCATTGCTACTGTCTACCGCCCCCCTAAACTGATTAGCTGCTTTCCTCACCAATTTATCCTCTCTCTCGCCAAACATAATACTGCTGGGCGATTTCAATATCCATATGGACAATATCAATCTGCCTCTCACCAAAGACTTCACCTTATGCCTTGACAGTTTTGGATGTCCGCAACATATTACTTTTCCAACACACTGTAAAGGACATATTCTGGACTTAATCTGCTGCTCTGGTGTCATCCCTTCTGATCTTACAGCTGATGAACTCCCCATAACTGACCACTTTCTCCTCTCATTTACTGTGAAACTCACTCTATCCATATCTAAAATACCACGCCTTATTTCATTTCGGAATATAAAAAATATAAACCCCGCCACTCTCACTTCAAGTATTCACTCCTTCTGCCTCTCTGACACTCACAATCTATCCACCTCTGATGACCTCGTCTCTCATTACAACACTGGACTCCACAATATTCTTAATTCCCTTGCTCCGTTAAAAACCAAAACTGTTTCTTTTTTTGTCTCTGCCCCTTGGTTCACTTCCAATCTTCGTCTCATGAAAGCCAAAGGTCGGCAACTTGAACGTCTCTACAGAAAAACTGGTCTCACTATTCACAAAGAAATGTACAATAACCCTTGTAATAATAAAAACTCCATAATCATCGGGAAGGAGGAGGCGGGAACCGGCGGACAATCAAACGACGCTTTAATAATTCAAAATAAACACAAAACGGACCTCACGGACAACTGATGCACACAAAATAAAACCAAAACATAAAATAAAGTCCAGACCTGGTCCTCTCTCGTCCTTCACTGTCGTCGCTCCAGTTTTATATCCTTCCATCTCCTACGTGGGACTCGAGACCGGTGGTGGGTCGCAGGTGTCGCTGATTTCCCAATCACTCCACCGGCCTCACTCCTCGTTCCCACGTCCCTTGGCCCCGCCCCACTCGTCACAACCATATCTTACGTTATATGGACTCCATTGCTAGCACCAAAGCCAACTACTACTCTAGTTTAATCACTGCCAATAAAGGTTAATAATGTTCCTGTAGCTCAGTTGGTAGAGCATTGCGTTATCAAGCACAAGGTTGGGGGTTCGATTCCCCGGGAACACATGATAGGTAAAAATTGATCGCCTGATTGCACTGTGAGTCGCTTTGGATAAAAGCGTCAGCTAAATGCATAAATTTAATTTAAAATATTTTAATTTAGTTTAATTTTAAAGGAAACTCAGTTACTGTTTTCCCTACTTAACAATATCACCCAACCCCTCCCCCTCAATTGTATACAACCTCCTTCTGCAACTCCATTATGTCCTTCTTTACTGAAAAAAAATTAAAAACATCCACCAGCACCTTGAAACAATCCCTCACCTCAACATCTCAGCTGACTTTCAACCATTCACTCACTCATTCTCCTCCTTCCAGCTCCCCGCTATTTTAGAAATTACAGAACTCATCCGGAAAACCAAGCCATCTACTTGTCAACTTGATCCCCTCCCCACACAACTTGTTTAAGCCTGCCTTCCCTTCCTGATCCCCCTCATTTCTGCTATCATTCACTCCTCTCTCACCACTAGAACTGTCCCTACATCCTTCAAAACTGCCGCCATTACCCCAATTTTGAAAAAAACTGGTGCCGACCCCTCCAACTTCGATAACTTGCGTCCTATAATCCAATCTACCCTTCATCTCCAAAATCCTTGAAAAAACAGTTGCCTCTCAACTCCATTCTCACCTATCACATAATAACCTGTATGAACAGTTCCAGTCCGGTTTCCTCCCACTCCATAGCACTGAAACAGCACTTTATCAAAATCACCAACGACCTTCTTATGGCAGCTAATTCTGGACTCCTCACCATCCTCATTCTCCTCAACCCGAGTGCAGCCTTTGATACCATCCCCTCCCACTGTCCCTTCATGGGACCTGCCCACGGTACTGAGAGCCCTAAAGAGGGCCCCCTTTGAACCGCTACAGTTCATAGGCCTTAAGGCCCTGTCACTAAAGAATGCTCTGCTGTTGGCACTAGCGTCTGTTAAGTGTGTGGGCAATTTGCATGCACTCTGGATAACCCCTAATTGCCTAGAATTCGGGCCTAGCGACTCTAAGGTCGCCCTGAAACCAAGGCATGGCTATGTACCAAAGGTGCTCTCCACACCTTTTAGAGCACAAGTGGTCACTCTCTCTGCATTACAAAACACAGAGGATGATCGAGAGCTGAATCTGCTTTGCCCAGTGAGGGCTCTAAAAGTCTACATAGAGCGTTCTGCGCCGATAAGGCAATCAGAGCAGCTCGTTATATGCTTTGGAAACCGCACCAGAGGGCTACCGGTCTCAAAGCAAAGGCTTTCTAAGTGGATTGTGGATGCAATCCAGCCTAGTCTACTCTTCTTTTGGCCTGCAAAGCCAAACTCGCTGTCCACATTTGCTTGATTTTATAATCTAGATGTCCCGGCACTTCATGCTAGGGTACTTTGTGTAAAGGTCACCTTTTTGTTCCTCATTCGCATGCTCTTGGCCATTCTTTGCCCAAGACTCAAACTCTGCTTGTATGCACTCGCTCCCCTTGGTACTGAGGCGATACGAACATGGGATGATCAAGCTAGGCCAGACGTAACCTCGTTGAGCTTATTCTGCTCCTAGTTGCTATTGTCGTATCTTGGTATCACAGGTCAAGTATGATTGCATTGGTTGTCCCCCCTTCTTAGCATGGCCTAATTGAACTGGGTTCCCATAGCGTCTTCGATGCAGTACGAGTGAAGTATTGAAAGGGAACATACTTGGTTACTAACTTAACCTCGGTTCCCTGAAATACGGGTATGAGTACTGTGTTCCTTGCCATGCTAAAAGGCTGCACGACTCGGTCGTCGTTTCAGGCGAAATAACCTGAATTCCTGTGGCGAAGTGGCCAATATATAGCCAGATCCCCCGCCCATTTTGCCAGCTTCGCTGCCATAGGGTCGTGCAGCACCACTGCCAAGCTATTGGTTTGTTTTAATAACACTGCACAAACCAATGGCTGTGCAGTTTCACTGCGTGATTGAATAAGGCTTCAGTTCAGGAGAAAAAAAGGGGGTTTTCCCATAGCGTCTTCGCCACAGTACTCGTTCCCGTGTTTCAGGGAACCGAGGTTACATTAGTAATAGAGTACGTTTTGTTTATTTGGAATGTGTCAAGACTGTTTTCATTAATATTCTTTAAAAGTAAAATAGCAACCTTATCTAAAGTGCTAAAGAGAATCCATAGTTTCTGTTAAAACATCAAGTTTTTGATTCGCTGAGTTATTGAGACAAGTCAAGAACATTATTTAAAAAGCAGTCTTTTGTTGTAGAAGTGATGGTTCTACCATATTTGTAATGAGTTATGTTTGCTGCTGTAGCTCTCCATCATCACCAGTATGGGGTTTTGAAGTCGTCCAGGTCAAACCCTTTCCAGGGTCAGGACTGGGTTGAATGACTGACAGTGCACATGCTTGAGTGAAAGTAGAAATTTGTTTTTACATTCATAATGTTTTATCTTTTAATGATGATTGACTTGCAGCATTGACTGAAGTGCAGCAAATTCTTAGAACCAAACTGAATTAGGTTTGGTCTGTAGAGCTTATAGTTATATCTTTTATATATATGTAAGTTATATCTTTGTATATATATTTTTTTAATCTTGAAATTGCATATGTTTCTCTACTGCTTATCCAGAGACTCCTGTTCACAGTGGCTCATCCTCTCCTTTGCCTATGACACCCAGCAGGGATTGCACTGGAGGGCTTTTCTCAGGGCTGGAAACTCAGACGAACTACGAATTAAATGAGGTTAGTCCTAACCTTGGTGCAAGTCTTGCTTTTCAGTCAGTAGTTGAAAAGCCCTATTAGAATTTAAATATATCAAACCCATACTGTACTTATACATTTTGTAAAAAAAATGTTATGAATGGAATTAATGTGTTTTTTTTATTTATTTATATATATATATATATATATATATAAAACTAACTAGACTAGATTAAACTGTATACACATGGTGTTATATTGGTCACTCAAGACTATTTACTGGTTGGTTTTATTCAGCAATTTATTAATAGATTAAAAAAAAACTTTTCAAAGGATAAAATATTAATCTTTAAGATCTTAGATATGGCAATGTATTCAGTTGTATACGTACAGTAGCTGGACAGCCTAATTGGGCATTACCACCGCGCGTACCGCCGCCGCCGCGGTGCCGCGCTGGTAACTGTAATTCAGTTGCGTGTTAAAATCATTCACGAAACTACTGCCAGGTGGCTCAAAGGGACAGATTGCGAAATTAATGTAATTGTAAAATGAGATAAAAGAAGTAAAACAACAATAACATTATGATATAACATTAACATTAAAAACTGTACAATTTGTTAATTTCAAAATGTAGGATGGTCTTAGGCTACAGTCTACTAAACAAAAATTAAAAGAAGACCTTTACACAAAGGATCATATGCATGCTATTTTTATTAAACAGTAAATAAATATAAGGCCTATGTGTGTGTGTGTATATATATATATATATATATATATATATATATATATACATATATATATATATATATATATATATATATATATATATATATATATATACATATAACATTAGCACTTTGACATATTGTTATTTATGATTTTTTTCCATCGATACTGAAACACGCGTGAACTACACAGCCTATTTACCTCATGAATAATAGTTAAGCTTCAAATGGGCAACATCACGAACATGGAAACGTTTGGATTTCTCCCGAATGAGAAAGCCCAACCTTACCTTATGCTTAGCTTTAAATTATTATTTTTTTTGTTTTTTATTACTAAGCCTATATTATTATATACTGCAATTATATTTATCCATTAGAATTATATATTTTTAATTCTTGTTTTGTTCTGATAAATTTGTTAAATTTAAAGGATTTGTTGTAAAGTGAAGGGAACTAAAAATATCCTGTTGGTACATTATAACATTATTAGGCCAGCCCGTTATTATTTCTAAACGTAATATAATGCAACTTATACCTGACTTATATTTTTTTCCTCTCACAAACTCTGATTTATTTTTTAGCGTGTTTAAAAAAAAAACATGCAGCAACCGAAAATAGGTGATTAATCCGTGAAAATGAAACCTATTCACGACCTATTTTCCTCTGACAAACTTAATTTATTTTTTAGCGTGTTTAAAAAATAAAGAAAACATCCAGCAAATGAAAATAGGAGATTAATCCATTAAAATTTGTTACTCTGGGTTAACAGTAATTATAATTATTTTATACTTCAGAACAGAGCCTGGGCCTAATCTAGGCCTGGGCCTAATCTAGACTTCGTTCATCACATTCACTTCATGCGCTCTGGCACAGATCAGCCTCCCACGATGCTCAGCTGTGGACGATTTAAAAATGTTTGATATAAAGGTTGCTGTCCCATTTTATACAGGAATTGTTCATTTAAAAAAATCTAATTATATTGTTCGTTCTAATTATACAATTATATCTAATTATATAATGTTAAGACAAGTTCATTGAGGCTATTTAACATGCACTGTGACATTTTACCATTTTTTACTTATAAACTCCTTGAGAATTTAAAGTTAGTTTAATAGTATTTAAATTCAAGTTTTAAAAAAAGGTTTTAATTGCTTAAATTATTTTTATTAATTAATAATATGTTATCATGTTTATTCTTGTAGAAAATACGTGTTTATTCTTTAAGAAAATAAGGGGAAAAAATAAGGGAGGCTACAATTATTCCAAAGAATAAAATAAAATATAATAAAATAATGTCATTAAAAAATAACATTGGCCTGAGTAATTTTGACCATTATAGAATTGTGACTTTAAAGGTTAGTGATTTAGGAGATGAAAATACTGTGAAATTACTAATGGATTTTAGAGCATATAACAACTGAAGGTTTATGAAACATTAGCCAATAAAGCATTTTTTTTTAAACAACGGAACTTAAAGTTGTGAACTAAAATATTATTTCAACCATACAGCATGTGAATAAATAAAATGCATACTTATCATAAAATTTCATTATTCATAAAATGCATAACGTTTCTGTTGTTTGGATTTGTACTTCAATATAATGAGCTCCAAGTTTAAGAATAGCCCTAGACTAGTTTCTATTTTTTTCTCTCTCTCTCTCTCTCTCTCTCTCTCTCTCTCTCTCTCTCTCTCTCTATTTAACAGCATTAGCTCAATGAAATACGTCTTCCTTCCATTAGAATGAATGTTTTCCTGCCTTGCTAAATGTTGGGCTTGTGATCAATAAATTGTATTCACCTCAATCTGATTTAGTAAAGTCAAACCGCAGACAGTGAAGCTGCATCACTGAGCATGAGTCCCGTGATTCCGCTTGGTCTTAAAGCCTTCCACCAACACCCACGATCACAAATAACAATGATTTTCGTAAAATAATGAATAATTATTAATTGATGATTTGTTATTATCATTATGGTCTTGTGAAATTAATAATATGGGCTGCGAGAAAATAGTAGTGCTGCTGAGTGCAGGCATGTTTCAGCCCAGTAACACACCGTTACTCACAGCCAAAAAACAGACCGAATTCAGTTCAGCTGGAGGGGGTTGGATTTTTGGGGGTAGTTATGTATGATTTGTGGGGGTCGAGATAAAGGTGTGAATTGCTCTTTCATATGGACAGTGTCTTATGAGGCTTTCACTTGCTGAACTGGTTTATATAGGACTGTTGTTTTGGTTACAGACTAATAATGGTCTGCCCCCATGTAAGATTTTTCTAGTTCTAGTCTTTCGTTTGTTATATTCAACTAATCAGAGGTTTATATTAAATGTACATAATAAAATCTTAATACATCCCACGCTCAAGCACATGCATTAAGTTTGCAACAAAGCACATGCAGAAGTAGCCTAATAATTGTGAAAAATTAGACATTTTAATTATTTATTAATAAACAAATGTTTTCTTGTTGGCTGCAGGATGAAATTCACAGTGCTGGCTCTCTCCGACGAGAGAAATGCAACATTCACAGATTACACAATTTGTTTTCATTTAAAAAAACATTTCAAGCTTTCTGTAGATATATTTTAAATGTATGTGAGACACCACGATATTCTGTTAATTATAAAATTATAAATTCATTATCAGGAAAAAATTGAAGTGATGAGACGGCGCCTCCCTGTCATTAATGCACATTAATAATTTTTGCACAAACACTTGAATATGAGCATCATGGTTTTCACTTGCTCCAAGAGCGCTCCATCACAAGTACAATTCATGCCAACAGCCCATAATATAACTGCATATTCAGCAAGAATTCATGTTAAACATACAACCCGAATTCCGGAAAAGTTGGGACGTTTTTTAAATTTGAATAAAATGAAAACTAAAAGACTTTCAAATCACATGAGCAAATATTTTATTCACAATAGAACATAGATAACATAGCAAATGTTTAAACTGAGAAAGTTTACAATTTTATGCACAAAATGAGCTCATTTCAATTTTGATTTCTGCTACAGGTCTCAAAATAGTTGGGACGGGGCATGTTTACCATGGTGTAGCATCTCCTTTTCTTTTCAAAACAGTTTGAAGACGTCTGGGCATTGAGGCTATGAGTTGCTGGAGTTTTGCTGTTGGAATTTGGTCCCATTCTTGCCTTATATAGATTTCCAGCTGCTGAAGAGTTCGTGGTTGTCTTTGACGTATTTTTCGTTTAATGATGCACCAAATGTTCTCTATAGGTGAAAGATCTGGACTGCAGGCAGGCCAGGTTAGCACCCGGACTCTTCTACGACGAAGCCATGCTGTTGTTATAGCTGCAGTATGTGGTTTTGCATTGTCCTGGTGAAATAAACAAGGCCTTCCCTGAAATAGACGTTGTTTGGAGGGAAGCATATGTTGCTCTAAAACCTTTATATACCTTTCAGCATTCACAGAGCCTTCCAAAACATGCAAGCTGCCCATACCGTATGCACTTATGCACCCCCATACCATCAGAGATGCTGGCTTTTGAACTGAACGCTGATAACATGCTGGAAGGTCTCCCTCCTCTTTAGCCCGGAGGACACGGCGTCCGTGATTTCGAACAAGAATGTCAAATTTGGACTCGTCTGACCATAAAACACTATTCCACTTTGAAATAGTCCATTTTAAATTAGCCTTGGCCCACAGGACACGACGGCGCTTCTGGACCATGTTCACATATGGCTTCCTTTTTGCATGATAGAGCTTTAGTTGGCATCTGCTGATGGCACGGCGGATTGTGTTTACCGACAGTGGTTTCTGAAAGTATTCCTGGGCCCATTTATTAATGTCATTGACACAATCATGCCGATGAGTGATGCAGTGTCGTCTGAGAGCCCGAAGACCACGGGCATCCAATAAAGGTCTCCGGCCTTGTCCCTTACGCACAGAGATTTCTCCAGTTTCTCTGAATCTTTTGATGATGTTATGCACTGTAGATGATGAGATTTGCAAAGCCTTTGCAATTTGACGTTGAAGAACATTGTTTTTAAAGTTTTCCACAATTTTTTTTACGCAGTCTTTCACAGATTGGAGAGCCTCTGCCCATTTTTACTTCTGAGAGACTCTGCTTCTCTAAGACAAAGCTTTTATAGCTAATCATGTTACAGACCTGATATCAATTAACTTAATTAATCACTAGATGTTCTCCCAGCTGAATATTTTCAAAACTGCTTGCTTTTTTAGCCATTTGTTGCCCCCGTGCCAACTTTTTTGAGACCTGTAGCAGGCATTAAATTTTAAATTAGCTAATTAAGTGGATAAAAGTGTAAAATTTCTCAGTTTAAACATTTGCTACGTTATCTATGTTCTATTGTGAATAAAATATTGGCTCATGTGATTTGAAATTCCTTTAGTTTTCATTTTATTAAAATTTAAAAAAACATCCCAACTTTTCCGGAATTCGGGTTGTATTTAGCTATAGCTTGATCAGAAGGTTACAATGACTGCAAGAGTCGAGCGGGATGTTAAGAGTTTGTCTGTTTCTTTTACTGATTATTTTCGGGTTAAAGCATGATTTAAACAGATTCACATGCAATCGCTTTCACAATAATGCATTCAAACAATGTCAATGTCAATGTCACCTTTATTTATATAGCGCTTTAAACAAAATACATTGCGTCAAAGCAACTGAACAACATTCATTAGGAAAACAGTGTCAATAATGCAAAAATGATAGTTAAAGGCAGTTCATCATTGGATTCAGTTATGTAATCTCTGTTCAGTTAAATAGTGTCTGTGCATTTATTTGCAATCAAGTCAACGATATCGCTGTAGATGAAGTGTCCCCAACTAAGCAAGCCAGAGGCGACAGCGGCAAGGAACCGAAACTCCATCGGTGACAGAATGGAGAAAAAAACCTTGGGAGAAACCAGGCTCAGTTGGGGGGCCAGTTCTCCTCTGACCAGACGAAACCAGTAGTTCAATTCCAGGCTGCAGCAAAGTCCTGTGGTCTTGTCCTGGTGCTCCTCTGAGACAAGGTCTTTACAGGGGATCTGTATCTGGGGCTCTAGTTGTCCTGGTCTCCGCTGTCTTTCAGGGATGTAGAGGTCCTTTCTAGGTGCTGATCCAGCACCTGGTCTGGATACGTACTGGATCCGGGTGACTGCAGTGACCCTCTGATCTGGACACAGACTGGATCTGGTGGCCACGGTGACCTCGGAACAAGAGAGAAACAGACAAATATTAGCGTAGATGCCATTCTTCTAATGATGTAGCAAGTACATAGGTTGTTATGGGAAGTGTTTCCGGTTCCGGTTTACCTAATTAATGCAGCCTAAAAATCCTTTAACGGATTTGGATAATAAAAGCATATTAGTATGTTATGTGTATGCCAGGTTAAAGAGATGGGTCTTTAATCTAGATTTAAACTGCAAGAGTGTGTCTGCCTCCCGAACAATGTTAGGTAGGTTATTCCAGAGTTTGGGTGCCAAATAGGAAAAGGATCTGCCGCCTGCAGTTGATTTTGATATTCTAGGTATTATCAAATTGCCTGAGTTTTGAGAACGTAGCGGACGTAGAGGATTATAATGTAAAAGGAGCTCATTCAAATACTGAGGTGCTAAACCATTCAGGGCTTTATAAGTAATAAGCAATATTTTAAAATCTATGCGATGCTTGATAGGGAGCCAGTGCAGTGTTGACAGGACCGGGCTAATAAGGTCATACTTCCTGGTTCTAGTAAGAACTCTTGCTGCTCCATTTTGGACTAGCTGTAGTTTGTTTACTAAGCGTGCAGAACAACCACCCAATAAAGCATTACAATAATCTAACCTTGAGCTCATAAATGCATGGATTAACATTTCTGCATTTGACATTGAGAGCATAGGCCGTAATTTAGATATATTTTTGAGATGGAAAAATGCAGTTTTACAAATGCTAGAAATGTGGCTTTCTAAGGAAAGATTGCGATCAAGTAGCACACCTAGGTTCCTAACTGATGACGAAGAATTGACAGAGCAACCATCAAGTCTTAGACAGTGTTCTAGGTTATTACAAGCAGAGTTTTTAGGTCCTATAATTAACACCTCTGTTTTTTCAGAATTTAGCAGTAAGAAATTACTCGTCATCCAGTTTTTTATATCGACTATGCAATCCATTAGTTTTTCAAATTGGTGTGTTTCACCGGGCTGCGAAGAAATATAGAGCTGAGTATCATCAGCATAACAGTGAAAGCTAACACCATGTTTCCTGATGATATCTCCCAAGGGTAACATATAAAGCGTGAAGAGTAGCGGCCCTACTACTGAGCCTTGAGGTACTCCATACTGCACTTGTGATCGATAGGATACATCTTCATTCACTGCTACGAACTGATGGCGGTCATATAAGTACGATTTAAACCATGCTAATGCACTTCCACTGATGCCAACAAAGTATTCAAGTCTATGCAAAAGAATGTTGTGGTCAATTGTGTCAAACGCAGCACTAAGATCCAATAAAACTAATAGAGAGATACACCCACGATCAAATGATAAGAGCAGATCATTTGTAACTCTAAGAAGAGCAGTCTCAGTACTATGATACGGTCTAAATCCTGACTGGAAATCCTCACATATACCATTTTTCTCTAAGAAGGAATATAATTGTGTGGATACCACCTTTTCTAGTATCTTGGACAGAAAAGGGAGATTCGAGATTGGTCTATAATTAACTAGTTCTTTGGGGTCAAGTTGTGGTTTTTTGATGAGAGGCTTAATAACAGCCAGTTTGAAGGTTTTGGGGACATGTCCTAATGACAATGAGGAATTAATAATAGTCAGAAGAGGATCTATGACTTCTGGAAGCACCTCTTTCAGGAGCTTAGATGGTATAGGGTCTAACATACATGTTGTTGGTTTAGATGATTTAACAAGTTTATACAATTCTTCCTCTCCTATAGTAGAGAATGAGTGGAACTGTTCCTCAGGGGGTCTATAGTGCACTGTCTGATGTGATACTGTAGCTGACGGCTGAATGGTTGCAATTTTATCTCTAATAGTATCGATTTTAGAAGTAAAGTAGTTCATAAAGTCATTACTGCTGTGTTGTTGGGAAATGTCAACACTTGTTGAGGCTTTATTTTTCGTTAATTTAGCCACTGTATTGAATAAATACCTGGGGTTATGTTTGTTTTCTTCTAAAAAAGAAGAAAAGTAATCGGATCTAGCAGTTTTTAATGCTTTTCTGTAGGATGTTACTTTCCCGCCAAGCAATACGAAATACCTCTAGTTTTGTTATCTTCCAGCTGCGCTCCATTTTTCGTGCTGCTCTCTTTAGGGTGCGAGTATGCTCATTATACCATGGTGTCAAACTGTTTTCCTTAACCTTCCTTAAGCGTAAAGGAGCAACTTTATTTAAAGTGCTAGAAAAGAGAGAGTCCATAGTTTCTGTTACATCATCAAGTTGTTCTGAGGTTTTGGATATGCTAAGGAATTTAGTTACATCAGGAAGATAACTTAAAAAGCAGTCTTTTGTGTTAGAAGTGATGGTTCTTCCATACTTGTAACAAGAAGTAGAATTTACAATTTTGGCTATATGAATTTTGCAAAGAACTAAATAATGATCTGAGATATCATCACTTGGCTGAATAATTTCAACACCATCAACATCAATTCCATGTGACAGTATTAAATCTAGAGTATGATTTCAACAATGAGTAGGTCCTGAAACGTGTTGTCTAACACCAATAGAGTTCAGAATGTCTATAAATGCTGATCCCAATGCATCGTTTTCATTATCAACATGGATATTAAAATCACCAACTATTAAAACTTTATCTGCAGCCAGAACTAACTCGGATGTAAAATCACCAAACTCTTTAATAAAGTCTGTATGGTGCCCTGGTGGCCTGTATACAGTAGCCAGTACAAACATAACAGGGGATTTATCATTAACATCTGTTTCTTTGGATAATGTTATATGAAGTACCATTACTTCAAACGAGTTATACTTGAAGCCTGCCCTATGAGAAATCCTGAAAACGTTGTTATAAATTGAAGCAACACCTCCACCTTTGCCTTTTAGACGTGGCTCATGTTTATAACAGTAATCTTGGGGGGTGGACTCATTTAAAATAATGTAATCATCAGGTTTTAGCCAGGTTTCTGTCAAACAGAGTACATCTATATTATGATCAGTGATCATATTATTTACAAAAAGTGTTTTCGTAGAAAGGGATCTGATATTCAATAAGCCAAGCTTTATCATTTGTTTATCCATATTGCTTCTGTTTTTTATTTGTTGAACCTCAATTAAATTGTTAATCTTAACTTGGTTTGGACGTTTTTTGTATTTTCTAGTTCGGGGAACAGACACAGTCTCTATAGTGTGATATCTAGGTGAAAGAGTCTCTATGTGCTGAGAATTAACTGACCTCTGTGACGGGAGGCAGCTAGCAGACGGTCGGTTTAGCCAGTCTGTCTGCTTCCTGACCTGGGCCCCAGTTAGTCAAGTATAAACACTAAGACTATTTGCCATATTTCTAGAGAGAAGAGTGGCGCCACCCCAGGAGGGATGAAGACCATCTCTTTTAAACAGGTCAGGTCTGCCCCAAAAGCTCGTCCAATTGTCTATGAAACCTATGTTATTCTGTGGGCACCACTTAGACATCCAGCCATTGAGTGATGGCAATCTGCTATGCATCTCATCACCACGGTAAGCAGGGAGGGGACCAGAGCATATTACAGTGTCTGACATTGTGCTTGCAAGTTCACACACCTCTTTAATGTTATTTTTAGTGATCTCCGACTGGCGAAGTCGAACATCATTAGCGCCGGCATGAATAACAATCTTACTGTATTTACGTTTAGCATTAGCCAGCACTTTTAAATTTGCCAAGATGTCAGGCGCTCTGGCTCCCGGTAAACATTTGACTATGGTGGCTGGTGTCTCTATATTCACGTTCCGTACGATTGAATCACCAATAACTAGAGCACTTTCATCAGGTTTCTCAGTGGGTGCATCACTGAGTGGGGAGAACCTGTTTAATGTTTTGATCGGAACAGAAGAGCGGTGTTTTGACCCACGACTACGCTGCCTCACCGTCACCCAGTTGCCCTGCTGCTGGGGCTCTGTTTCCATTTTTACTGTCCTCAATTAAAGTTTGGATGCGTGTCTCTAATTCTGAAATCTTCTCTGTCAGCCTAACTATTTCCCTGCATTTATCACATGTGAATCCCTCATCAGCGACAGAGATAGATAAACTGTACATGTGGCAAGAGGTGCAAGAAACAATGATAGGAGAAGCCATTACTCACCGTGCTTGATGAAAATTCTTACTGCGGTTGTTTGATGAACTTGTGAAAAACACTTTAAAAAACAGAGAGTGATAGTAAGATAAAGATTCTAGAGAAAAAAATAAAATAAAAACAGCTGCACGGAGCTACAATTTGCTACAGAAGGCCAACAGGAAGTAGAGAAAACACTGTCCAACAGCGACACCTGCAGGCAGGAGGGGAGATATCAAATGTAATCTTACTGTGCTACTACATTATCAGCATGCTATCTGATTTTGAAATCTTGAAGAAATTAATCGATCTGTTTAGATAAAATAACTGACAAAAATGTACTGTTATTTTCATCACAAACAAAATTTTCACAACAGAAAGCAGTAATTAAAGATGTAATGCTTACAATGTTATTAGTTTGGCATGTGATATAGGGAAAAAAGTTTACACAAAATAGCTTAAGCCACTTTGAAACTCTCCAGTTATTTTTTTTTATTATTATTATTTTATAGGCTACGTTATGAACACAACATTTCAAACATTCTGAAATACTTTATCCACGGAGTGAAGGTGGAGCGTGTTTCTGGTATCAGTGCGCGCGGAGGGGAAGTTGTTGCTGCTCACAGACTCTGCTGCGAGTGAGAGACGTTTCACCCAAAGAAATGAAGACGACCGCGGGAACACAAGCACAGCACATCTGCCAAAAATCAACCTACAGCAATGCTCGTTGATCGACTCGCCAAGCTTTACTTTTGTAGGTTGCATGGCAGTAAATAATTCGATGACCATGCAGTCAATACAGATATTTAATAAAAACATTAAAACAAGCAGGGATGTCAAATAAAACAATAAAAAACGCACGCCAGGTCTACACCGGACACAAGTGGGGTGATCCAATAAAAGACAACAGAACACAGTGATGGATACACTGGACACGATCCCCATCAGTGAACTGATGCTCGTTCTGTTTATGACAAAATGTTCTGACACTGTGTTAGATGATTTGACACTATAGTGTGATGTCATCAAGTTTAGACACACTTTTCGCTGTGGGGCACGGATGACAACTCTCGTGTCTGGTGTAGACACACAGAAAGTGTCTGCTCTATTTACAAATAAGTTCTATAAGAAAAAAAAAAAAACTTAACCAGTGCCATAACGAGATGGAAATATAAACTAGAAAATATATTAACAGGTCCTCCGTCCATGACACTGACTCACTGCTGAGCTGCCAGTTTTAATCTTAACAGCTCTTAAAGCTGAGTGGATGGTTAGATGCATGATGGGCTAGTATTAAATAAATAAATAAATAAATAAAAATAAAGGTCTTTCCAGCATTAAGGTAATAACATTACTGTTTTTTTTAATCATCTTGTTGCAGTTATAAATTTGACTGCTAAATGAATGATAAAGAACTATATTATAACTTGTTTTGTAAAATTTCTTCGTCATTTGAATATTGATTTAAAAATCGGTTTAAATCATAAATCAGATTTTTTTTTTTCTAAAATAAAAAAAAAAATGGGATTTTTTTTTTTTTGGCCATATGCTATTGCCCTACTAAGCAAGTAAAGAAGGCTCCCTTTAAAGACAGTTACATGAGTAGTTACACAAGTATGTTGACACAAAATAAAACCTTGTAACAATAGAGCAGCTCTCTAAACTCTGATGGTGCCAAGATAGCTTAAATCTGTTAAGAATATTATTAGGTTTTGCTGTCGTGTCGAAATTGGTATTGAGAGTTATTCTGGTATTAATTCTTCCTATTTTGATATTGTGACAAGCTTAGCTGCACCAATCTCTGCACTTCTCTGCAATTCTCTCTTTTTGTATGCTTGCACTGTTAAGAGATGTAGGATCTTTACTTAAAGAGATGGTTCACCCAAAAATGCAAATTTGCTCAGGCTATCCAAGATGTAGGTGACTTTTTATTTTCTCGAGTAGAACAAATAGAAAATTTTTAGCAGAAACGAGTTCTAGCTGATTCATAAAATTCAAGTCATTGGCTGCCCCATTTTGTGAATAAAAAAGCATGCCAACGAACATTTATACCTGTGGCTCCTGACAATATATATTGAGGTCTGGTGACGTGGAAATATTGGTCTGTGCAAAAAAAACCTGAACATTAGTTACAACATTATTACCTGTAATACATAGCCTCAGTTAAACAGTCCAGAAACAGTTTATGGATCAAGCAGCACAGCTACAAGTTACTCCATCAAAAGTCACGTTTGGACATGCCTGAGATGCACTCTGGCTCAAATGAACTAAAATACTGGCATATATGACCTGATGACGGTGTTTTTTACTAATTCTTTCAGCTCTCCAGTTCCTCCAACAGTACACTGAACTGAGAAAAGAGTTCAGACCCATGCTGAAAACCGATAAGCTAGTAATATTTTCATGTGTGAACCAAGCATTTGAATGAAGGGTGAAATTAAATTTTTTATAGTTTCCCATAGTTCATGTAAAAAGGTGAGCTTATTAAAACAAGTTTATTTAATTTATCTACTTTAGACATGTAAAACATCAGTTCTTCACATCATTATTGCATGCTATATTATGTAGTTGTGTTATTATGCGAACTGGTGAATTAACTAGGGATGCGGCGATCCAATATCAAAATCGGGTATCGGCTCTGATATTGCCATTTTTCTCAGACTGGGTATCGGTCAGAGAGGGCCGATCCAAATCCAAGATTTTTTTCTTTTTGGATTGTGCAAAATATTCTGTGTTACTTCTGAAGCCATACAAAAGCTTAATGTGAGCTACATATGAATATTTAAGTCCTTATATTAAAGTTAGCACACAATTATTGAGCACTGATTTTTCTATAATAATATTTGCTGCTGAATTATCCACTAACCTAGTTTATGATTGTTTTTTGTCATAGATTATGAATTTGCATAGGCCTATATTTTTTCATATTAATTGTTTCTTTTATTTTTCTTTATTATGAAGTAGTCTAGTAGATTGTGTTGAATGATCATCAATTCCACACACAGAGCTATATAAATTCTGCATTTATTTAAACGGGTAAAAAAACTTCACTGGTATTGGATAGGTATCTGTATCGGCCAATACTGAACCCAATTGTTATTGGAATCGGTATCGGAGCCAAAAAAGGCAGATCGGAGCATCCCTACAATTAACCCTGTTCATTGAAGCAAACTGCCTTAAAGAAACAGTTTACCTGAAAGACTATTATTTCTCTGTTGCCTAAGGCTATGGTTTACAGGTAATAATGTTGTAAATAAGTTCAGTTTTTTGCACAAACCAATCGTTTTGCTTCATAAGACGTCAGGAGCCTTAGGTATTAATTTTGTGTTCCTTGATATATTTTTTTTATTATTCTATAAAAGGGGCAGTCACTGATTTGCATTGTATGAATCACCACGGTTTAAGCTAAAAATCATCTTTACTGTTCTACTCAAGGAAAAAAAGTCACCTATGCCTTGAATGGTTTGAGGGTGAGTAAATTAACAGTAAATTAAACTTTTTAGGTGAACTCTCCCTTTAACATGCTCTAATGCAATACCATTTGTATGCCAAAAAAATTGCTCAATATATTGATACACCACTAATGTGATTGTCTTGAGGTTCTGAGCTGGAGACTGACGCCAGATAATTACCCTCAGAGTGACCAGCTTCCCCCTCCTTCTTACCTCTATGGCGCTCAGCACCTGCTTCGGCTATTTGGTGAATATCATCTTTTTATTTATATTTAAAAATGTTGTCATAAATTAAAGATATAATACTTTAATTTTTAAGTCTTACATTTTTATTTTATTTCTTTTTTTTTTCAGTTAAACTTCCAGAAATCTTGAGGAAGATGCACATACCAGAAAAGAACCTGAGTGCACTAGTGAAACACTTCGAGCTTTTTCTCAGGTACAGATTTCTTTTATCATTGCATGTACATGATTAACTTGAATGGACATAAATACCTGATGCAAGATATATGTTTGAGAGGGTGTTGTAAATCATTGTTTTGTAGTTTCAAGTTGATCATGCTGATAGAGAACACAATTTAATACTTTGGTGACTGTAATGTTGCCATTTTAAGCTGTCCTCTGGACAAAGAAAAATGGGAGAGATAAAACTTATATTAATTATGTTTTATATCGTTTTTTTTTTCAAGAGGTCTCGTATCTACTCAAGTATATAAGAAAGATTCTAAGATACAACCATAGAAATATGGTCCTCAATGAAGCCCAAGTCCACAAAGTTAGGACTGGGGTACATTCCAATTATGAAAGTTAGAAGGAAAGATGCAATGTGTTCCAAATTTTAATGCACGTTATATATCAGTAGAATTTCAGTAAAATAAGCATTCGGTTTTTAGTTTTTCAACGAGTGTTTTTTTTTTTTTAAACAAAGTACTTGTTTGTTTATCGATCTTGGACAGGTTTTTTAAATGGTTTGCCAGGTCTTCTTGAGTCTTCTTTAAAGGTTTATCAGATGAAAATCCGAATTTTTCTTTGTTTAAGTGCTATAATTGAGTTTCTGGTGCATTTACCAACTCATTAATCTGCACGTTTCCACCCAATGCCGCTCATCCAACATTGTTGTTAGCTACAGTGGAGTACTTGTTCTGACGCCGTGGCAAATGTTTGCGGAACTTGCTAAATGTTCTGTCATTGGCTGCCCAGACGAACAAAAATCATTATTTAGAGTCCCAGCCTCAGAGGAGGCAAGAGAGGAGTGGATTTAATTTATTTTTAGTGGAAATCCCGGAAGGGGGTGGGGGTGCACAGTAACTCATCATTTAAGGAGACATACACCAAAACAGGTTGGTGTGAGCAGAGCTGTTTTTAACCAGGCAAAAAGGTTTTTTTGAGCAAAATATGTTGCAGACCTTTCATGAAGACCTTATTAAATCATGCCAACTTGTGTAAAATGTTCATCTGATGAGCCCTTTAATCCTCTGGAGTCGATTCACAAGTATACGCGTTATGAGGCATTTTCTCCTGATAACCCTGAAAAGAACTTAAATTACACTTTTAGTTTTGATCGTACAGATAAGAGCAATACATCAATCGAATCTGTAAAGGGTCTACTTTTTTTGTAAACAGACATAACAACAAAACTTGGTACATTTATAAAATAAAGATAACAAACAAGGTGTGCTGTCTCCAGCCTTTGTCTGCAGTGATCTTCATTTAGAAACGCATCATTAAAATAAGCTGTAACTGTGAATACTCAACGAAGAGACATGAGAGATATATCTATAGAAAGCTTGACATGTCTACTTTTAAACTAAACAAGTGCTACCAGAAACGAAATATTCTGTGATGAAGTAATCCATATGAAAACAATGCAATGTCCAGTCTTTCACATCTCCCTTCATTATATCTAATGTGACCACGCGCTGAACACGCTATTGAGATGATAATGTTTCACTGAAGCGCGCGGCTTGTAAATGCCCATACAACAGAAAACAAAGCAGCGAGACTGTTCAAGTTTTTTTTTTTATTTAACTGTTTGCTTCGCAATGAGAGGAATAAGACATAATTCACCCCAAGAAGATGTGATGAGGATTACCTCAGGATTTGAGATTTGGATTTCCTCAGAAAAAAGAATGAATCACTTTATTCAGCAGAGATGAAAATGAGTATGTCTCTTTTTATTTATTTATATACTTGTATTAGGTTTCACATAAAGTGTAAACATTTGACTAGTTAGACTTTTTCCAAACTATTATTCCTGACTAAATTTATAATCAAGTGAAACATTATGAAGTTTTAATAATATACACTATACCATACAAAAGCTTGATGTAAATAATATAAATGTAATAAATAAATGTAACTGTAACAAATGTCACAGAAAATACTGTTCTTTCAATTAATAAAAAAAAAACTGAAAAAATATTCTCAGCTCTTTTCCACATTAATAATAATAATAACAAAAGGTTTTTTTTTTTTTTTTTGTAGAAAATCTGGAGTAATGATGCTAAAAATTCAGCTTTGAAAGTCAGCTTTGATTGTTCCTAATAAACTGTTTAACTGCACTCGCAAGTTAATATTAAATTATTTTGTGGGATAATTAAATATATTCTGAATAAACTACAAACATAAAAATCTAGACATTTATTTTGTCCTCACATTCTTTCTTGTAACTCTTCCCTCTCAGTCATAAACCTGACTGAAAAGCTCATTATGCAGCTAATTATGCTTTATGTCTTTGTCTTCTCAGGTGTAAATCACAACAAAATGCTGATAGTTCACGCCCTCTCACCTAGACCCTTTCTACACAAAAAGTGTCTTAGAAAATTTAAATCAATATGTTTTCTGTGAGTGAATAAACAAGATGATTTTCATATAATTTAGAAATAAAAATTCTAGGCTACAAGATCCAGTTCTCAAAAGTCCCGGGAACCGATGTTCTGTATGTGTTTTATGGCCTTATTCAAGTGATTTAACATTTTTAGTTTTTCACTAACCATGCATAAAAAATGTTTTCTCAAAACGCAATCATGTACATACATGCTGCTCATATTATTATAGCCCAGTTTGTGCTGATTACAATGGTATTAAACTTAAGCCATTTAGATGTTTATAAGCAAATGAAACAAGCACAAATGTCAGGGCATGACAAATCTTCTCCAGGCCCCAAAAATACCCTTAGACCTCAGAGGGTTAAGCCTGCTTGGAAAGGTTGTTCCATCCATATTATTAAAGGGGTCATATAATGCTACATGAACTTTTACAAGCGGTTTGAACTGAAATGTGTGTTGGCAGTGTGATAAAACCCTATAATATCATCACCCTATAATGATAAAAATCCACCGTGTTTTTCTTTTTTTTTTTTTTTTTTTTTTTGTAATCTAGTTAAATGTTTTCCCCTTTCTCAAATTGAGCCGTCTGACCTCCCATGATTGTCTGATTGACAGCAGCGCTTCAGCACAGACTGGACTTGTCTTACCTCAGTGAGCCGTCATCAGTCCGAGATGCAGAAAAGCATGACTCCTAAGTGATTGAGGTGTTTTGTTGTTGAATGTAATAATGAACATACCAGTAGTCATTTACTCCTGCCATCTGAGCGACTGAAATCGCAGAGGATTAACTTATGTTTGGATCTGAAAGAAATGCGCCCTTGATCTACTTAAATGTGTTTGTTCGCGTAATTCATGATCCAGCCTCCAGCAGTGAGTATAATGTATTTAAATGAATCATTGCAAATCGCATTTTCTAATAATGTGCTAATTAGCAAGTTTCACTATGAATGTGGCTAAAGTAAACAGTCTCTCAGAGAGCAAATGGAAGAGAGGGATGGGGTCAGCAGAGCTCATTAGCATTAAAGAAGTATTCCACAAACCAGCGTGTTTTGAAAAGAGCTGTTTTTACAGGGTAAAAAAAATGTTTTTTACACTACCATTGAGAAATTTTAAACAAACTATCTTACAGACTTTTCATTAAGACCCTGAAGAATCATATCAACTTGCGGAAAATGGGCATTATATGACCCCTGCAAGCAAACCACAGGTGCAGTATGGGGAGGAAGAAATATATATATAAATATATAGAAATTAATACCTTTATTTAGGAAGTGTGCCTTAAAAAAGATGATTAAGACATTTATAAGATTTCCATTTCAGATAAATGCTGTTCTTCTGTAAGATTAATAAGGGAAGTAAGATCAATATAACTCAAAGGGGATTGAATTACAGTGAATAAGAACTGAGTTAGTATGCAAATTATTCAGAATTAATATTTAACACTTTATCAACTATTCATCCACCGATAAATTGAGATTAGGGTATTTTATCAATTTTGGACAAAATATTATCCCGTGGCCTACGGTAATAATATCATAAAATAATGATAACTGATTATGAGCAAGGTAACAGAATCTACAGTTTAAGGCAGTAACTTGTAAGCACACAGCACAAGACACTGGTATGTAAAAATCAAACAAGGCTTTATTGAACTACTCTAATACACACAAACTAAACTAACGAAAACACACAAACATTCATTCAAACAGCGACAGAGAAAAGTGATGTTATTAACGGAGGGTGAATGGAGTCCTAAGTGTCTGGCGTTAGACACTATTTCTTGACCGCAACCTGAGAGAATCAATCTACTAGTACTTTAATGTTAGTTCGTTTTCTTAATAAGATTTGCACAAGTTCAGCCAGAATTAGGAGATATTGTGTACTTGCGTTTGGATGCTCCTTGTGGCTTTGGATGCGTTCCCTTCTGTAACGAATTGCTGGAGAGGGAATCTCTGGCACTGATTGGCTGGCAGTCGGTCGATGACGCGTTCTGAGGGACAGCACTTGATGGTGAGTGGTTGGATGGTTTTGCCGAGTGGCGCTTCGTTCGTGAGACTTCCTGGATTGCGGGTTGCTATGCAACAGAATTTGCTCTAAGTCTGGAGCGACTCAGAGGGTTTCTTTGACAAAGTTCAGCAAAGGATCTTACGGAAGAGTTGATGAGTTTTGAGTGAGCTCTTGGTGGTTTGAAGAGTACACGCTGGACGATGGAAAGGTCAGCACAAATATAAGCAAGAGCAAAGTCACTGCAAAAGCAGGGCAAAGAAGCAAGGCAAAAAGCTTGTCATTGGGTTATAAGCGTGTCCATCTGACCCGTCCCTTTTTAGTGCGACAGCCAATCAGATATTGTCTTGGGCGGACCTACGCCCCGTTCTCCGGTTCTTGCATGTAATTACCGTAACGTCCACGTGATCACGTGTGTCCAAACTCCTGAGAGTTTAGTTTAAACGCTTTAATAAGCAAACTTAATAGTTTAAATATGGTGCATCCTACACACATCTACTTTATATCAAAATTCTAGAAATCATTTACCCATCAAGTAGGTACCAAAATGCTTCCCATAGTTGAGGTGAAAGTAAATAAGGATTTAGCCATGATAAGTGTTTAACACACAAAATTACTTGAGTAATATAAAGTAAATACACATGTATGAGGCAACTTCTGGTGATTAGTTCCTATAACTGAGGTAGAAAACCCTACGAATAGGCTGTAATGAAAGTTAAACACAGAGAAATAATTCCACAGGTTATATAAACCATACATGATACTTAAGATATATGTGAGGTAAAAAAAAAAAAAGTAATCAATTCAGCTTATAGGAAGCAATTTTGAGACCGTTGTTTGTATTAAACCACAAGTGGGTTAAATTTCAGTCTATTGCTTTTGGAGACAAAATCTCTGGAATTTACAGCTGCAGAAAGGAGGTGTTCCCTATATATTATGTGTATATATATATATATATGTATGTGTGTGTGTGTGTGTGTGTGTGTGTGTGTGTGTGTGTGTGTATGTATATACAGTACAGACCAAAAGTTTGGACACACCTTCTCATTCAAAGAGTTTTCTTTATTTTCATGACTATGAAAATTGTAGAGTCACTCTGAAGGCATCAAGGGCTATTTGACCAAGAAGGAGAGTGATGGGGTGCTGCGCCAGATGACCTGGCCTCCACAGTCACCGGACCTGAACCCAATCGAGATTGTTTAGGGGGGTGAGCTGGACCGCAGAGTGAAGGCAAAAGGGCCAACAAATGCTAAGCTTCTCTCGGGGAACTCCTTCAAGACTGTTGGAAGACCATTTCAGGTGACTACCTCTTGAAGCTCATCAAGAGAATGCCAAGAGTGTGCAAAGCAGTAATCAAAGCAAAAGGTGGCTACTTTGAAGAACCTAGAATATGACATATTTTCAGTTGTTTCACACTTTTTTGTTATGTATATAATTCCATATATAATTCCACATGTGTTAATTCATAGTTTTGATGCCTTCAGTATAGGGCTGAAACGATTCCTCGAGTAACTCGATTACAAAAAATGATCGAGGCAAATTCCTCTGCCTCGAAGCCTCTTTTAATTTATTTTAAATCTCGCGTCAGGTTCTTTCACAATGATTCTTTTAATGTGACACAACGCGTTTACGTCACCCACAAAGCGGAAGGAGACAAGCGCTGCGTCCGAAATCGCAAACTGCAAGGAGTCAGCAGTGTTTTGATTTGAGGGTGCGGGCAAACGTAAAGAGAACGTCGTGGCATGTGTCCATTGCAAGATAGAGCTGGCATACCACAACTAGGGACCTATGATTTCCGCGATGCAGAAAACACGGAGGGAATCGCGGAATCCAGTCATAAAAATGGAATTTACAGTTAAACACGGAATGGCACGGAATTTGCCAAATTTTGAATGAATTAATCAAAAATATGTCATTGTACTTGCATCAAATCACGATATGGACTAATATCTGTAAATATTAAGCCGGAACAGTCTATTTAAATATGAATCCTGCATGTTCTGCGTGTCTCTGTTAATGAATGGAGCAGAAGCGCGTCTCCGTTTATTAACGCACACTGAAGCGCGCGTGACGCTCACAGTAATTTCAGCATCTGCTGTCTCACTAAATAAGGACGTGAACACATGAACAACATCTCCTGTACTGCTCTGACAGTCACTTCATGAGCATTTGACCGTTTGATTTGAGTAAAACTAGCGTCACATGCACAGAACTGTAAAGGTACGTCAACCCGTCAAAATAAAGGTCCGGTTAAAGACTATTGTTCAGCAGAATGTACATAGCCTACCACTAAAAAAAAATCAAACATTATTATTTTTTTTAAGGTTTAATCACACAATATTTCACACAAACATTTCTTCCATGTTTTATTTTTAATAGTAAATCCCCTTTGTTTACCAAAAAGTTAAGTTAATTTTCAATAATTAAAAGATAAATTAAATTAATGTTTTATGTGTTTAATGTGCATCTCAGAAAATGCTTTATTTAAAACCCCAACTGAATGGCACTTAAATGCACTTAATTCATCTGTCAACTTTCTTGTCATTGTTCACAGTACAAGTACAGACAGAGTAACAATGGGTAATAATTACATTTTTATTTTTTATGTATGCATTGCATTCTATGCATTTAAAAAATAAAAATAAAAAATTTTCTAAAAAAGAAAACTCATTTTAAGAGACCTGTGACGGTCACGGAAGGACCGCACGTTCAACATGGACATTAATACGCACAAACACACACCGAGACTGTTTGGTGATACAAGAGTTTATTGTAATTATTGATCAGAGAGTGAATAAAATACCTGCAACCCTCAGGCCACACTCTCCACTGCAGAAACAAACACAGACTACCTTCCATTACAAAGACATTCACATTAATACGGGTGGCCAGCACCATTACCACATGTGGAGGGACAAACTCACAGAAAACACTTTACACATGTTCCCTTAAATATACAGAGTCTGAAAGAAACATATTGGCATGATGTTCTACTTAATAAATCTACTTTGATGTTATTAATTCGTTCACATTAAACAGGAAATAACAGCAGCAACTCGGCCTCGTTGCCCCTGAAACCCCCACGCTCAATTAATACATGATAGATTCCCACCATAAGCGGAACCAATAATCCCTGCCATTGTTTCTTACCAGGAATCTAAAAATCACGGGACAAACTCTACACGGGAACAATAAACATAGTTTACAGGTATTTCATTCACTCTCTGATCAATAATTACAATAAACTCTTGTATCACCAAACAGTCTTGGTGTGTGTTTGTGCATATGTGTGCGTAGTAACGTCCATGTTGAACGTGCGGTCCCTCCGTGACCGTCACAAGACCCAGGAGTCTTATTTCCTCTTGCAAAATTAATATTGCACTTTAATTAAGCAAAAACACATTTTATCCGATTACTCGATTAATCGATGGAATTTTTTGGTAGATTACTCGATTACTAAAATATTCGATAGCTACAGCCCGACTTCAGTATGAATCTACAATTTTCATAGTCATGAAAATAAAGAAAACTCTTTGAATGAGAAGGCGTGTGTATATGTGTGTGTGTGTGTATATATATATATATAATATTAAATGTGTGTAAGATATGGAAAGTTTAGTATTGAATGGAAGCTCAAGTTATTTACCTAAACTTGGAACAAATGAAATCTCCAGATCCTGTATTGTGTGCATATTATGACACTTTATAAGCTATTAACAAAAGCTCCACTAAGGAGGTCGATGGCACATGATGGTTAATAAGTGTTTAATCAAGAAATAGTACGGGGCGTGTCTAAGGACCAAATCTGGGATGGACCAAATCTGCTTCGATAAAACACCAATGATTGAACTAAAGTCTCTAGTCTAGTCTCTAAGCACGTCTTTTCTTGTCGAGGATTGTGTCATGTCACGTAAATGTGGCGTGCTGCGCTGCTCTTCATGGCTTGAACTACAATTACTCCAACGCTGCCAATCCGAGGCGCGGGATTCCCTGAAAAGAATCTCCAACTCCGTTTTTCAGCGCAAATGCAAGTTTGACGAAATAAAGAACGTTGACAGATACAAAATTAATAAACGTTAGTTTGTTTACTATTATCAATTGAAACGCTGTCGTTTTATTAATAATTAATGATGCTTCTCATCTTCATTACTTTAATGATACAGTGTGATTAATTCAGCTATAACAGCTCTTATGATTTCAATGACATCAGCAGATATTATTAAGCTAAGTAATTATGGTTTTTGAAATTTTGATTTGATTGCATATTGATTGTTTCAAGATACTTATTGATTAATTTAATTTGAATTTCTCTTAGCAATTTTAAAACTAAATTAATAAATGTTTAAACAGGAAATACTTGTTCTAATTTGAAATTTGAATTTAATTTGCAATTAAGTTTTGGGTCTACCTGTTAGGCCTTCTTTCCTCTCTCTTTCAGTTATTTAATTTTTTATATAAAATTTTATAGGTTTTCCTATTTGGCTTAAGCCTGTTAGTGGCAACAAGCCCCCCCCCCCCCCCCCCCCCCAAATTAGGATTTTTCTCGATACTTAGGTTTGTTAGTGTTATCCCTGCTAATGCAGTAAAACCGACCCCTAGGTGTATCGAATCAACAGTGCTACCACCCTGTCATTTTTCCTAACATTGGGAGCAAAACTTCTCTTCTTCTCTCTCTCAGCTGTCCTCTTCTGATTTGACTACTTGCCATTTTGGGTTGTACCTGTGAGAATCATAAAAGCAGAAAACTTTAGAAACATTTAATCAAAATTTTTAGTTTGAAACACTTTGTTTCAAAATTGTCTGACTCTCACCCTACCTTCCCTTCTCACCCTGGGATCCTACCCAGCCAAGGCTAACGTAGGTCAACAAGAGAAACGATCGGTGTCCGCCAAATATTGAACACGCAGCTAGAAGCACTCCGATTTATGTTTGGTTGTCTATCCTACCAGCTGAAGAAACCAGTACTGTCATTGCTATTGTTTTCATCCGCCCTGGAGGAATTTGAATAGCAATTACAGTCCTGGTATTTAGAAATCTCCATTTCCAAAGCCCTGTCTAGAAGTATCCTTCTAAATCAGACTTAGCAAGAAAATTGCTTTTTAATTGTCCTCATTCTGTAACCGGAAAAGGGCATTTTGTGTTGTCTTCACTTATCTTACCATTGGCTCTAATCTTTCCTAACAAAAAAAAAAGAAAACCCTTCTTTTATAGGATAAGTGGAAGCAGCCAAATAGTATTTTGTTCCTTGCTCTGTTTGTTACTCTTCTCCCTCTGTCCTCTAGCTGTGCTATCTGTGTGTGCTTATTAATTTTCCCCACAGAAACTACAAATTAGAAGCACACCCACTAGAGATTCAAAGTCGCTGAGAACTACACTCACCTGCCCATTACACACTAAACATCAACCCACACTTGACATTGCACATTTACACCTCTGCTTGGCCTTGTTTTGTTTTGTTTTCTCCTTTTCAAGGTCTGTGTCAGTCTTGGTTCTAGAACTCCCTCAAAGCGGCAAAAACATGTCTCGCACAACAGACCCTGTTGGCCACTGGGAGGACCTCGAGACTTGGCTAAGTGTCGCAACAGACAGCCTCCTACCTAAGGCTGCTGAAACACTGAAGCATCAGACACAGGACCAGCTGGATGACAACATAACAAGCCTCATGAGAAAGGACCCAAGTCAAAGCTGCAGTCACAAAGAACTAGCCAAGATCACCGGCTCCTTAAGCCACACACTCATCGCCACCCTCAAGCTGAGCGACAGGCACGCCGCCCATCTCCAGCAGCAGCTAACACAAGCACAATGACGTGTCATGCAGCTAGAACTGGAGGCTCAGGAACGACGGGAAGAGCCTGATGAAGTGGAACAAGGCGCAGAGGGGGAGATCACCGGGCTAAAAGAGACACTAGTAGCTACTACAAAAGAAATGGAACAAGTCAAGGAAGAACACGCTGATCTCTCCAACAAGCTACAGTATGCGGAACAGCTCCTGGAAAAGGCCATGGCCGACTTCAGAGACCAGAACAGCAGAATTAAAGCCCTTGAACTCTGGATAAGTCAAGAAACGAGATCAGCCACCTAACACGACAGCTGGACTACATCAAAGAGGAGTCAGTCAGCTTCAGAGAGGAACTCAGACATGCCTACGAGCTGCGTTCGGAACTTCCAAGGACACAACGGGCACCAGTCTCATCCCTGCCAAGCAGGCCCTGGTCCCCTGTTTCTGGATTGACACGTGATAAAAAGGGGGAGAGGGCAGTGTCGAAACACTCACCAGCTCCCTCTGAAGAACTTCACGTAACGACAAAGCTGAAAGAAATGGCTCCAGCCAGCCACAGATCATCACGTGGCTTGGACCTCAAGGACCTTGACAAACTCGCCAGGAACATTGGCAAGTTTACTCCAAATGGGCCAGGAGATCAAAGTATATCTACAAGATGTCGACTTTCATCTGGAAATGAGTCCCAGTGTCACTGACAAAGATAGACTTTATTTGATCCGAGCAACATCCAGCTCAGAGGTTCGCAGTTTCCTGGACCAACAGCCGGCCCACATAAAGACTGATTACCACCTGCTCAGAGAAGCCCTCATCAAAGAGTTTCCTGACCCTAAGTCGGAACAAGGACTAGTGACTGCCCTGGAGATGAAACAAGGTCATCAGGAACCTTCCCAATTGTTCAACAGCCGACTCAGACAAGCCTACTTCGGGACTCGCAATGAACAGAATATGGAGGAGGATGCAAATTTTAAAACTCTTCCTGAGGAATCTTCACCCTCTTGGCATAAGCCACCATCTTGGCATCCTTGCATGTCCACGCACAATGAGTGCTCAACAACTGCGAGACTTGGCACACAAGGCCTATTGCAAACAGAAGATGGCTTCAGATAAGAGCAGCAAAACCACGGCAGTTCTCGACTTCAACACCCAGAGTCATGGGCTGGCCCTAGAGGGCACCCAACATCAAGATCATGCCAAGCCAACACCCAGAGAGTGGAATGCATCCTCGTCCAACAGAGAACAGGACTCCCATGCCGGTACACAACCTAAACAAAGGAACAACCGCTGGGATGGACCGCATGGACGACAATGCTCACCTGGACGTCACTAGGAAAACTCATGGGACCAATCAAGACCTCAGGAGAGATATAGGGAAAGATCGTGGAACCAGCCAAGCTCATTTCGAATCTCAAGAGGAAAATACTAAGGGAAACGACAAACACACCCTGGAGCAACCAGCCCAAGGAATCGATGAAAAAACTCACAAAGATTCCTAGCTGACCGAGCTCAACCTGAATCCACACAAGAACAAAAGACTTCACCGTGCTTTGACTCACAAGAGCTGATGAAGATGATGATGAATGATTTCTTCCAATGAAAGGAGGAAGACCGAAAGTGGGAAAAGAAAGCGAAACCAGATGCAGCCTGACTAGCAGCCGGATGAGAAGACAGCGACCAACTGACCCAACAAACCACAGAGAACAGCACTCCTTCACCTCACTTTCAGAGAACCGTAACTACCATAACTTCAGATGGAACAGAAATCCTACCTGAAAACCCAGCAACAGTTTTCAGTCCCTAACTCAATACCTGATGCTCCAGATCACAGCAGAGCCCAACAAACACCTGCTGATGAAACCTCTCAAGTCCCTGAAAGTGCTGTCTTGGTCGTCCGCCACTCCTCTGAAGAGCACCCAATCAGTCCTGACATCCTACCTGTTTCCTCCCAAACTCCAGTACCTCAACTCCTGGGCGACCTCATTGAGAAAGGTATAGCAAGAAATTTTTATCTCTCCATCATCATCAAACGCCACATCAAAGTCGAAGCCCTTCTCGACATGGGAGCCAACATCAATCTAATGTCGTCAGAACTCCTTGAAGAAGTCCAAGAAAGAACAAAGAGGTCTAATAGCACCCTCAAACTTTAAAGGTGTGAACTGAACCTCAATGCATATCCCCACACAGACCTACAACTAAAACATGTGGCCCCAATTCACCTAACCATGGGACCAATGAATCTCAGCCACTCAGTGTACGTTTCACCACTCAACACGTATCCACTCCTCATTGTTAAAGACCTGCTCAATCGCTTTGAACCTTTAATAGACTTTAAGCACCTGAAGATCTGGACTCAAGTCCACAAGCCTCTGCCCTTCCAGTCAGTAAACCCCAACAAGTCACAGTGTCAAGTCACAGACCCCCCCCGATTCACTGACTGATGATGCAAGGTCAAAGCCAAGAGCAAGCTCAACTCCGAGCAGCAAGAACCAAGACCCTTTCCTCTGCTCGTTGCAAGTGTCTGACTCAGACTCAGGTTCTCTTCGAATCATGACTGCCATAAACGTCCAAGACACATCGGTGTCTGATGCAGCACTAGCCTTGTGGACTTAGCCTAAACTTAGCCTAAAGCTCTTCAACACATTAAAGTAGAGACATCAGAGCCTACCACACGTCTCAAAGCACAGGTGCTTCCCTCTCAGTCCGTGGTCAATAACCATGGCTACATCCAAGATTGTTTGCACTGTAGACCTACGATGGAACAACAGACTCTTGAGTCACAACTTTCTCATTGTCCCCAACGTACCTTATGACATCTGCATAGGAGCAGACATCATGGTTCGTCTCAACGCCTGCATTGACACCATGCATGACGTCATATGGGCTCCCCCATCACACCAACTGACCACTGCAGTCAATCTCAAGAACCTTCAATCTGGTCAAACAATTACAGATGCATGCGCCGTGATCAGTGAGCAAGAAGTTACAATACCTGCCTACAGCAAGAGTGTCAGCGTCCGCCTCAACATGCGACCTGGCCAAACTCTCAACGGTAAGATTGGTTTCTTCCAACCTTCCAGGATCTGCCCAAGACTAGGACTAACCTTGGAAACCACACCTCTCATGGAAGTGTCATCTCGTGCTGTGTATGTGTTGATCAACAACTGTACGGCCAAAGACATCAACAATCCCGAAGCCAGTCACCTGGGATGGCTCATCAACCAAGCGTTCCATGACTTTGAGCTAATAGTACCTGTCATTGGCCCCATACCAGCCGAACTAATGTCCACCAAATAGAAGTACTCCTGCGCAAAGGATTCCCTGGACTGTGGCCTGACTGATAACCACACGTTGCGCATCCCAACACATCCAAATGCGCCACCCACATACAAATTCCGATAGCATAATACGAATCGGTTAAAGAGATCATTGACTCCATGCTGGAAAAGGGGGTCATCTGGCCCTGTAACAGCACCTACTCTGCCCAATATGGCCAGTCCTACAGCCCAACGGCAAATGGTGGCCCACCATAGACTATCGCAAGTAGAACCAACAAGTTCCCTTATCAAAATGGCTTATGACTCAGTTGAACCAAGAGATTCCCAAAATCAAAGGCCTCAAAGATCCTTTCCAAATTGGACGTCACCTCAGGATTTTGGACAATCCCTGTCCACCCTCAAGGACCAAACTGAAGCCCTCACCAAAGCAGGTGCATTACATGGAGAGTCCTGGACTTTACTGCAATCCCACCCACCCCACAAGTGGCAGCCATAAAACCGCCGCCAGTACGCCACTGGCGCGCAAACCCCCACCTCCTCCCACATTGAACTCTCACCTCAATTGGCCGCTAATGATTTCCTCACCCTCCAATCATCGGATCCAGTGTTTAAACCATTAACACTCACATTTCTGATCCAGTAACTCGTCACATTTCCACCTCTGATCTATCTCAGTCATCTGATCTCCGCCAGCTTCACTCAATCAAGCACATGCGGAATCTTAAAGACTGCGTTCTCACATATGTCCCTGAGCCCCTAACTGTGCTAAAGCTCGTAGTTCCTCAGGGCCAAAGGGGGATGATGCTGACACATGCCCACGATGCACCAAGCGCTGGACACCATGGTGCCAAGGCAACCTACGAAACGCTCAAGCAAGTGGTGTACTGGCCTGACATGCAGCAAGACTGGTGCAATATGTAAAAGGAGGCCTAGTGTGTTGCCAACCCTAGCCGGCAAATCCAAACCACCGAGCATGGTACAGCTTTGCCTAGCCAAGGCAGAATGCTCTCCATTGCCTGTCGCAAAAATTCCTACCTTACTGGACAGGACACCACAAGATTGTAGACAAGCTTTCACCTGTTGCCTATCAGATCAAAATCAGACAAGGGCGCAGCGAGCCAGTCCTTCAATGGGTCCGTCGAAACCAGATAAAGAGGCACCAGGGTTCCAACCAACAGGAAAAGGGGGTCTAACTGACACAGACCAACAATCCCATGCTGTATACCACACTAATTATAACTATCTTTTTAAGGAAACATATACACAAAACTTACACACACTCCTCCACAGCACTGCTAGAACCAACCCCTAGTGGAGAGGAGTCACTCCACACATGTGACACATGTGTTTACATTCTTAACCTCAGTCAGTGTCCTTGTGTTTTTCCTTTTCTTCCCTCACTATAATTTTAATCTCCCTTCTAGTCCTCATCAGGAAACTCCCCTAACTCAACTCTAAATCCAGGTCTAGAAATTAGGATTGACGCCTTTCACCAATTTCTTTTTTCTCCTTCTCTCCTTTTAGTAAATCATTGTGAAAAGCTGTTCACATCCAAATTAAGGCAATCTAAACCAAAATTGTCGGAAAACGAAGCCCGGTCAACACCTCAGTGCGTACAGCTACCCTCATCTATGATCAATTATCTCGCCTAACTAAACTTTATGGATCAATGTCCCTAAGGGCTCGATCCTCCATATCGAAGATCTAGCATTGTATCACCTCACCGACGATGAGTATTAGGCTGAACTTGAAATCTCTCCATTCCTTCATCTTTGATCCAGAATTGGAAGAGAGGATCAGGGAGGAAGGAACGCAAATTATTGATTTGATTCCTGTGGATACAGCCTTAGAAGTTATAGCTTGCTTTCCGCCCACTGGTGAGCCAATCATTCTGTCTTGGTCTGTCGCGGACACAGCGTTTTGCATCTCTACAATCGTAGGATGTATTGTGACCTTGATACTAGCCTTGATACTACTGTTGCATATGATAAAACTGACCACCTGAATTGGAGAATCCAATCAACCTGATTGAGATCACGCCCATACCGCTTCGTCGAACCACTAACAGAGCGATCGAAAACCCAAATACGTTTAATCCTAAACAATGCACCCCTATGTCAGTTGAAGTGTTCCTAAGCCATCTATCCCAAGTTACCCAAGTCCTGCACCAGAATTCAGCAAGTCATGGAGATGTTGTTGTCTTGTGTGTGCCTGTTCTCTCGGTCTTTTCTTTCAATGCCCGTTGATGTTTGCACCAGGAACCATGCAAAAGGGGGACTGTAGGACTTCGGTGAACAGTCAGGCCAGAATTGTCTACTTCTGCCAAAGGAATTATAAAAGCCTACTTCTTCCCATCTACGATCTGAACAAAGTTAATGATTAGCTGAAGAAGAACAATACTTAGATTGTCTGGACCCGTTTTCTGTCAAGGAGAACTGCTAAAAAAACCTATGTCGACATTAAGTGAAGTGATAATGTTACAACAGAGGAATTGTCTGTTGTAAAATCGAGAAAACTAATCTTTAGCTAAACATGTGACATCAACATCTTGGTTGGTTTCCTGTCAGCCATGTTGTCTTCCAATTAAAAGAGTTGATGACTAACTTTTCACGAGATACAAAGGCCCTGTGTGTACAGAAGCATCACATGATCACAATGTATGGAAACGCCACAGGAATCGTTAATAATTAATGGACACACAAAGAACCAATACAGGACCCATCCCATGGCTCTGCTTCCTGCTTGCTTGAAAATCTTTCTACAAACTTAACTTTTCAAACAAACTATCTCAAAAGGACAACCATTAAGAAATCTGAAGGTTTAACTATATTCACAAATAATGTTTTATATAAGTCTTTATATATGTTTGATGTGCTCAAGGTAATCGGTGCAACTTTAACCAATGTTTTATGTATGGTTTTTATAACTTTAACAGATAGTGCTATTAAATGTGTGTAAGATATGGAAAGTTTAGTATTTAATGAAAGCTCACGTTATTTACCTAAACTTGGAGCAAATTAAATCTCCAGATTCTGTATTGTGTGCATATTATGACACTTTATAAGCTATTAACAAAAGCTCCATGAAGGAGGTCATCTCACATGACGATGGCACATGATGGTTAATAAGTGTTTAATCAAGAAATAGTATGGGGCGTGTCTAAGCTCTGCAACAGCATCCCATTGGAAGATTGCATCGTGGGATGGACCAAATCTGCTTCGATAAAACCCCAATGCTTGAACTAAGTCTCTAGTCTAGTCTCTAAGCCCGTCTTATCTTGTCAAGGGTTGTGTCATGTCGCGTAAATGCGGCGTGCTGCGCTGCTCTTTATGGCTTGAACCACCAACTCCAACGCTGCTAGTGTTCTTGCCATCCAGAACTCAAAAGCACTCCGTTGAAACTTGTGACAGCAAAACCATCCGAAACTCTCAGAAAGTTCTACGTAACCAGGAAACCAACCAATCACCAGGAGGGTTTTCCCAACAGACGTCATCCAGATGTCAGATCTGCATCCAATCCGAGGCGCGGGGATTCCCTGAAACGAATCTCCAACTCTGCTTTTCAGCGCAAATGCAAGTAAACAAACAAACTTTAATTCTTGCTGAAATAGGTGCAAATTGATCTTAAGCTGTAAAGATTGTGGTTTTCTTGGTGTGATCTAACAAATATCCTACTAATGGGACTTCATTCAAATCCCTTATCATTCTCTTCAGTAACTGTGTGTGTATGTACGTGTGTATGTATATGTGTGTGTCCGATCCATGAAATAGAGTAGCTCAGTAAATTCTTGTTTCATTTATGAAGAAGTGTTGTCTTGTGTGGTGTATTTAGGGCCCGAGCACTGAGGTGCGAGGACCCTCTTGTATCTGCTTTGTTTATTCTTCTTCTTCTTCTTCTTCTTCTTCTCTCAAATGAATCGCATTTTTGAGGGCTTAAACATGCTCAAAAAGTCATGAAACTTTGCACACGCGTCAAACCTGGTGAAAATTTTCGTCTGATATAGGATTCAGAAGAGGGTGTGGCAAAATGGCTCGACAGCGCCACCTATACTAAGAAAATCAACAGCCTTCTAGCTATCTTTCACGTACATGCACGAAAATTGTCACACATATGTAACACACCAATACCTACAAAAAAGACTCTTGGAGCAAAATTCTAAACCCAACAGGAAGCTTGCTATAACTCAGACATACAATGTCCAATCTGGCCTAAACTTCACATGTTTGATGAGAGTCCGAACCTGAACAGATTGACATGCCCATATTCAGTTATAGTCATAACGCCACCTATTGGCAACAGGAAGTGGCATATTTTACACTGCGACTAGCTACTCCTAGAAATTTTATGACATTAATGTCTTTTTTGTGGTCAGTCTAATCTAAAGGCCTGTGCGATGTTAAGTTGTGAAGATCTTGAGTTTTTGTTAAAAGGCGTGTCCATGGCGCCGTGACGAAGTTCGATGTCTCGCCATGGGAATAAAAGATGTTATAACTCAGGCATAACATGTCCGATCTTCCCCAAACTTCACATGTGTGATAAGAGTCCTGGCCTGAACACATCTGTAGGCCAATATTCCATTGGGTGTGGCAAAATGGCTCGATAGCGCCACCTATACACTTTCAACATAGCGCGCCTCGAGCTCCGTTTCACGTACATGTACAAAAATCGGTACACACATGTAACACACCAATACCTACAAAAAAGTCGGTTATTTAGAATTTTCTCTGCAAAATTGGCGTTGTTTTTGCCATTCTCAGGGGTTGTACTTTAACGAACTCCTCCAAGAGATTTACTCAGATCAACACCAAACTTGGCCAGTTAAATCTAAAGGCCTTTGCGATGTTAAATTGCGAATATCTTGAGGTTTCGTTAAAGGGCGTGTCCATGGCGGCCTGACAAATTTCGATGTTTCGTCATGAAAAAGGAAGTTGCTGTAACTCAGACATACAATGTCCAATCTGCCCCAAACTTCACAAGTTAGATAAGACTTCTGTTTTCTGCCCTTAACAGATCTCCATGCCCATATTCAGTTATAGTCATAGCGCCACCTGCTGGCAACAGGAAGTGACATGTTTTACGCTGCGACAAACTACTCCTAGAAATCTTTTGACATTAATGTATTTTTTTGTGGTCAGTCTAATCTAAAGGCCTGTGCAATGTTAAATTGTGGAGATCTTCAGTTTTTGTTAAAGGGCGTGTCCATGGCGCCATGACAAAATTTGATGTCTCGCCACAGCAAGAGAAGTTGTTGTAACTCAGGCATAAAATGTTCAATCTTTCCCAGACTCTGCATGTTCGATAAGAGTCCTGGCCTGAACACATCTGAAGGCCAATATTTCATTATAATGATAGCGCCACCTGCTGGCAACAGAAAGATTGGCACATATATGGAATAAACTTTGATATATTCCACTTATATTTATGAGTTTAAATCCATATTTCTCACCGTTCACCTATTTACTAAAGCCACTCGCTGCCGGTGAGCCCGGGTGCGAGGGCCCGTTCATCGCTGCTTGCAGCTTTAATTATTATTATTATTATTAGGGCCCGAGCACCGAGGTGCGAGGACCCTCTTGTATCTGCTTTGTATATTATTATTATTAGGGCCCGAACACTGCAGTGCGAGGACCCTATTGGAATTGCTCCGTTTATTCTTCTTCTTCTTTTTCTTCTTCTTCTTCTCCGTAATGAAGCGCATTTTTGAGGGCCTAAACATGCTCCAAAACTCACGAAACTTTGCACACGCATCAGGACCGGAAAATATTTACATCTGATATAGGATTCAGAAGTGGGTGTGGCAAAATGGCTCGATAGCGCCACCTGGTAAATTTCAACGGAGTGTCCCTCGAGCTACGTTTCACGTACATTCATGAAAATCGGTACGCACGTGTAACACACCAATGCCTACAAAAAAGTATTTTGGTACAAAATCCAAAACCCAACAGGAAGTAAGTTATTTTGAATTTCCTGTACGATTTTTGTGCAGTTTTTGCCGTTTCCATGCCTCGTACTTTGACGAACTCCTCCTACAGTTTTAATCAGATTTTCTTCAAATTAGGTGAGGGTCATCATAAGACCTTTGTGACCTTAAATTGCGAAGCTTTTGAGTTTTCGTCAAGGGGTGTGTCCCTGGCGACCTGACAAAGTTTGATGTTTCGCCGTGAAACAGGAAGTTGCTGTAACTCAGGCAAGCAATGTCCGATCTGCCCCAAACTTCACACGTGTGATGGGTGTTCTGTCCTGAACAAACACCCATGACCAAATTCAGTTATAGTCATAGCGCCACCTGCTGGTAACAGGAAGTGACATGGTTAACACAGTTATGGACTCCTTGCAAAATAATAAAAGGCATCAACAAGGGTTAAATAGGCTGGCAAAATTTTATAAGCATGCTAATACATGCTAACAACATTTAGCTAAGTGCTAAAGCATGCTACTAATGCAGTGAAACAGGAAGTTGCTGTAATTCAGGCAAGCAATGTCTAATCTGCCCCAAACTTCATACGTGTGATGGGTGTTCTGTCCTGAACAAACACCCATGACCAAATTCAGTTATACTCATAGCGCCACCTGCTGGTAACAGGAAGTGACATGGTTAACGCAGTTATGGACTCCTTGCAAAATAATAAAAGGCCTCAACAAGGGTTAAATAGGCTGGCAAAATTTTATAAGCATGCTAATACATGCTAGCAACATTTAGCTAAGTGCTAAAGCATGCTACTAATGCAGTGAAACAGGAAGTTGCTGTAACTCAGGCAAGCAATATCCGATCTATCCCAAACTTCACACGTGTTATGGGTGTTCTGTCCTGAATAAACACACATGACCAAATTCAGTTATAGTCATAGCGCCACCTGCTGATAACAGGAAGTGACATGGTTAACACAGTTATGGACTCCTTGCAAAATAATAAAAGGCATCAACAAGGGTTAAATAGGCTGGCAAAATTTTATAAGCATGCTAATACATGCTAACAACATTTAGCTAAGTGCTAAAGCATGCTACTAATGCAGTGAAACAGGAAGTTGCTGTAATTCAGGCAAGCAATGTCTAATCTGCCCCACACTTCACACGTGTGATGGGTGTTCTGTCCTGAACAAACACCCATGACCAAATTCAGTTATACTCATAGCGCCACCTGCTGGTAACAGGAAGTGACATGGTTAACGCAGTTATGGACTCCTTGCAAAATAATAAAAGGCATCAACAAGGGTTAAATAGGCTGGCAAAATTTTATAAGCATGCTAATACATGCTAGCAACAATTAGCTAAGTGCTAAAGCATCATATTATTGCAGTGAAACAGGAAGTTGCTGTAAATCAGTCAAGCAATGTCCAATCTGTCCCCAAACTTCACACGTGTGATGGGTGTTCTGTCCTGAACAAACACCCATGACCAAATTCAGTAATAGTCATAGCGCCACCTGCTGGTAACAGGAAGTTACATGGTTAACATTGTTATGGACTCCTAGGAACATATTAAAAAATGTCAACAAGTGTTAAAAAAGGCTGGCAACATGCTAGAAACATACCAATACATGCTAGCAACACTTAGCTAAATGCTAAAGCATGCTAGTGATGCAATGAAAAAGGAATTTGCTGTAACTAATGCAAGCAATGTCCGATCTGCCTTCTTCAAACGTTTGACAAGAGTCCTGTCTTGAACACATCAACATGCCCATATTTGATTATATTCATAGTGCCACCTGCTGGCAACAGGAAGTGGCATGTTTAACACTGTTATGGACTCCTTGCAAAATAATAAAAGGTATCAACAAGGGTTAAATAGGCTAGCAAAATTTTATAAGCATGCTAATACATGCTAGCAACATTTAGCTAAGTGCTAAAGCATACTACTAATGCAGTGAAACAGGAAGTTGCTGTAACTCAGGCAAGCAATGTCTGATCTGCCCCAAACTTCACACATGTGATGGGTGTTCTGTCCTGAACAAACACCCATGACCAAATTCAGTTATAGTCATAGCGCCACCTGCTGGTAACAGGAAGTGACATGGTTAACACAGTTATAGACTCCTTGCAAAATAATAAAAGGCATCAACAAGGGTTAATTAGGCGGGCACAATTTAATAAGCATGCTAATACATGCTAGCAACATTTAGCTAAGTGCTAAAGCATACTACTAATGCAGTGAAACAGGAAGTTGCTGTAACTCAGGCAAGCAATGTCTGATCTGCCCCAAACTTCACACGTGTTATGGGTGTTCTGTCCTGAACAAACACCCATGACCAAATGAAGTTATAGTCATAGCGCCACCTGCTGGTAACAGGAAGTGACATGGTTAACACAGTTATGGACTCCTAGGAACATATTAAAAAGTGCCAACAAGTGTTAAATAAGCTGGCAACATGCAAGTAACCTACTAATACATGCTAGCAACAATTAGCTAAGTGCTAAAGCATCATATTATTGCAGTGAAACAGGAAGTTGCCGTAAATCAGGCAAGCAATGTCCAATCTGTCCCCAAACTTCACACGTGTGATGGGTGTTCTGTCCTGAACAAACACCCATGACCAAATTCAGTAATAGTCATAGCGCCACCTGCTGGTAACAGGAAGTTACTAGGTTAACGCTGTTATGGACTCCTAGGAACAAATTAAAATGTGTCAAAAAGGGTTAAATATGCTGGCAACCTTCTTGAAGCATACTAAAACATGCTAGCAACACTTAGCTAAGTGTTAAAGCATGCTACTAATGCAGTGAAAAAGGAAGATGCTGTAACTCAGGCAAGCAATGTCCGATCTGCCCCAAACTTCACACGTTTGACAAGGGTCCTGTCATAAATAAATCAACATGCCCATATTCGGTTATAGTCATAGCGCCACCTGCGGGCAACAGGAAGTGTCATTTTTAACACTTTTATGCACTATTTGCAACAAAGTAAAATATGCCATTGTGTGCTAATCATGCTAGAAATATTTTCAAACATTCTAGCAACACTTAGTATGTGCAAAACGATGCTATTAATACTATAAAACAGGAAGTTGTTGTAACTCATGCATACAATTCCCCATCTTACCCAAACATCACATGTTTTATAAGAGTACTGGCCTGAACACAACTAAAGGCCAATATTCAATTCTAAGTATAGCGCTGCCTGCTGGCAACAGGAAATGAATTATTTTATACTAACTTAAACATGACTTGCCTGATCTGCCCGAAACTTTGCATGTTTGGTAAGAGTCCTGGCCTGAAGAGATTTACATGTCAATATTCTGTTATAATCATAGCGCCACCTGTTGGCAGCAGGAAATGTGGCACAAATATTTACTATTTTATAAGCATATGGCCCAACGCTCACTGTTCCTCCTATGGGCACCGGGTGGTGGTGAGCCCGAGTGCGAGGGCCCTTTCATCGCTGCTTGCAGCTTTAATTAGGGCCGAGCACCGATGGTGCGAGGACCCTCTTGGAATTGCTCCATTTATTATTATTAGGGCCCGAGCACCAAGGTGCGAGGACCCTCTTGTATCTGCTTTGTTTATTATTATTAGGGCCCGAGCACCGATGGTGTGAGGACCCTCTTGGAATTGCTCCGTTTATTGTTATTATTATTAGGGCCCGAGCACCGATGGTGTGAGGACCCTCTTGGAATTGCTCCGTTTATTATTATTATTATTATTATTATTAGGGCCCGAGCACCGATGGTGTGAGGACCCTCTTGGAATTGCTCCGTTTATTAGGGCCCGAGCACCGATGGTGTGAGGACCCTCTTGGAATTGCTCCGTTTATTATTATTATTATTATTATTATTATTATTATTCTCTAAGATGAATCGCATTTTTGAGAGCCTAAACATGCTCGAAAAGTCATGAAACTTTGCACACACCTCAGAACTGGCGAAAATTTACGTCTGATATGGGTTTCAGAAGTGGGTGTGGCAAAATGGCTCGACAGCGCCACCTATACACGTTCAACGGTGTGCGCCTCGAGCTACGTTTCACGTACATGTATGAAAATTGGTATACACATGTATCTCTCCAATACCTACAAAAAAGTCTCTTGGAGCAAAATCAGAAACCCAACAGGAAGTCGGTTATTTTTAATTTTATGAGCAAATTTTGTGTCATTTTTGTCATTTCCATGCGTTGTATTTTAACGAACTCCTCCTAGAGATTAATTCAGATCAACACCAAAGTTGGTATGCCTAATTTAAAGGCCTTTGCGATGTTAAATTGCGAAGATTTTGAGTTTTCGTTAAAGGGCGTGTCCGTGGCGGCCTGGCGAATTTCGATGTTTCGCCTTGAAAAATGAAGTTGCTATAACTCAGACATACAATGTCCAATCTGCCCCAAACTTCACATGTTTGATGAGACTCCGAACCTGAACAGATTGACATGCCCATATTCAGTTATAGTCATAGCGCCACCTATTGGCAACAGGAAGTGACATATTTTACACTGCGACTAACTACTCCTAGAAATTTTATGACATCAATGTCTTTTTTGTGGTCAGTCTAATCTAAAGGCCTGTGCGATGTTAAGTTGTGAAGATCTTGAGTTTTCCTTAAGGGGCGTGTCCATGGCGCCGTGACAAAATTCAAAGTCTCGCCATGGGAATAAAAGATGTTATAACTCAGGCATAAAATGTCCGATCTTCCCCAAACTTCAGATGTTTGATAAAAGTCCTGGCCTGAACAGATCTGAAGGCCAATATTCCATCGGGTGTGGCAAAATGGCTCGATAGCGCCACCTATACACTTTCAACGGAGTGCGCCTCGATCTATGTTTCACGTACATGTACAAAAATTGGTACACACATGTAACACCAATACCTTCAAAAAAGTATCTTGGTACGAAATCCTAATCCCAACAGGAAGTCGATTATTTTGAATTTTCCCTGCAAAATTGGTGTTGTTTTTGCCATTTTCAGGGGTTGTACTTTAACGAACTCCTCCTAGAGATTTATTCAGATGAACACCAAACTTGGTCAGTGTAATCTAAAGCCCTTTGCGATGTTAAATTGCGAAGGACTTGAGGTTTCATTAAAGGGCGTGTCCATGGCGGCCTGACAAATTTCGATGTTTCGCCATAAAAAAGGAAGTTGCTGTAACTCAGACATACAATGTCCAATCTGCCCCAAACTTCACATGTTGGATAAGACTCTTGACCTGAACAGATCTACATGCCAATATTCAGTTATAGTCATAGCGCCACCTATTGGCAACAGGAAGTGAAATATTTTACACTGCGACAAACTACTCCTAGAAATTTTATGACATCAATGTTATTTTTGTGGTCAGTCTAATCTAAAGACCTGTGTGATGTTTAGTTGTGAAGATCTTGAGTTTTCGTTAAAAGGCTTGTCCATGGCGCCGTGACGAATTTGATGTGTCGCCATGGGAATAAAAGATGTTATAACTCAGGCATAAAATGTCCGATCTTGCCCAAACTTCACATGTGTGATAAGGCCTGAACAGATCTGAAGTCCAATATTCCATTGGGTGTGGCAATAAGACTTCTGCCCTTAACAGATCTACATGCCCATATTCAATTATAGTCATAGTGCCACCTGCTGGCAACAGGAAGTGACATATTTTACGCTGAGAAAAACTACTCCTAGAGATTTTTTGACATTAATGTATTTTTGTGGTCAGTCTAATCTAAAGGCCTGTGTAATGTTAAATTGTGGCAATCTTGAGTTTTTGTTAAAGAGCGTGTCCATGGCAAAAATGACTAAATGTGATGTCTCTCCACAGCAAGAGAAGTTGTTGTAACCCAGGCATAAAATGTTTGATCTTCCCCAAACTTCACATGTTCGATAAGAGTGCAGCCCTGAACACATCTGAAGGCCAATATTCCATTATAATGATAGCGCCACCTGCTGGCAACAGGAAGATTGGAACATATATGGAATAAACATTGATATATTCTACTTATATTTATGAGTTTAAATGCATATTTCTCACCATTCACCTATTTACTAAAGCCACTCGCTGCCGGTGAGCCCGGGTGCGAGGGCCCGTTCATCGCTGCTTGCAGCTTTAATTAGGGCCCGAGCACCGATGGTGTGAGGACCCTCTTGGAATTGCTCCGTTTATTATTATTATTATTATTATTATTATTCTTCTCTAAGATGAATCGCATTTTTGAGAGCCTAAACATGCTCGAAAAGTCATGAAACTTTGCACACACCTCAGAACTGGCGAAAATTTACGTCTGATATGGGTTTCAGAAGTGGGTGTGGCAAAATGGCTCGACAGCGCCACCTATACACATTCAACGGAGTGCGCCTCGAGCTACGTTTCACGTACATGTATGACAATTGGTATACACATGTATCTCTCCAATACCTACAAAAAAGTCTCTTGGAGCAAAATCCGAAACCCAACAGGAAGTCGGTTATTTTAAATTTTATGAGCAAATTTTGTGTCATTTTTGTCATTTCCATGCGTTGTATTTTAACGAACTCCTCCTAGAGATTAATTCAGATCAACACCAAAGTTGGTATGCCTAATCTAAAGGCCTTTGCGATGTTAAATTGCGAAGATTTTGAGTTTTCGTTAAAGGGCGTGTCCGTGGCGGCCTGGCGAATTTCGATGATTCGCCATGAAAAATGAAGTTGCTATAACTCAGACATACAATGTCCAATCTGCCCCAAACTTCACATGCTTGATGAGACTCCGAACCTGAACAGATTGACATGCCCATATTCAGTTATAGTCATAGCGCCACCTATTGGCAACAGGAAGTGACATATTTTACACTGCGACTAACTACTCCTAGAAATTTTATGACATCAATGTCTTTTTTGTGGTCAGTCTAATCTAAAGGCCTGTGCGATGTTAAGTTGTGAAGATCTTGAGTTTTCGTTAAGGGGCGTGTCCATGGCACCGTGACGAAGTTCGATGTCTCGCCATGGGAATAAAAGATGTTATAACTCAGGCATAAAATGTCCGATCTTCCCCAAACTTCACATGTGTGATAAGAGTCTTGGCCTGAACACATCTGTAGGCCAATATTCCATCGGGTGTGGCAAAATGGCTCGATAGCGCCACCTATACACTTTCAACAGAGCGCGCCTCTAGCTCCGTTTCCCGTACATGTACAAAAATCGGTACACACGTGTAACACACCAATACCTACAAAAAAGTCTCTTGGTACGAAATCCGAAACCCAACAGGAAGTCGGTTATTTTTAATTTTATGAGCAAATTTTGTGTCATTTTTGTCATTTCCATGCGTTGTATTTTAACGAACTCCTCCTAGAGATTCATTCAGATCAACACCAAAGTTGGTATGCCTAATCTAACGGCCTTTGTGATGTTAAATTGCGAAGGACTTAAGGTTTCGTTAAAGGGCGTGTCCATGGCGGCCTGACAAATTTCGATGTTTCGCCGTGAAAAAGGAAGTTGCTATAACTCAGACATACAATGTCCAATCTGCCCAAAACTTCACATGTTTAATACGACTCCTGACCTGAACATATTTACATGCCCATATTCAGTTATAGTCATAGCGCCACCTATTGGCAACAGGAAGTGAAATATTTTACACTGCGACAAACTACTCCTAGAAATTTTATGACATCAATGTTATTTTTGTGGTCAGTCTAATCTAAAGACCTGTGCGATGTTTAGTTGTGAAGATCTTGAGTTTTCGTTAAAAGGCGTGTCCATGGCGCCGTGACGAAGTTCGATGTGTCGCCATGGGAATTAAAGATGTTATAACTCAGGCATAAAATGTCCGATCTTGCCCAAACTTCACATGTGTGATAAGAGTCCTGGCCTGAACAGATCTGAAGGCCAAAATTCCATTGGGTGTGGCAAAATGGCTCGATAGCGCCACCTATACACTTTCAACTGAGTGCATATACACTTTCAACGGAGTGCGCCTCAAGCTATGTTTCACGTACATGTACAAAAATCGGTACACACATGTAACACACCAATACCTACAAAAAAGTCTCTTGGTACGAAATCCGAAACCCAACAGGAAGTGGGTTATTTTTAATTTTATGAGCAAATTTTGTGTCATTTTTGTCATTTCCATGCGTTGTATTTTAACGAACTCCTCCTAGAGATTTATTCAAATCAACACCAAACTTGGTCAGTTAAATCTAAAGGCCTTTGCGAAGTTAAATTGGGAAGATCTTGAGATTTCGTTAAAGGGCGTGTCCATGGCGGCCTGACAAATTTCGATGTTTCGCCATGAAAAAGGAAGTTGCTGTAACTCAGACATACAATGTCCCATCTGCCCCAAACTTCACATGTTAGTTAAGACTTCTGCCCTTAACAGATCTACATGCCCATATTCAATTATAGTCATAGCGCCACCTGCTGGCAACAGGAAGTGACATATTTTACGCTGAGACAAACAGATTTTTTGACATTAATGTATATTTGTGGTCAGTCAAATCTAAAGGCCTGTGTAATGTTAAATTGTGGCAATCTTGAGTTTTTGTTAAAGAGCGTGTCCATGGCAAAAATGACAAAATTTGATGTCTCGCCACAGCAAGAGAAGTTGTTGTAACTCAGGCATAAAATGTTTGATCTTCCCCAAACTTCACATGTTCGATAAGAGTGCAGCCCTGAACACATCTTAAGGCCAATATTCCATTGTAATGATAGTGCCACCTGCTGGCAACAGGAAGATCGGCACATACATGGAATAAACGTTGATATATTCTACTTATATTTATGAGTTTAAACGCATATTTCTCACCGTTCACCTCTTTACTAAAGCCACTCGCTGCCGATGAGCCCGGGTGCGAGGGCCCGTTCATCGCTGCTTGCAGCTTTAATTAGGGCCCGAGCACCGATGGTGTGAGGACCCTCTTGGAATTGCTCCGTTTATTATTATTATTATTATTATTATTATTATTATTATTATTATTATTATTCTCTAAGATGAATTGCATTTTTGAGAGCCTAAACATGCTCGAAAAGTCATGAAACTTTGCACACACCTCAGAACTGGCGAAAATTTACGTCTGATATGGGTTTCAGAAGTGGGTGTGGCAAAATGGCTCGACAGCGCCACCTTTACACGTTCAACGGTGTGCGCCTCGAGCTACGTTTCACGTACATGTATGAAAATTGGTATACACATGTATCTCTCCAATACCTACAAAAATGTCTCTTGGAGCAAAATCCGAAACCCAACAGGAAGTCGGTTATTTTTAATTTTATGAGCAAATTTTGTGTCATTTATGTCATTTCCATGCGTTGTATTTTAACGAACTCCTCCTAGAGATTAATTCAGATCAACACCAAAGTTGGTATGCCTAATCTAAAGGCCTTTGCGATGTTAAATTGCGAAGATTTTGAGTTTTCGTTAAAGGGCGTGTCCATGGCGGCCTGGCGAATTTCGATGATTCGCCATGAAAAATGAAGTTGCTATAACTCAGACATACAATGTCCAATCTGCCCCAAACTTCACATGTTTGATGAGACTCTTGACCTGAACAGATTGACATGCCCATATTCAGTTATAGTCATAGCGCCACCTATTGGCAACAGGAAGTGACATATTTTACACTTTGACTAACTACTCCTAGAAATTTTATGACATCAATGTCTTTTTTGTGGTCAGTCTAATCTAAAGGCCTGTGCGATGTTAAGTTGTGAAGATCTTGAGTTTTCGTTAAGGGGCGTGTCCATGGCGCCGTGACAAAATTCAAAGTCTCGCCATGGGAATAAAAGATGTTATAACTCAGGCATAAAATGTCCGATCTTCCCCAAACTTCACATGTTTGATAAAAATCCTGGCCTGAACAGATCTGAAGGCCAATATTCCATCAGGTGTGGCAAAATGGCTCGATAGCGCCACCTATACACTTTCAACGGAGTGCGCCTCGATCTATGTTTCACATACATGTACAAAAATTGGTACACACATGTAACCCACCAATATCTACGAAAAAGTCTCTTGGTATGAAATCCGAATCCAAACAGGAAGTCAGTTATTTCGAATGTTCTCTGCAAAATTGGTGTTGTTTTTGGCATTTTCAGGGGTTGTACTTTAACGAACTCCTCCTAGAGATTTATTCAGATCAACATCAAACTTGGTCAGTTAAATCTAAAGGTCTTTGCGAAGTTAAATTGCGAAGGACTTGAGGTTTCGTTAAAGGGCGTGTCCATGGTGGCCTGACAAATTTCGATGTTTCGCCATGAAAAAGGAAGTTGCTGTAACTCAGACATACAATGTCCAATCTGCCCCAAACTTCACATGTTAGATAAGACTTCTGCCCTTAACATATCCACATGCCCATATTCAATTATAGTCATAGCGCCACCTGCTGGCAACAGGAAGTGACATGTTTTACGCTGCGACAAACTACTCCTAGAAATCTTTTGACATTAATGTATTTTTTGTGGTCAGTCTAATCTAAAGGCCTGTGCAATGTTAAATTGTGGAGATCTTCAGTTTTTGTTAAAGGGCGTGTCCATGGCGCCATGACAAAATTTGATGTCTCGCCACAGCAAGAGAAGTTGTTGTAACTCAGGCATAAAATGTTCAATCTTCCCCAGACTCTGCATGTTCGATAAAAGTCCTGGCCTGAACACATCTGAAGGCCAATATTCCATTATAATGATAGCGCCACCTGCTGGCAACAGAAAGATTGGCACATATATGGATTAAACATTGATTTATTCCACTTATATTTATGAGTTTAAATGCATATTTCTCACCGTTCGCCTATTTACTAAAGCCACTCGCTGCCGGTGAGCCCGGGTGCGAGGGCCCGTTCATCGCTGCTTGCAGCTTTAATTATTATTAGGGCCCGAGCACCGATGGTGTGAGGACCCTCTTGGAATTGCTCCGTTTATTATTATTATTATTATTATTATTCTCCAGAATGAATCGCATTTTTGAGGGCCTAAACATACTCAAAAAGTCATGAAACTTTGCACACACCTCAGAACCGGCGAAAACGTACATCTGATATGGGTTTCAGAAGTGGGTGTGGCAAAATGGCTCGACAGCGCCACCTATACATGTTCAACGGTGTGCGCCTCGAGCTATGTTTCACGTACATGTATGAAAATCGGTACACACATGTAACTCTCCAATACCTACAAAAAAGTCTCTTAGAGCAAAATTCTAAACCCAACAGGAAGTCGGTTATTTTTAATATTATGAGCAAATTTTGTGTCATTTTTGCCATTTCCATGAGTTGTATTTTAACGAACTCCTCCTAGAAACTTATTCAGATCAACATCAAATTTGGTATGCCTAATCTAAAGGCCTTTGCGATGTTAAATTGCGAAGATTTTGAGTTTTCGTTAAAGGGGGTGTCCGTGGCGGCCTGGCGAATTTCGATGATTCGCCATGAAAAATGAAGTTGCTATAACTCAGACATACAATGTCCAATGTGCCCAAAACTTCACATGTTTAATAAGACTCCTGACCTGAACATATTTACATGCCCATATTCAGTTTTAGTCATAGCGCCACCTATAGGCAACAGGAAGTGACATATTTTACACTTCGACAGACTACTCCTAGAAATTTTTTGACATCGATGTCTTTTTTATGGTCAGTATAATCTAAAGGCCTGTGCAATGTTAAATTGTGAAGATCTTGAGTTTTCGTTAAGGGCTGTGTCCATGGCGCCGTGAAAAAATTCAAAGTCTCGCCATGGGAATAAAAGATGTTATAACTCAGGCATAAAATGTCCGATCTTCCCCAAACTTCACATGTGTGATAAAAGTCCTGGCCTGAACAGATCTGAAGGCCAATATTCCATTGGGTGTGGCAAAATGGCTCGATATCGCCACCTGTACACTTTCAACGGAGTGCACCTCGAACTATGTTTCACGTACATGTACAAAAATTGGTACACACATGTAACACACCAATACCTACAAAAAAGTCTCTTGGTACGAAATCCGAATCCCAACAGGAAGTCGGTTATTTTGAATTTTCCCTGCAAAATTGGTGTTGATTTTGCCATTTTCAGGGGTTGTACTTTAACGAACTCCTCCTAGAGATTTATTCAGATGAACACCAAACTTGGTCAGTGTAATCTAAAGCCATTTGCGATGTTAAATTGCGAAGGACTTGAGGTTTCGTTAAAGGGCGTGTCCATGGCGGCCTGACAAATTTCGATGTTTCGCCATGAAAAAGGAAGTTGCTGTAACTCAGACATACAATGTCCAATCTGCCCCAAACTTCACATGTTGGATAAGACTCTTGACCTGAACAGATCTACATGCCAATATTCAGTTATAGTCATAGCGCCACCTATTGGCAACAGGAAGTGAAATATTTTACACTGCGACAAACTACTCCTAGAAATTTTATGAAATCAATGTTATTTTTGTGGTTAGTCTAATCTAAAGACCTGTGTGATGTTTAGTTGTGAAGATCTTGAGTTTTCGTTAAAAGGCGTGTCCATGGCGCCGTGACGAAGTTCGATGTGTCGCCATGGGAATATAAGATGTTATAACTCAGGCATAAAATGTCCGATCTTGCCCAAACTTCACATGTGTGATAAGGGTCCTGGCCTGAACAGATATGAAGGCCAATATTCCATTGGGTGTGGCAAAAAATGGCTCGATAGCGCCACCTATACACTTTCAACTGAGTGCATATACACTTTCAACGGATTGCGCCTCAAGCTATGTTTCACGTACATGTACAAAAATCGGTACACACATGTAACACACCAATATCTACGAAAAAGTCTCTTGGTATGAAATCCGAATCCAAACAGGAAGTCAGTTATTTCGAATGTTCTCTGCAAAATTGGTGTTGTTTTTGGCATTTTCAGGGGTTGTACTTTAACGAACTCCTCCTAGAGATTTATTCAGATGAACACCAAACTTGGTCAGTTAAATCTAAAGGCCTTTGCGAAGTTAAATTGCGAAGGACTTGAGGTTTCATTAAAGGGCGTGTCCATGGCAACCTGACAAATTTCGATGTTTCGCCATGAAAAAGGAAGTTGCTGTAACTCAGACATACAATGTCCAATGTGCCCCAAACTTTGCATTTTAGATAAGACTTCTGCCCTTAACAGATCTACATGCCCATATTCAATTATAGTCATAGCGCCACCTGCTGGCAACAGGGAGTGACATATTTTACGCTGAGACAAACTACTCCTAGAGATTTTTTGACATTAATGTATTTTTGTGGTAAGTCTAATCTTAAGGCCTGTGCAATGTTAAATTATGGAGATCTTGAGTTTTTGTTAAAGGGTGTGTCCATGGCACCATGACAAAATTTGATGTCTCGCCACAGGAAAAGAAGTTGTTGTAACTCAGGCATAAAATGTCCGATCTTCCCCAAACTTCACATTTGTGATAAGAGTCCTGGCCTGAACACATCTGAAGGCCAATATTCCATTATAATGATAGCGCCACCTGCTGGCAACAGGAAGACTGGCACATATAAATGATTTTGACATATTCCACTTATATTTACGACTTTAAATGCATATATCTCACCGTTCGCCAATTTACTAAAGCCTCTCGCTGGCGGTTAGCCCGGGTGCGAGGGCCCATTCATCGCTGCTTGCAGCTTTAATTATTATTATTATTCTCCAAGATGAATCGCATATTTGAGAGCCTAAACATGCTTGAAAAGTCATGAAACTTTGCACACACCTCTGAACTGGCGAAAATTTACGTCTGATATAGGATTCAGAAGAGGGTGTGGCAAAATGGCTCGACAGCGATACCTATACTAAGAAAATCAACAGCCTTCCAGCTATGTTTCACGTATATGCATGAAAATTGGCACACATATGTAACACACCAATACCTACAAAAAAGACTCTTGGAGCAAAATTCTAAACCCAACAGGAAGTCGGTTATTTTTAATATTATGAGCAAGTTTTGTGTAATTTGGTCATTTCCATGTGTTGTATTTTAACGAACTCCTCCTAGAGATTTCTTCAAATCAACACCAAATTTGGTATGCCTAATCTAAAGGCCTTTGCGATGTTAAATTGCGAAGATCTTGAGTTTTCGTTGAAGGGCGTGTCCGTGGCCGCCTGGCGAATTTCAGTGATTCGGTGCAACAGGAAGTGACATATTTTACACTTCGACAGACTACTCCTAGAAATTTTTTGACATCAATGTATTCTTTGTGGTCAGTCTAATCTAAAGGCCTGTGCAATGTTAAATTGTGGAGATCTTCAGTTTTTGTTAAAGGGCGTGTCCATGGCGCCATGACAAAATTTGATGTCTCGCCACAGCAAGAGAAGTTGTTGTAACTCAGGCATAAAATGTTCAATCTTCCCCAGACTCCGCATGTTCGATAAGAGTCCTGGCCTGAACACATCTGAAGGCCAATATTCCATTATAATGATAGCGCCACCTGCTGGCAACAGAAAGATTGGCACATATATGGATTAAACATTGATATATTCCACTTATATTTATGAGTTTAAATGCATATTTCTCACCGTTCGCCTATTTACTAAAGCCACTCGCTGCCGGTGAGCCCGGGTGCGAGGGCCCGTTCATCGCTGCTTGCAGCTTTAATTATAATTATTATTATTATTCTCCAAGATGAATCGCATATTTGAGAGCCTAAACATGCTTGAAAAGTCATGAAACTTTGCACACACCTCTGAACTGGCGAAAATTTACGTCTGATATAGGATTCAGAAGAGGGTGTGGCAAAATGGCTCGACAGCGCCACCTATACTAAGAAAATCAACAGCCTTCCAGCTATGTTTCACGTATATGCATGAAAATTGGCACACATATGTAACACACCAATACCTACAAAAAAGACTCTTGGAGCAAAATTCTAAACCCAACAGGAAGTCGGTTATTTTTAAAATTATGAGCAAGTTTTGTGTAATTTGGTCATTTCCATGTGTTGTATTTTAACGAACTCCTCCTAGAGATTTCTTCAAATCAACACCAAATTTGGTATGCCTAATCTAAAGGCCTTTGCGATGTTAAATTGCGAAGATCTTGAGTTTTCGTTGAAGGGCGTGTCCGTGGCCGCCTGGCGAATTTCGGTGATTCGGTGCAACAGGAAGTGACATATTTTACACTTCGACAGACTACTCCTAGAAATTTTTTGACATCAATGTATTTTTTGTGGTCAGTCTAATCTAAAGGCCTGTGCAATGTTAAATTGTGAAGATCTTGAGTCTTCGTTAAGGGGCGTGTCCATGGCGCCGTTACAAAATTCAAAGTCTCGCCATGGTAATAAAAGATGTTATAACTCAGGCATAAAATGTCCGATCTTCCCCAAACTGAACAGATCTGAAGGCCAATATTCCATCGGGTGTGGCAAAATGGCTCGATAGCGCCACCTATACACTTTCAACGGAGTGCGCCTCAAGCTATGTTTCACGTACATGTACAAAAATTGGTACACACATGTAACACACCAATACCTACAAAAAAGTATCTTGGTATGAAATCCTAATCCCAACAGGAAGTCGGTTATTTTGAATTTTCCCTACAAAATTGGTGTTGTTTTTGCCATTTTCAGGGTTTGTACTTTAACGAAAACCTCCTAGAGATTTATTCAGATCAACATCAAACTTGGTCAGTTAAATCTAAAGGCCTTTGCGAAGTTAAATCAGCTTTAATTTAAGATTAAACTTTGCCCAGATCTGAGCTACCTAGCTCGTAACTTATAAATTATCATCCTGTTTGTATTATAATGCTAATGTTGCTAAAAATCACCTTTGAAATCACAGGAGTAAATTACATTTTAAAATATATTAAGATATTAAGCAGTCATTTAAAATATCAAAAATATTTCACAGTATTTATGCTTTTGCTGTATTTTGGATCAAATAAATGCAGGCTTGGTGAGCTGAAGAGAAAAATGGTGTCTAATGGTGTTTTGGGGGCCTGGAGAAGATTTGTATATATACTGTGGATTAGACTTGTGCCGGTATTCGGTAATGCGATATATTGCGGTGATTAATATGCACGATATTGTTATCGTGGGCATTTCTAAATACCGTGAATAAATATACATTACAAATTATTCAGAATTTGGAATGCATTTTAAGAATATTATTCCCATCAGCTGCTTAAAATGCACAACACCGCTGTATGCTGCTTGAAAGAGGGCGTACGCTCTGATGTAAACAAGCACGCATAAGAAGCACATGGAGGAACACGTGAGAGACGCTGAATGAAAGCACATTCACTCACTGACAGCAGATGGCGCTAAATGCAGCCCTTACCTTGTAAACACAGTAAACTACTGAAATATTTAGACTTAATAGGCTATTTATCTTCAAACATTCTTTTTTTTTTTTATTCCGGACTACACATGCCCTAGATATTGTTTGAAAGTGTTTTGATCTTTTATTGTTCATTCACACTTTACATTATGGCTTCATTAGTTAACATAAACTGCCAATGAAAAAATTATTCTGAACATTCATTAATCTTAGGTATTCCCATATTTAATAACACATTGTTAAAATTGAAAGTTGCAGCTGTGTTATTTAATGAGCTAACATGAACTAAGACTTGTATTTTTTAACGAAGATTAATAACTTCTATAGTAGTAATGTAGCTATTGCTCATTGTTTAGCTGTGCACTTATTGAATGAGCACTATGCGATGTCCGAACTGATTACACTATATTTTATGTATTGCACTGTATATTATGTAAAATCATTTTCTATTTTTAAACTGTCTTAAATTCATTTTAAATCAATTTTTAAATCATTTTCATTTTCAAGTTCTTAAATTGCTTGTTTTACTTTGTGATTATTTTTCTTCATTGCTTTTTTTTTACTTTCTTTTTGAATTACCATTGTGTACGAAATGTGCTATATAAATAAACTTGCCTTGAATGTTAATGCATTAACTAAGGTTAACTAATGAGGTCTTACTGTAAAGTGATACCTATTGGTTTTTATAGTTCTTTTGCACTTTAATGTGTAAAACATTTAACTTTTCTATATTTTTCTGTATTGCTTTATTGTTTTAAATGTTTAGTTATTTTTGTTATAAGAAAAAAAGTTATTTAACCTGTTATAGTGTATTATGACCACTTTTTAAAACAAAATTTCAATACCGTGATAATACCGTATACCGTGATAAAAGCATTATCAATTAACCGCAACAGGAAAATATGATACCGGCATATCCCTACCGTGGATCTATTTGGTTTTGAGACAAGCACTTCATTGTAGTACTACAGTGATATCTCTTCAGCGCACTGCGCGAGCAAGTCAAACTACAATGCAGAATATTAACCTGTTAGCCAGCACCCCCCATTATGGGACCCACAGCTGAAAGTGCTCTACCTAACTTGTAATTGTAACAGTTTCCTACTTCAGTGTGTTACAAACATAATTTTGGTGTATTTGGAAAGACCCTTTGGGCTTTATTTTTTATCAACCAGATTTGATAATGCTCAAAAATATTAAAAGTTATAGACACTGAAGTGCCTTGAATTTTTTTTATCACACTTTAATATTTTTTTTATTTGATATAAAAATACATGAAATGAGTCCTGGAGCAATCTAGAAAAGTAATGGGTTGAAAGTCAGACGTCTCCTGAGTTTCTATTTCAAATCTGAATAAGATATCATGAAAAATGAGACTCCTGCAAATATTTTTATGAGACTATCTAAACCCCCCACGGGTTTACCCGCCACGGTGGCTGGTAGGCGAAGCGAGTTTACCTGCCACAACACAAAATCACCCGCATTTGGCTGGTGGCGGGTGCTAATTTCCATCCCTGGTGCAGAACAACCACCCAATAAAGCATTACAATAATCTAACCATGAGGTCATAAATGCATGGATTAACATTTCTGCATTTGACATTGAGAGCATGGGCCGTAGTTTAGATATATTTTTTAGATGGAAAAATGCAGTTTTACCAATGTACAGTCATGGCCAAAAGTTTTGAGAATTACATAAATATTGGAAATTGGAAAAGTTGCAGTTTAAGTTTTTATAATAGCAATTTGCATATACTCCAGAATGTTATGAAGAGTGATCAGATGAATTGCATAGTCCTTCTTTGCCATGAAAATTAACTTAATCCCAAAAAAACCTTTCCACTGCATTTCATTGCTGTCATTAAAGGACCTGCTGAGATCATTTCAGTAATCGTCTTGTTAACTCAGGTGAGAATGTTGACGAGCACAAGGCTGGAGATCATTATGTCAGGCTGATTGGGTTAGAATGGCAGACTTGACATGTTAAAAGGAGGGTGATGCTTGAAATCATTGTTCTTCCATTGTTAACCATGGTGACCTGCAAAGAAACGTGTGCAGCCATCATTGCGTTGCATAAAAAATGCTTCACAGGCAAGGATATTGTGGCTACTAAGATTGCACCTAAATCAACAATTTATAGGATCATCAAGAACTTCAAGGAAAGAGATTCAATTCTTGTAAAGAAGGCTTCAGGACGTCCAAGAAAGTCCAGCAAGCGCCAGGATCGTCTCCTAAAGAGGATTCAGCTGCGGGATCGGAGTGCCACCAGTGCAGAGCTTGCTCAGGAATGGCAGCAGGCAGGTGTGAGCGCATCTGCACGCACAGTGAGGCCAAGACTTTTGGAAGATGGCCTGGTGTCAAGAAGGGCAGCAAAGAAGCCACTTCTCTCCAAAAAAAACATCAGGGACAGATTGATCTTCTGCAGAAAGTATAGTGAATGGACTGCTGAGGACTGGGGCAAAGTCATATTCTCTGATGAAGCCCCTTTCCGATTGTTTGGGGCATCTGGAAAAAGGCTTGTCCGGAGAAGAAAAGGTGAGCACTACCATCAGTCCTGTGTCATGCCAACAGTAAAGCATCCTGACACCATTCATGTGTGGGGTTGCTTCTCATCCAAGGGAGTGGGCTCACTCACAATTTTGCCCAAAAACACAGCCATGAATAAAGAATGGTACCAAAACACCCTCCAACAGCAACTTCTTCCAACAATCCAACAACAGTTTGGTGAAGAACAATGCATTTTCCAGCACGATGGTGCACCGTGCCATAAGGCAAAAGTGATAACTAAGTGGCTCGGGGACCAGAATGTTGAAATTTTGGGTCCATGGCCTGGAAACTCCCCAGATCTTGATCCCATTGAGAACTTGTGGTCAATCCTCAAGAGGCGGGTGGACAAAAAAAACCCACTAATTCTGACAAACTCCAAGAAGTGATTATGAAAGAATGGGTTGCCATCAGTCAGGATTTGGCCCAGAAGTTGATTGAGAGCATGCCCAGTCGAATTGCAGAGGTCCTGAAAAAGAAGGGCCAACACTGCAAATACTGACTCTTTTAATAAATGTCATGTAATTGTCGATAAAAGCCTTTGAAACGTATGAAGTGCTTGTAATTATATTTCAGTACATCACAGAAAAAACTGAAACAAAGATCTAAAAGCAGTTTAGCAGCAAACTTTTTGAAAACTAATATTCATGTAATTCTCAAAACTTTTGGCCACGACTGTAGAAACGTGGCTTTCTTTTTTTTTTTTTTTTTATCTTTTTATAGATTTAAAAAAATATATAATAAAAAATAAATTGATTAATTAAAAAAAATAAATTTACAGCAAATTAAATCAAGTCAGTCTACAGATCACAGTTCAACCTTTGTAAATGTTATGTAAACATGCCAAACATTGTAGTTTCAGATGTCCATAAGGGGTTCCCATATCTTTCTGAAGGCATCCCATTTATTTTTTAGGTCGTATGTGCGTTGTTCCAGTCTTAAAGTTTCATTTAGGATTTGTTTAAACAGATCAAATTTTTCAATATGAAAGATTTTTGTTTACAGATTTAAAGTTTTATCCAAGTAACAGGGCAATGACTGAAATAACTAAAACGGGGCAGAACATTCATTTTAATTACATTAGTTCGTCCAAAAAAAAAAAATGAGATGGGGAGCCATTTCCAATGTTCTAATTCTTCTTTAATCTTTTTAAGCAGCGGAATGTAGTTAATGAGGTAGAGTAGAGGTCCTTAAGTTTTAGAGCCACATTCACCCCAAGATATTTAAAGCTGGTTTGAGTCTATTCGAAACTGACAAGTTAATTAATAATGCATTGGATTTTGTCAAATTAATTTTATAGACTGATATTGTTCCAAATTTAGTGATCAGGTCTAATATTGCTGGGATTGATTGCTCGGGGCTAGTTAAGTATAGAATTATATCATCGGCATAAAGTGAAATTTTGTTCTGCGTTTTCCCGATATTTATACCAAAAATCTCTTCATTAGCCCGTATGGCTTCTGCGAGTGGTTCAATTGCCAAGTTAAACAAAAATGGAGACAAAGGGCATCCCTGCACGAAAGCCTCTAAACAAATCAAAATTTTCAGTGAGGGTACCATTTATACATATTTGGGCTTGTGGATTGCTATACATAGTTCTGACCCATCTAATACATTTTTCACCAATTTCAATTTCTCCAGAATGGCAAACAGATATGAACACTCGACCCTATCAATCACTTTTTCTTCGTCAAGCGAAAGTAGTAAGGCTGTTCTGTTGTGTAGGGACGAGTGCTCAATTATATTTAATAGCCTTCGGATATTGTCAGATGCATAGCCTGCCTTCATAAAGCCGGACTGATCGGGATTTATAATCTGGGGCAAAGGGTCTTCCAGCCTGTGTGCAATTGATTTGGATAATATCTTAAAATCAACTGGAGAGTAATGAAATTGGGCGAAATGGGCATTGACTTAATTGCTTGTAAAACTTCCTCTGGGGTGAATGGGTCACTTAACTGCTCCTTCTCATCCTTTGAGACAGAGGGTAAGGATATTTTTTCCAAAAATCTGTGGATATCTGTTGCGGAGGGATTTTCTGACGCATAAAGCTGTTTATAAAAATCAAGAAATGAGGACTTTGTCACCGCGCCGAGGAAGACACAGGGTCTGGCTCCAAATGCAGGGAAGATTAACTTTAATAGAACAAAAAGGCCAACACAGCAAAAACAAAACCGAAACAAATGACGGTGACAAGCCAAGATGCAGGGGACTCGACCGTGGCACCCGCCGCCTCCTCGGGGGACTCGGCAGCGGCACCCGCAGCCTTTGAGAACTCAACTGAGGCACCCGCAGCCTTACATCACTGCCGGAGTAACAGGGGAGGACGCATTATCCTGTCTGTTCTGCTCTAACCATTTTCTTACATTTTTACAGGCTTCATGGTCTGTGAGAAAAGAGGCATTAATTCTCCATTGTTTGGTTTGATTTGTCTTTTGGGGGAGGGATAACCGCAGGTAGACTGGTGAGTGGTCTGATATAAGAATGGGCCCTATATCACATGAAACTATGGATGAGAGATTATCCTGGGGTAAAAAAAATATATATATAATCGGGAATATGATTTGTGTATAGCTGAATAGAAAGTGTAGTCATTCCTTGTGGGATTAAGTTCTCTCCAAACATCCAAACACTCTCTTCCGCTTAATTGGGTGGCCAAGGCCTCTGACATTAAACGTTATTACATTAAGTGTACTAGACATTAGAGTGTTGCCTGCTACATTGGTTTCGTGTGACCATGATAGTTAAAGTAAAAGAAAAAACAATATAAGACTAACGAACTAATAAAAGCAAAAAATATAACATTGGTAGAGCATGAGGGGCCCCCTCTACCCACTCCCTCCCCAAAACCCTAGCCTAGTCCCCAAATGACAAGGCAACCCCATTGAAACACGTAACACCCTCAAGTTGTTATATATATATATATATATATATAAATATATATATATATAAATGCTCAGCCTTCCTCTCTTCTATATACCATGCTAGAAAAGTATCAAATATATCCAAAGTAAAGTGACAGTCATATACAAAGGCTGCTAATATTCATAGAAAATAAATATATAAAATTAAGATAAAGCAAGAGCCTTTCTGATAGTAGCCTGTGTGTGCCTGTGATTGTTCATATTTCCCACCATGTAGAGCCCAACGTTACCTGGCTTTACCCATCAGGCCCAGTGGTGAGCCTGATTTCTGCACAAAAATGTATGTACTCACCCCTCTTCGGGTAAGGAAAACGATTCAATTTAGTTCAAACCTTGTCAAATTTAGGCTATTTTGCAGATATTTTGCGGTGGAATTTCTCAGCCTCTTGTGGGGAGGAAAACATCTGGATCTTCCTGTTGTGTAGCACTCTCAGTTTACATGGTTGGAGGTGAAATCCTCGGAAGGTCCCCATGTCAACAAACAGCTTTTTTACAGTGTTGAACTCCCGTCTTCGTCGGATCATCTCCGCGGAGAAATCCTGGACGAATGTGAGTTTGGATCCGTTGTGTGTAATGTCCCGTTGTCTTGTGGAGCGTAAGATGAATTCTTTATCTTGATAGTTGAGAAAGCGAAGGAGGACGGCTCGATTCTGGTTGGGGATAGCTGAGGCCAGGGTATGGTGGGCTCTTTCTAATATGAATACTCTGTCGGATTTGATGCCCAGCCACTGGGGTAGCATATCGGTTATAAAGTCCAAAAGAGGACGCTTACCCTCAGCTCCCTCCTTAAGACCAAACAGCCAGATATTTTTCCTCCTACCACGGTTTTCTAGGTCCTCTGTCTTTTCTTCCAGGTATGCGAGCCGCCTTGTTGCTTTAGCCAGATCCCTCTCGCTTTTATCCAACGCGTCCTCTGTAGCGACTATGCGGGCTTTAGCCTCCTCGATTAATTTTTCATTAGCTGTCACATAATTTCACCTAAATTATTCTCCAATCACTGAGATAGAGTTCGTCAGCTTCCCCCAGTTTGGTTGTTTATTCCGTCCAGCTTCGAGCTGAACTCAGAGCGGAGTGATTTAAGTTCAGTTAGCACGTCTGTTACACTAACCATGCTGTTGGCTTCGACACTCTCAACCGGAGACTCTTCGTGAGCTTGTTTTGCGAGCATTTGAGAAGATTTCACACTCCTTTGGTACAGGGGGTTTAGGCATTATTTGTATTATGTAGTTGACCAGGTTTGCAAAGGTCTGGAGCTGTTTAATGTGCGATGTTGTACGGAGCCATCAAACTATGCTGCCATCTTGTTCGGGCTCTTTAGCACCCCCTTTTTGTTCGTTTTGACTGAAACATGGCTTTCTAAGGAAAGATTGCCATCAAATAGCATACCTAGGTTCCTAACTGATGACGAAGAATTGACAGAGCAGCCATCTAGTCTTAGTGTTCTAGGTTATTACATGCAGAGTTTTTAGGTCCTATGATTAACACCTGTTTTTTTTTCGGAATTTAGCAGTAAGAAATTACTTTGGTGTGATGGTCAAGAGTAATAAACCATTCATTAACCATTAATAATTACACTTATGAAAATGCCAGTAACTTTTTATTGTATTAGCCTATTGCAATGAAAGGGGACTGGGTTATGCCGTCAACATAAATACCAAATATGCCAGAGTAAGCTGAACTTCCTGTCCGCCATTTTGATTTATGTTGAAAACCTACTTTTTCGAACTCCTCATCAAGCATTGGTCCGATTTTCACCAAATTTGAATCAGATGATCTTCAGACTGTGCTGACAAAATGTTATGGATTTTGTGTCGATAGACAAAACTGTTTTTGCATATCACAGCGACGAATTAGAAGCATGATGCCAAAATGACACTTCAGGCTGTATGTCTGCACTGCTTTGGCATATTGACACCAAACTTTGTGTGTGTCATTTACAAGTCACACAAAGTACGCCATATTGATTTGATAACAGCGCCACCTATTGGTCAAACTTGATAAGCCAAGTAATCATGTTACTAGAGGTTGTATTTATGATTTTTTTTAGCCATTTCAATTACAATAATCCTAAATTATTAATAATTGCTGTTATTGCTCATTAATGCATTTGGTGTGATGCTCCATGCCATGCTTAGCTCAATTTGCCGTTGGAGTGCTTGGCCTCGTAATTGCTGCTTGCAGCTATATTTATTAGGGGCCAACCACCAAATGTGCAAGGCACCTATTGTTCTTATTATTATTCTTCCGACTGAGAGTCTATGACAGCCCATAGAACTGATTGTGGGAAAGTTGTAATGGTTTGATATTCTGATAGAGGACAGTCCCAACATTAAATACACCAATTTTGGTGTGTCTAAGTCATTCCCTCTAGCGCCACCACCTCTCCAAAGTTTCATTCATATTTTGCTAATAACTTTTGAACCATCCGGTCAATCAACAAAATTTCCTCTGATTCCTGAGCTCATGACGATTCGATTGCACCCTATGACATCATTTTCCGTCTTTAAAATATGTCCGCCATTTAGATTTTTTTCCAAAAACCTACTTTTTCATCCTAAACTGTTTGTCCGATTTGCACAGAAATTGAACCAGATCATCTTAAGGCAGTGGTGACAAAAAGTTATGGAATTCAAATTGATTTGTCAAACCGTTTTTGATAAACGCTCAAACAAATTTTACGTAGTGCTTGCAAAAACAGTCGTAAGGCTTTATCTCCGCAACGGTTCATCGTAATCAGACAAACTTGGTACATGTCATCACAAGCATGACCTGAGGCTACATGCTGCGTTTCGGCGCAGCGCCACCTACTGGTCCGGAAATATGAAAAATGCATATTTTTGCTTATAACTTCTGAATGGTTTGGCCAAAAATCACACAACTGGTCTCTTTAGATTCAGTGAGTCATGTCGAGTCGAATGATATCCAATTCCTGTGTCAGCCATTTTAGGCGTCGGCCATTTTGAATTCTTTTAAAATGCTGTATTTTTTGAACGCATTATCTTATCGTTATGAAAATAATTACAAAACTATTCGGCTCCATGCCCTGAAGGTACTCTATAAGTTTGGTCGCAGCGCCACCTTGTGGTCAAGAATTATAATGAAATAACTAAAAAATGCTAATAACTTTTGAATAATTAGACTATTGAAATGAACATGGTCTCCCTATATTCTCTGGGTCATACTGAGAACATCGATACCAATTATGCCCAAATTGGCCATACTTCCTGTCCGCCATTTTGATTAATGTTGAAAATCGTACTCGGTTACTAAACGTAACCTCGGTTCTCTCTAGAAGAGCAAACGAGTACTGCGTCTTAGCTAAGACGCTACGGGAAAAGTCTCTTTTCACGAAATACTGAAGCAAAAAATTATCCTTAATTTTGTATTTTTGTAAAGCGCATTTGCAGCAGTACACAGCCATAGGCGAGACGGCTCGTTCGCTCATTGGCTTGTTCTGCGGCAACTGCACAGCCTATTGAGCGCGGGCTGATGCAACATCAGACCAATAAGGGCGCTTCGCGTACGCACGGCAGAGAACGCAGTACTCGTTCGCTCTTCTAGAGAGAACCGAGGTTACGTTTAGTAACCGAGTACGTTCTCTTACGAGAGCTCTCTCGTACTGCGTCTTAGCTAAGACGCTACGGGAACCCAATGTAAAACGCCGTGCGCGCAGGGATCACACACCAATAAACCTGAAGCAACGCCCAGGATTTACAGTGCACAGTCACCTGAGGGACTCACAGAGAGTCCAGGACAGAAAAGGGAAAAAGCCCTCTGTCCTATATCTAGCAGCATCCGTAGATGCGGCAATATGACATCACACAGCCGAGGCAAGGCCTGACCAATGTGGCAATGCGGGTCTTACACAATACTGCCCATATAACAGTCGGCAGCGCCAGTGACAGTGAGGGAACGCATAAAGCGGGCAGCACGGCCATCTCCGTGACAGCGCGCTTTCGTTCTTGGAAAAGAACGCGGGGCAGTGATCGTTTTCGTTGGACGCAAAGAGGTCCATCTCCGCCATGCCAAATCTCTCCCACAACAGCCGGACTGTTTGCGGGTGTAGAGACCATTCGCCCGTAGGAACATTGCCTCTGGACAGCCTGTCTGGACCCAGATTCTGCAGTCCAGGCACATGCACTGCTCTCAGCGAGCGCACGTTGCGCTGAGCCCAAACCAGGAGGCGTTCCGTCAGCCTGCACAGGTTTCGGGACCCCGAGACCGCCCTGGCGATTTATGTAGGACACTACGGACATGTTGAATGCGAGTATTCAGAAACCACATGACACGTGTGACATAGTGATTGTGGGCACTGAGGAGTGGGCACGTCTACTATGTAGTGCGCGTGATCGACTTGAGTCGCTTTTATGGCCGCGAGCCCTGTGTGAAGGGCTGTAATTAGATGTGGAGATGGGCACTGAGCAGTGGGCATCGTCACTACATTTATAGCACCATCGGCCGTGGCCGGGACACCAGAAATTACACCTTTTTCGGGAAATATCTGGGTAGCCGTGATAACGGTTTTCGTGTGCAGGCAAGCAGGCAACCGTACAGGCTTGCGCATTGCAAAAAACGCTGAAACAGTCACAATCTCTGGAACTGAAACAGCGGCGCGCTTAGGTGAGAGCCCGGCCACAGCGGAACTCGTACACCGGCGCTTCGATGAAGCAGCCATCGTGTGTAGTGCCGATGCAGCGTCATGCAGCATGCGTAGGTGGCTTTCCTAGGATGGCTTCGGGGCTCCCGACCTCACCGTAATCCTCTGCCGCGGTCCCCGCGGCGCGGGGCGACGGCCGGTAGAGCGAGAACGGGGGTCTCTAGCTGCGTTGCTGAAGCTGTTATGATAACGGCTTTTGTGTGCAGGCAAGCGGGCAACTGTGCAGGCTTGCGCATTGCAGAAAACGCTGAGACAGTCACAATTCCTGGAACTGAAACAGCGGCGCGCTTGGGTGAGAGCTCGGCCACAGCGGAACTCGTACACCTGCGCTTCGATGAAGCAGCCATCGTTAGTAGTGCCGACGCAGCATCACATAGCAGGCTTTAGAAGGCATTTAGATGTGGAGAATGCTAGTGAGACAGACGAACGAGTTCGCGCTGAATATGGAGCGTTCCAAGCCTTCGCCACCTCTTCGTGAAGCTCAGGAAGAAATGAGGCGGGCTTTGAGAAGTACGCTCATCCGAAAGGGAAATACCATCCAGCCGGGAACGAGAGGTGGGGGCGCTGGTGCAAACCACTCGCGGCCGAGACTCATCGAGGCCAACACGAGCATTCGCCCCGGCTCCTTCTCAATGTCAGCTCGTCTGCTGGGCTTCTGAGCAGAAGGCGCGAGATCCTCGGAGCTCGCCCAGCCCTCACTGCCCGAAGCTAGCAGAGAGCGCGTGTCCTCTTCCCCCGACGCGGCCCTGAGATCGACTTCCTCGGACGACGCGCCGGCAAACAGCGGGCGCTGCCCACCGGGAAGCGATGCAGGGGGGGGGGGGGGGCGGTGAAGCAGGGCGAACCAGCGAGCTCGGTTGAGCTGAAGACGGTTCCGGAATCCGCTGGAAGCGATGTTTTTACGGCGCCTCAGCGCAGCGGAGAATGCAGGCTCAGAGAAAAAGGCCAGGCGAGTCCTCAGAGTCACCATGGCAACAGCTCGCAGTGGGGGCATCCGCCGTCAGCGAGCACGAGTGCTGCATGATCTTCACCCAGGCAGGAGACACAGATGACGTACCGGTCTCCCTCGCTGAGTGGGGCTCTGACGAGCCGCAGGAAGGCATCTTAAAAAAGACGTGAGCTCTTTTACGAGTGTGTGTCGCAGGGCGAACACACACACACACACATAAAGAACAGCTTGGATATAACAGAATTGAAAGGATATAGGCGTCGGATAGCGCAGCAGGAACGGCAGTGGAAGGCGGCGATGCCAGCAGCTTCAGAATGGCTCGTCCTGCTGATGTGCTTTCTTAGACGGCGCTTGCTTCCTACGTGATCCAGCGATGCGTGAGCTTCGCTGAAGAGATGAAAAATCAGGTGAATCAGCCTTTTCGAGCTCCTTTTATAGGTTGGGCCACACCCGTTTCGGCGGGAAGTGGCAAGAAGGGCGCGAAGCCAATGAGCGAACGAGCCGTCTCGCCTATGGCTGTGTACTGCTGCAAATGCGCTTTACAAAAATACAAAATTAAGGATAGTTTTTTGCTTCAGTATTTCGTGAAAAGAGACTTTTCCCGTAGCGTCTTAGCTAAGACGCAGTACGAGAGAGGTCTCGTAAGAGAACTACTTTTTCGAACTCCTCCTAGACCTAGACCGAAATTTAACGCGGACCATCTTCAGACCCCACTGGCCAAAAGTTATGGATTTCGTGTCAATATACGAAACGGTTCTCGTTTAGCGCATCAATTAATTTGCTGGAAGGATGCCAAAATGCATTTGAGGCTGTATCTCAGCAAAGCTTTGACATATTTGCACCAAACTTTGTATGTGTCATTGTCACCTCACAATCATCCTAAAATTGCTTTAATTACTCCTCGTTACAATTCGTGTGATGCTCCATGCCATTCTTAGCTCCTCAACTTTCCGCTGGAGTGCTTGGCCCCGTAATTGCTGCTAGCAGCTATATTTATTATTATTATTATTATAAAGTTCTGATGAAACATGACAACACAAATCACATTTCAAAGAATTGCTGAACAATTTAAAAGTTAAATATTGTATTATTTAAAAAAAATATACAGTATATTTGCATGAATCTGGTGGGCCTTGGTTTAAGCAGGATAGACTGGAGTTTCATTATGTTTGCAGCAGGTTTTGGTATAATGGTGTAATATTACAACATAATGTGCATTGATTGCTATGCTGGCTATGCTTTACAGTAGCATTTTATCCTGGTGAGTAATAAAGTGACCAAGTGGCTTGTGTAGTGTAACTTTTTTTATAGATTAAATGAATGTACTGTATTTTAGTAAAATAATATTTTGAGAAGATTCTTTGGTACTATATAATATATGTGGAATAAATATGATCCATTAATGACCATTTAAAATATTTCTTGTCTAGTATGTTTATAATTTGTTACCATTAGTGTATATAGTGTAAATATATATTAATAAATGCAAGCAAGTACTGAATTTAACTCAAGATGTAACATGTTTAAAATAGTGTTCGAAAAAAGGCAACCAATTGCATTCAGCAAAACTTTTTATTATATAATATATCCAGTGAGGCAATAGGTAAGTTAATCTGAATGGTCTTCATAGAAACTCATTCAACTTCATACAGTGAGAGAAAGATTGCAGAAAGACTAAAAGACTGTTTTAAAAAATAAACGTGTTTATGCTTATGACACCTTGGGTCAGAGGCCATTATCGTACCTTATTTTTTTTACCTGGCCATCAGTTATTTTCTTATACGCTTCAAACTGATTTTTATTATTGAATTACATATTGTTTACTCTTTCAGGTTTTTGGCAGAGTTTCATGAGGACTTCTTTCCAGAGTCTGCATATGTGTCTGCAATGGAAGCCCATTACAGCATGAAGCAACCACGCTCAGTCTTCTAAGAATCCTTTATAGAGAGAGTTTATTTTGTGCTGTGTTCTTCTGAATTTCTGGTCCACCCCTGACACTGAATGTTCTTCTACTTGCAAATTCTATAAATTTCCTTTAATTGTTTCACCTGTCCATTTGTAACTGTTCATTTGCAGTGCATAACACAACTTCCATGACAATTTTTTTTGTTATTGTTTATGGTTTTACTATTTTAAATCATTTTGAATACAGTTGTGCAAAATGATAATTTTCTTGTTTTCTAATTTTTCTGTGGTATATTCCGTATAGTATATACCATTACCTCAAACTTGTATTTGTGATTTTTATTTTTTTTTCCATCCAAAATGGAATGACTGACTACATTTGCCTTGGTCATACTTATTTTGCTTGTCCTTTCCATTTCCTTCCTCTGTATGTACTTAAACAAGCAATTGTGCAAAAGCCAGATGTTTGTTGCACATTTGTCAATTTTTGCCACCCAGAATTGTAGTAACATTGTTAATAATGCATTTTTTTAATTATGAGCTCCACTGAAAATTGCTTTGTCATTTATTTACTCATAAAATGATATTTGCTTTATTGTACATTACTGTATATAAAGTTATCTGTGGTAAAAGATTTAATCTCTTTTCTTTGTGTGAAAATAGGACAAGTCTGGATTTTAAAAAGATTTTATCCCATTACTTATAATGATTAAGTTCATTATTCACATGTTCCTTTTTCTGTGTATTCTATGGTGTGTTGTATATGTCTATCAAAGCCACTGTCAATTATTATGGTGGTGGAAAATACGTGTTTTATTGGCATTGATTTCAGAAGTCAAACAATTGTTTAATTATAGAATGTGTAAACATTAAGATGTTGTTTTTATTACTGAATTTGTATAAAAAAAAATCTAGATTGACATGTCCATAGGTTTGTCAACACCTGTGATGACAAGCAAGGCTGTGCCCCCATTACTTATTTAAAATTGTTTCTCAATGGAGATGCTCTCAGCTTTCTGCAGAGCAGCTGCCAAGCAAACCTATGGAATGCCAAAGCTTCCACAAAATGTATAAATATACAAGGAAATATAAAAAGAATAATAAATGCATAAATCCACAGAGAAATGTAAATAAATAATTATTTAGGGCCCGAGGTGCGAGGACCCTCTTGTATCTGCTTGGTTTATTATTATTATTATTATTATTATTAGGGCCCGAGCACCGATGGTGTGAGGACCCTCTTGGAATTGCTCCGTTTATTATTATTATTATTATTATTATTACTAGGGCCCGAGCACCGATGGTGTGAGGACCCTCTTGGAATTGCTCTGTTTATTATTATTAGGGCCTGAGCACCGATGGTGTGAGGACCCTCTTGGAATTGCTCCGTTTATTATTAGGGCCCGAGCACCGATGGTGTGAGGACCCTCTTGGAATTGCTCTGTTTATTAGGGCCCGAGCACCGATGGTGTGAGGACCCTCTTGGAATTGCTCCGTTTATTATTATTATTATTATTAGGGCCCGAGCACCGATGGTGTGAGGACCCTCTTGGAATTGCTCCGTTTATTATTATTATTATTATTATTATTATTATTATTATTCTCTAAGATGAATCGCATTTTTGAGAGCCTAAACATGCTCGAAAAGTCATGAAACTTTGCACACACCTCAGAACTGGCGAAGATTTACGTCTGATATGGGTTTCAGAAGTGGGTGTGGCAAAATGGCTCGACAGCTATACACGTTCAACGGTGTGCGCCTCGAGCTACGTTTCACGTACATGTATGAAAATTGGTATACACATGTATCTCTCCAATACCTACAAAAAAGTCTTTTGGAGCAAAATCCGAAGCCCATGGAAGACTTTGAAGACTTTGCGTGTCCATGGCGCCATGACAAAATTTGATGTCTCGCCACAGCAAGAGAAGTTGTTGTAACTCAGGCATAAAATGTTCAATCTTCCCCAGACTCCGCATGTTCGATAAGAGTCCTGGCCTGAACACATCTGAAGGCCAATATTCCATTATAATGATAGCGCCACCTGCTGGCAACAGAAAGATTGGCACATATATGGAATAAACATTGATATATTCCACTTATATTTATGAGTTTAAATGCATATTTCTTACCGTTCGCCTATTTACTAAAGCCACTCGCTGCCGGTGAGCCTGGGTGCGAGGGCCCGTTCATCGCTGCTTGCAGCTTTAATTATTATTATTATTATTATTATTATTATTCTTCTCTAAGATGAATCGCATTTTTGAGAGCCTAAACATGCTCGAAAAGTCATGAAACTTTGCACACACCTCAGAACTGGCGAAAATTTACGTCTGATATGGGTTTCAGAAGTGGGTGTGGCAAAATGGCTCGACAGCGCCACCTATACACGTTCAACGGTGTGCGCCTCGAGCTACGTTTCACGTACATATATGAAAATTGGTATACACATGTATCTCTCCAATACCTACAAAAAAGTCTCTTGGAGCAAAATCCGAAACCCAACAGGAAGTCGGTTATTTTTAATTTTATGAGCAAATTTTGTGTCATTTTTGTCATTTCCATGCGTTGTATTTTAACGAACTCCTCCTAGAGATTAATTCAGATCAACACCAACGTTGGTATGCCTAATCTAAAGGCCTTTGCGATGTTAAATTGCGAAGATTTTGAGTTTTCGTTAAAGGGCGTGTCCGTGGCGGCCTGGCGAATTTCGATGATTCGCCATGAAAAATGAAGTTGCTATAACTCACACATACAATGTCCAATGTGTCCAAAACTTCACATGTTTAATAAGACTCCTGACCTGAACAGATTGACATGCCCATATTCAGTTATAGTCATAGCGCCACCTATAGGCAACAGGAAGTGACATATTTTACACTTCGACAGACTACTCCTAGAAATTTTATGACATCAATGTCTTTTTTGTGGTCAGTCTAATCTAAAGGCCTGTGCGATGTTAAATTGTGAAGATCTTGAGTTTTCGTTAAAAGGCGTGTCCATGGCGCCATGACGAAGTTCGATGTCTCGCCAAGGGAATAAAATATGTTATAACTCAGGCATAAAATGTCCGATCTTCCCCAAACTTCACATGTGTGATAATAGTCCTGGCCTGAACACATCTGTAGGCCAATATTCCATCGGGTGTGGCAAAATGGCTCGATAGCGCCACCTATACACTTTCAACATAGCGCGCCTCGAGCTCCGTTTCAAGTACATGTACAAAAATCGGTACACACATGTAACAAACCAGTACCTACAAAAAAAGTCTCTTGGTACGAAATCCTAATCCAACAGGAAGTCGGTTATTTTGAAATTTCCCTGCAAAATTGGCGTTGTTTTTGCCATTTTCAGGGGTTGTACTTCAACGAACTCCTCCTAGAGATTTATTCGGATGAACACCAAACGTGGTCAGTGTAATCTAAAGCCATTTGCGATGTTAAATTGCGAAGGACTTGAGGTTTCGTTAAAGGGCGTGTCCATGGCGGCCTGACAAATTTCGATGTTTCGCCATGAAAAAGGAAGTTGCTGTAACTCAGACATACAATATCCAATCTGCCCCAAACTTCACATGTTGGATAAGACTCTTGACCTGAACAGATCTACATGCCAATATTCAGTTATAGTCATAGCGCCACCTATTGGCAACAGGAAGTGAAATATTTTACACTGCGACAAACTACTCCTAGAAATTTTATGACATCAATGTTATTTTTGTGGTCAGTCTAATCTAAAGACCTGTGTGATGTTTAGTTGTGAAGATCTTGAGTTTTCGTTAAAAGGCGTGTCCATGGCGCCGTGACGAAGTTTGATGTGTCGCCATGGGAATAAAAGATGTTATAACTCAGGCATAAAATGTCCGATCTTGCCCAAACTTCACATGTGTGATAAGGGTCCTGGCCTGAACAGATCTGAAGGCCAATATTCCATTGGGTGTGGCAAAATGGCTCGATAGCGCCACCTATACATTTTCAACAGAGTGCATATACACTTTTAACGGAGTGCGCCTCAAGCTATGTTTCACGTACATGTACAAAAATCGGTACACACATGTAACACACCAATATCTACGAAAAAGTCTCTTGGTACAAAATCCGAATCCAAACAGGAAGTCAGTTATTTAGAATTTTCTCTGCAAAATTGGTGTTGTTTTTGGCATTTTCAGGGGTTGTACTTTAACGAACTCCTCCTAGAGATTTATTCAGATCAACATCAAACTTGGTCAGTTAAATCTAAAGGCCTTTGCGAAGTTAAATTTGGAAGATCTTGAGGTTTCGTTAAAGGGAGTGTCCATGGCGGCCTTACAAATTTCGATGTTTCGCTATGAAAAAGAGAAGTTGCTGTAACTCAGACATACAATGTCCAATCTGCCCCAAACTTTGAATGTTAGATAAGACTTCTGCCCTTAACAGATCTACATGCCCATATTCAATTATAGTCATAGCGCCACCTGCTGGCAACAGGAAGTGACATATTTTACGCTGAGACAAACTACTCCTAGAGATTTTTTGACATTAATGTATATTTGTGGTCAGTCTAATCTAAAGGCCTGTGTACTGTTAAATTGTGGCAATCTTGAGTTTTTGTTAAAGAGCGTGTCCATGGCAAAAATGACAAAATTTGATGTCTCGCCACAGCAAGAGAAGTTGTTGTAACTCAGGCATAAAATGTTTTGATCTTCCCCAAACCTCACATGTTCGATAAGAGTGCAGCCCTGAACACATCTGAAGGCCAATATTTCATTATAGTGATAGCGCCACCTGCTGGAAACAGGAAGATTTGCACATATATGGAATAAACATTGATATATTCTACTTATATTTATGAGTTTAAACGCATATTTCTCACCGTTCACCTATTTACTAAAGCCACTCGCTGCCGGTGAGCCCGGGTGCGAGGGCCCGTTCATCGCTGCTTGCAGCTTTAATTATTATTATTATTATTATTATTATTATTATTCTCTAAGATGAATCGCATTTTTGAGAGCCTAAACATGCTCGAAAAGTCATGAAACTTTGCACACACCTCAGAACTGGCGAAAATTTACGTCTGATATGGGTTTCAGAAGTGGGTGTGGCAAAATGGCTCGACAGCACCACCTATACACGTTCAACGGTGTGAGCCTCGAGCTACGTTTCACGTACATGTATGAAAATTGGTATACACATGTATCTCTCCAATGCCTACAAAAAAGTCTCTTGGAGCAAAATCCGAAACCCAACAGGAAGTCGGTTATTTTTAATTTTATGAGCAAATTTTGTGTCATTTTTGTCATTTCCATGCGTTGTATTTTAACGAACTCCTCCTAGTGATTAAATCAGATCAACACCAAAGTTGGTATGCCTAATCTAAAGGCCTTTGCGATGTTAAATTGCGAAGATTTTGAGTTTTCGTTAAAGGGCGTGTCCGCGGCGGCCTGGCGAATTTCGATGATTCGCCATGAAAAATGAAGTTGCTATAACTCAGACATACAATGTCCAATCTGCCCCAAACTTCACATGCTTGATGAGACTCCGAACCTGAACAGATTGACATGCCCATATTCAGTTATAGTCATAGCGCCACCTATTGGCAACAGGAAGTGACATATTTTACACTGCGACTAACTACTCCTAGAAATTTTATGACATCAATGTCTTTTTTGTGGTCAGTCTAATCTAAAGGCCTGTGCGATGTTAAGTTGTGAAGATCTTGAGTTTTCGTTAAGGGGCGTGTCCATGGCGCCGTGACAAAATTCAAAGTCTCGCCATGGGAATAAAAGATGTTATAACTCAGGCATAAAATGTCCGATCTTCCCCAAACTTCACATGTGTGATAAGAGTCTTGGCCTGAACACATCTTTAGGCCAATATTCCATCGGGTGTGGCAAAATGGCTCGATAGCGCCACCTATACACTTTCAATGGAGTGCGCCTCGATCTATGTTTCACGTACATGTACAAAAATTGGTACACACATGTAACACACCAATACTTACAAAAAAGTATCTTGGTACGAAATCCTAATCCCAACAGGAAGTCGATTATTTTGAATTTTCCCTGCAAAATTGGTGTTGTTTTTGCCATTTTCAGGGGTTGTACTTTAACGAACTCCTCCTAGAGATTTATTCAGATGAACACCAAACTTGGTCAGTGTAATCTAAAGCCCTTTGCGATGTTAAATTGCGAAGGACTTGAGGTTTCGTTAAAGGGCGTGTCCATGGCGGCCTGACAAATTTCGATGTTTCGCCATGAAAAAGGAAGTTGCTGTAACTCAGACATACAATGTCCAATCTGCCCCAAACTTCACATGTTGGATAAGACTCTTGACCTGAATAGATCTACATGCCAATATTCAGTTATAGTCATAGCGCCACCTATTGGCAACAGGAAGTGAAATATTTTACACTGCGACAAACTACTCCTAGAAATTTTATGACATCAATGTTATTTTTGTGGTCAGTCTAATCTAAAGACCTGTGTGATGTTTAGTTGTGAAGATCTTGAGTTTTCGTTAAAAGGCGTGTCCATGGCGCCGTGACGAAGTTCGATGTGTCGCCATGGGAATAAAAGATGTTATAACTCAGGCATAAAATGTCCGATCTTGCCCAAACTTCACATGTGTGATAAGGGTCCTGGCCTGAACAGATCTGAAGGCCAATATTCCATTGGGTGTGGCAAAATGGCTCGATAGCGCCACCTATACACTTTCAACTGAGTGCATATACACTTTCAACGGAGTGCGCCTCAAGCTATGTTTTACGTACATGTACAAAAATCGGTACACACATGTAACACACCAATATCTACGAAAAAGTCTCTTGGTACGAAATCCGAATCCAAACAGGAAGTCAGTTATTTAGAATGTTCTCAGCAAAATTGGTGTTGTTTTTGGCATTTTCAGGGGTTGTACTTTAACGAACTCCTCCTAGAGATTTATTTAGATCAACATCAAACTTGGTCAGTTAAATCTAAAGGCCTTTGCGAAGTTAAATTGGGAAGATCTTGAGATTTCGTTAAAGGGAGTGTCCATGGCGGCCTGACACATTTTGATGTTTCGCCATGAAAAAGGAAGTTGCTGTAACTCAGACATACAATGTCCAATCTGCCCCAAACTTTGCATGTTAGATAAGACTTCTGTCCTTAACAGATCTACATGCCCATATTCAATTATAGTCATAGTGCCACCTGCTGGCAACAGGAAGTGACATATTTTACGCTGAGACAAATTACTCCTAGAGATTTTTTGACATTAATGTATTTTTGTGGTCAGTCTAATCTAAAGGCCTGTGTAATGTTAAATTGTGGCAATCTTGAGTTTTTGTTAAAGAGCGTGTCCATGGCAAAAATGACAAAATTTGATGTCTCGCCACAGCAAGAGAAGTTGTTGTAACTCAGGCATAAAATGTTTGATCTTCCCCAAACTTCACATGTTCGATAAGAGTGCAGCCCTGAACACATCTGAAGGCCAATATTCCATTATAATGATAGCGCCACCTATGGCAACAGCAAAATTGGTACATATATGGAATAAACTTTGATATATTCCACTTATATTTATGAGTTTAAATGCATATTTCTCACCGTTCACCTATTTACTAAAGCCACTCGCTGGCGGTGAGCCCGGGTGCAAGGGCCCGTTCATCGCTGCTTGCAGCTTTAATTAGGGCCCGAGCACCGATGGTGTGAGGACCCTCTTGGAATTGCTCCGTTTATTATTATTATTATTATTATTATTATTATTATTATTATTATTATTATTCTCTAAGATGAATCGCATTTTTGAGAGCCTAAACATGCTCGAAAAGTCATGAAACTTTGCACACAACTCAGAACTGGCGAAAATTTACGTCTGATATGGGTTTCTGAAGTGGGTGTGGCAAAATGGCTCGACAGCGCCACCTATACACGTTCAACGGTGTGCGCCTCGAGCTACGTTTCACGTACATGTATGAAAATTGGTATACACATGTATCTCTCCAATACCTACAAAAAAGTCTCTTGGAGCAAAATCCGAAACCCAACAGGAAGTCGGTTATTTTTAATTTTATGAGCAAATTTTGTGTCATTTTTGTCATTTCCATGCGTTGAATTTTAACGAACTCCTCCTAGAGATTAATTTAGATCAACACCAAAGTTGGTATGCCTAATCTAAAGGCCTTTGCGATGTTAAATTGCGAAGATTTTGAGTTTTCGTTAAAGGGCGTGTCCGTGGCGGCCTGGCGAATTTCGATGATTCGCCATGAAAAATGAAGTTGCTATGACTCAGACATACAATGTCCAATCTGCCCCAAACTTCACATGTTTGATGAGACTCCGAACCTGAACAGATTGACATGCCCATTTTCAGTTATAGTCATAGCGCCACCTATTGGCAACAGGAAGTGACATATTTTACACTGCGACTAACTACTCCTAGAAATTTTATGACATCAATGTCTTTTGTGTGGTCAATCTAATCTAAAGGCCTGTGCAATGTTAAATTGTGAAGATCTTGAGTTTTCGTTAAGGCGCGTGTCCATGGCGCCGTGACAAAATTCAAAGTCTCGCCATGGGAATAAAAGATGTTATAACTCAGGCATAAAAAGTCTGATCTTCCCCAAACTTCACATGTGTGATAAAAGTCCTGGCCTGAACAGATCTGAAGGCCAATATTCCACCGGGTGTGGCAAAATGGCTCGATAGCGCCACCTATACACTTTCAACGGAGTGCACCTCGAGCTATGTTTCACGTACATGTACAAAAATTGGTACACACATGTAACACACCAATACCTACAAAAAAGTCTCTTGGTACGAAATCCTAATCCCAACAGGAAATCGATTATTTTGAATTTTCCCTGCAAAATTGGTGTTGTTTTTGCCATTTTCAGGGGTTGTACTTTAACGAACTCCTCCTAGAGATATATTCAGATGAACACCAAACTTGGTCAGTGTAATCTAAAGCCCTTTGCGATGTTAAATTGCGAAGGACTTGAGGTTTCGTTAAAGGGCGTGTCCATGGCGGCCTGACAAATTTCGATGTTTCGCCATGAAAAAGGAAGTTGCTGTAACTCAGACATACAATGTCCAATCTGCCCCAAACTTCACATGTTGGATAAGACTCTTGACCTGAACAGATCTCCATGCCAATATTCAGTTATAGTCATAGCGCCACCTATTGGCAACAGGAAGTGAAATATTTTACACTGCGACAAACTACTCCTAGAAATTTTATGACATCAATGTTATTTTTGTGGTCAGTCTAATCTAAAGACCTGTGTGATGTTTAGTTGTGAAGATCTTGAGTTTTCGTTAAAAGGCGTGTCCATGGCGCCGTGACGAAGTTCGATGTGACGCCATGGGAATAAAAGATGTTATAACTCAGGCATAAAATGTCCGATCTTGCCCAAACTTCACATATGTGATAAGGGTCCTGGCCTGAACAGATCTGAAGGCCAATATTCCATTGGGTGTGGCAAAATGGCTCGATAGCGCCACCTATACACTTTCAACTGAGTGCATATACACTTTCAACGGAGTGCACCTCAAGCTATGTTTCACGTACATGTACAAATATCGGTACACACATGTAACACACCAATATCTACGAAAAAGTCTCTTGGTACGAAATCCGAATCCAAACAGGAAGTCAGTTATTTAGAATGTTCTCTGCAAAATTGGTGTTGTTTTTGGCATTTTCAGGGGTTGTACTTTAACGAACTCCTCCTAGAGATTTATTCAGATCAACATCAAACTTGGTCAGTTAAATCTAAAGGCCTTTGCGAAGTTAAATTGGGAAGATCTTGAGATTTCGTTAAAGGGAGTGTCCATGGCGGCCTGACAAATTTTGATGTTTCGCCATGAAAAAGGAAGTTGCTGTAACTCAGACATACAATGTCCAATCTGCCCCAAACTTCGCATGTTAGATAAGACTTCTGCCCTTAACAGATCTACATGCCCATATTCAATTATAGTCATAGTGCCACCTGCTGGCAACAGGAAGTGACATATTTTACGCTGAGACAAACTACTCCTAGAGATTTTTTGACATTAATGTATTTTTGTGGTCAGTCTAATCTAAAGGCCTGTGTAATGTTAAATTGTGGCAATCTTGAGTTTTTGTTGAAGAGCGTGTCCATGGCAAAAATGACAAAATTTGATGTCTCGCCACAGCAAGAGAAGTTTTTGTAACTCAGGCATAAAGTGTTTGATCTTCCCCAAACTTCACATGTTCGATAAGAGTGCAGCCCTGAACACATCTGAAGGCCAATACTCCATTATAATGATAGCGCCACCTGCTGGCAACAGAAAGATTGGCACATATATGGAATAAACTTTGATATATTCCACTTATATTTATGAGTTTAAATGCGTATTTCTCACCGTTCACCTATTTACTAAAGCCACTCGCTGCCGGTGAGCCCGGGTGCGAGGGCCCGTTCATCGCTGCTTGCAGCTTTAATTAGGGCCCGAGCACCGATGTGTGAGGACCCTCTTGGAATTGCTCCGTTTATTATTATTATTATTATTATTATTATTATTATTATTATTATTATTATTATTATTATTATTCTTCTTCTCTAAGATGAATCGCATTTTTGAGAGCCTAAACATGCTCGAAAAGTCATGAAACTTTGCACACACCTCAGAACTGGCGAAAATGTACGTCTGATATGGGTTTCAGAAGTGGGTGTGGCAAAATGGCTCGACAGCGCCACCTATACACGTTCAACGTTGTGCGCCTCGAGCTACGTTTCACGTACATGTATGAAAATTGGTATACACATGTATCTCTCCAATACCTACAAAAAAGTCTCTTGGAGCAAAATCCGAAATCCAACAGGAAGTCAGTTATTTTTAATTTTATGAGCAAATTTTGTGTCATTTTTGTCATTTCCATGCGTTGTATTTTAACGAACTCCTCCTAGAGATTAATTCAGATCAACACCAAAGTTGGTATGCCTAATCTAAAGGCCTTTGCGATGTTAAATTGCGAAGATTTTGAGTTTTCGTTAAAGGGCGTGTCCTTGGCGGCCTGGCGAATTTCGATGATTCGCCATGAAAAATGAAGTTGCTATAACTCAGACATACAATGTCCAATCTGCCCCAAACTTCACATGTTTGATGAGACTCCGAACCTGAACATATTTACATGCCCATATTCAGTTATAGTCATAGCGCCACCTATAGGCAACAGGAAGTGACATATTTTACACTTCGACACACTACTCCTAGAAATTTTTTGACATCAATGTCTTTTTTGTGGTCAGTCTAATCTAAAGGCCTGTGCGATGTTAAGTTGTGAAGATCTTGAGTTTTCGTTAAGGGGCGTGTCCATGGCGCCGTGAAAAAATTCAAAGTCTCGCCATGGGAATAAAAGATGTTATAACTCAGGCATAAAATGTCCGATCTTCCCCAAACTTCACATGTTTGATAAAAGTCCTGGCCTGAACAGATCTGTAGGCCAATATTCCATCGGGTGTGGCAAAATGGCTCGATAGCGCCACCTATACACTTTCAACGGTGTGCGCCTCGAGCTACGTTTCATGTACATATATGAAAATCAGTATACACATGTATCTCTCCAATACCTACAAAAAAGTCTCTTGGAGCAAAATCCGAAACCCAACAGGAAGTCGGTTATTTTTAATTTTATGAGCAAATTATGTGTCATTTTTGTCATTTCCATGCGTTGTATTTTAACGAACTCCTCCTAGAGATTCATTCAGATCAACACCAAAGTTGGTATGCCTAATCTAAAGGCCTTTGCGATGTTAAATTGCGAAGATTTTGAGTTTTCGTTAAAGGGCGTGTCCATGGCGGCCTGACAAATTTCGATGTTTCGCCATGAAAAAGGAAGTTGCTGTAACTCAGACATACAATGTCCAATCTGCCCCAAACTTCACATGTTAGATAAGACTTCTGCCCTTAACAGATCCACATGCCCATATTCAGTTATAGTCATAGCGCCACCTGCTGGCAACAGGAAGTGACATGTTTTACGCTGCGACAAACTACTCCTAGAAATCTTTTGACATTAATGTATTTTTTGTGGTCAGTCTAATCTAAAGGCCTGTGCAATGTTAAATTGTGGAGATCTTCAGTTTTTGTTAAAGGGCGTGTCCATGGCGCCATGACAAAATTTGATGTCTCGCCACAGCAAGAGAAGTTGTTGTAACTCAGGCATAAAATGTTCAATCTTCCCCAGACTCTGCATGTTCGATAAGAGTCCTGGCCTGAACACATCTGAAGGCCAATATTCCATTATAATGATAGCGCCAGCTGCTGGCAACAGAAAGATTGGCATATATATGGAATAAACTTTGATATATTCCACTTATATTTATGAGTTTAAATGCATATTTCTCACCGTTCACCTATTTACTAAAGCCACTCGCTGCCGGTGAGCCTGGGTGCGAGGGCCCGTTCATCGCTGCTTGCAGCTTTAATTATTATTATTATTCTTCTTCTCTAAGATGAATCGCATTTTTGAGAGCCTAAACATGCTCGAAAAGTCATGAAACTTTGCACACACCTCAGAACTGGCGAAAATTTACGTCTGATATGGGTTTCAGAAGTGGGTGTGGCAAAATGGCTCGACAGCGCCACCTATACACGTTCAACGGTGTGCGCCTCGAGCTACGTTTCACATACATGTATGAAAATTGGTATACACATGTATCTCTCCAATACCTACAAAAAAGTCTCTTGGAGCAAAATCCGAAATCCAACAGGAAGTCAGTTATTTTTAATTTTATGAGCAAATTTTGTGTCATTTTTGTCATTTCCATGCGTTGTATTTTAACGAACTCCTCCTAGAGATTAATTCAGATCAACACCAAAGTTGGTATGCCTAATCTAAAGGCCTTTGCGATGTTAAATTGCGAAGATTTTGAGTTTTCGTTAAAGGGCGTGTCCGTGGCGGCCTGGCGAATTTCGATGATTCGCCATGAAAAATGAAGTTGCTATAACTCAGACATACAATGTCCAATCTGCCCCAAACTTCACATGTTTGATGAGACTCCGAACCTGAACATATTTACATGCCCATATTCAGTTATAGTCATAGCGCCACCTATAGGCAACAGGAAGTGACATATTTTACACTTCGACACACTACTCCTAGAAATTTTTTGACATCAATGTCTTTTTTGTGGTCAGTCTAATCTAAAGGCCTGTGCGATGTTAAGTTGTGAAGATCTTGAGTTTTCGTTAAGGGGCGTGTCCATGGCGCCGTGAAAAAATTCAAAGTCTCGCCATGGGAATAAAAGATGTTATAACTCAGGCATAAAATGTCCGATCTTCCCCAAACTTCACATGTTTGATAAAAGTCCTGGCCTGAACAGATCTGTAGGCCAATATTCCATCGGGTGTGGCAAAATGGCTCGATAGCGCCACCTATACATTTTCAACGGTGTGCGCCTCGAGCTACGTTTCATGTACATATATGAAAATCAGTATACACATGTATCTCTCCAATACCTACAAAAAAGTCTCTTGGAGCAAAATCCGAAACCCAACAGGAAGTCGGTTATTTTTAATTTTATGAGCAAATTATGTGTCATTTTTGTCATTTCCATGCGTTGTATTTTAACGAACTCCTCCTAGAGATTCATTCAGATCAACACCAAAGTTGGTATGCCTAATCTAAAGGCCTTTGCGATGTTAAATTGCGAAGATTTTGAGTTTTCGTTAAAGGGCGTGTCCATGGCGGCCTGACAAATTTCGATGTTTCGCCATGAAAAAGGAAGTTGCTGTAACTCAGACATACAATGTCCAATCTGCCCCAAACTTCACATGTTAGATAAGACTTCTGCCCTTAACAGATCCACATGCCCATATTCAGTTATAGTCATAGCGCCACCTGCTGGCAACAGGAAGTGACATGTTTTACGCTGCGACGAACTACTCCTAGAAATCTTTTGACATTAATGTATTTTTTGTGGTCAGTCTAATCTAAAGGCCTGTGCAATGTTAAATTGTGGAGATCTTCAGTTTTTGTTAAAGGGCGTGTCCATGGCGCCATGACAAAATTTGATGTCTCGCCACAGCAAGAGAAGTTGTTGTAACTCAGGCATAAAATGTTCAATCTTCCCCAGACTCTGCATGTTCGATAAGAGTCCTGGCCTGAACACATCTGAAGGCCAATATTCCATTATAATGATAGCGCCAGCTGCTGGCAACAGAAAGATTGGCATATATATGGAATAAACTTTGATATATTCCACTTATATTTATGAGTTTAAATGCATATTTCTCACCGTTCACCTATTTACTAAAGCCACTCGCTGCCGGTGAGCCTGGGTGCGAGGGCCCGTTCATCGCTGCTTGCAGCTTTAATTATTATTATTATTCTTCTTCTCTAAGATGAATCGCATTTTTGAGAGCCTAAACATGCTCGAAAAGTCATGAAACTTTGCACACACCTCAGAACTGGCGAAAATTTACGTCTGATATGGGTTTCAGAAGTGGGTGTGGCAAAATGGCTCGACAGCGCCACCTATACACGTTCAACGGTGTGCGCCTCGAGCTACGTTTCACGTACATGTATGAAAATTGGTATACACATGTATCTCTCCAATACCTACAAAAAAGTCTCTTGGAGCAAAATCCGAAACCCAACAGGAAGTCGGTTATTTTTAATTTTATGAGCAAATTTTGTGTCATTTTTGTCATTTCCATGCGTTGTATTTTAACGAACTCCTCCTAGATATTAATTCAGATCAACACCAAAGTTGGTATGCCTAATCTAAAGGCCTTTGCGATGTTAAATTGCGAAGATTTTGAGTTTTCGTTAAAGGGCGTGTCCGTGGCGGCCTGGCGAATTTTGATGATTCGCCATGAAAAATGAAGTTGCTATAACTCAGACATACAATGTCCAATCTGCCCCAAACTTCACATGTTTGATGAGACTCCGAACCTGAACAGATTGACATGCCCATATTCAGTTATAGTCATAGCGCCACCTATTGGCAACAGGAAGTGACATATTTTACACTGCGACTAGCTACTCCTAGAAATTTTATGACATCAATGTCTTTTTTGTGGTCAGTCTAATCTAAAGGCCTGTGCGATGTTAAGTTGTGAAGATCTTGAGTTTTTGTTAAAAGGCGTGTCCATGGCGCCGTGACGAAGTTCGATGTCTCGCCATGGGAATAAAAGATGTTATATCTCAGGCATAAAATGTCCGATCTTCCCCAAATTTCACATGTGTGATAAGAGTCCTGGCCTGAACACATCTGTAGGCCAATATTCCATCGGGTGTGGCAAAATGGCTTGATAGCGCCACCTATACACTTTCAACATAGTGCGCCTCAAGCTCCGTTTCACGTACATGTACAAAAATCGGTACACACATGTAACACACCAATACCTACAAAAAAGTCTCTTGGTACGAAATCCGAATCCAAACAGGAAGTTGGTTATTTAGGATTTTCTCTGCAAAATTGGCATTGTTTTTGCCATTTTCAGGGGTTGTACTTTAACGAACTCCTCCTAGAGATTTACTCAGATCAACACCAAACTTGGAGAGTTACATCTAAAGGCCTTTGTGATGTTAAATTGCGAAGATTTTGAGTTTTCGTTAAAGGGCGTGTCCGTGGCGGCCTGGCGAATTTCGATGATTCGCCATGAAAAATGAAGTTGCTATAACTCCGACATACAATGTTCAATCTGCTCCAAACTTCACATGTTTGATAAGACTCCGAACCTGAACAGATTGACATGCCCATATTCAGTTATAGTCATAGCGCCACCTATTGGCAACAGGAAGTGACATATTTTACACTGCGACTAACTACTCCTAGAAATTTTATGACATCAATGTCTTTTTTGTGGTCAGTCTAATCTAAAGGCCTGTGCGATGTTAAGTTGTGAAGATCTTGAGTTTTCGTTAAAAGGCTTGTCCATGGCGCCGTGACGAAGTTTGATGTGTCGCCATGGGAATAAAAGATGTTATAACTCAGGCATAAAATGTCCGATCTTGCCCAAACTTCACATGTGTGATAAGGGTCCTGGCCTGAACAGATCTGAAGGCCAATATTCCATTGGGTGTGGCAAAATGGCTCGATAGCGCCACCTATACACTTTCAACTGAGTGCATATACACTTTCAATGGTGTGTGCCTCAAGCTATGTTTCACGTACATGTACAAAAATCGGTACACACATGTAACACACCAATATCTACGAAAAAGTCTCTTGGTACGAAATCCGAATCCAAACAGGAAGTCAGTTATTTAGAATGTTCTCTGCAAAATTGGTGTTGTTTTTGGCATTTTCAGGGGTTGTACTTTAACGAACTCATCCTAGAGATTTATTCAGATCAGCATCAAACTTGGTCAGTTAAATCTAAAGGCCTTTGCAATGTTAACTTGGGAAGATCTTGAGATTTCGTTAAAGGGAGTGTCCATGGCGGCCTGCCAAATTTCGATGTTTCGCCATGAAAAAGGAAGTTGCTGTAACTCAGACATACAATGTCCAATCTGCCCCAAACTTTGCATGTTAGATAAGACTTCTGCCCTTAACAGATCTACATGCCCATATTCAATTATAGTCATAGCGCCACCTGCTGGCAACAGGAAGTGACATATTTTACGCTGAGACAAACTACTCCTAGAGATTTTGTGACATTAATGTATATTTGTGGTCAGTCTAATCTAAAGGCCTGTGTAATGTTAAATTGTGGCAATCTTGAGTTTTTGTTAAAGAGCGTGTCCATGGCAAAATTGACAAAATTTGATATCTCGCCACAGCAAGAGAAGTTGTTGTAACTCAGGCATAAAATGTTTGATCTTCCCCAAACTTCACATGTTCGATAAGAGTGCAGCCCTGAACACATCTGAAGGCCAATATTCCATTATAATACTAGCGCCACCTGCTGGCAACAGGAAGATTGGAACATATATGGAAAGAACATTGATATATTCTACTTAAATTTATGAGTTTAAATGCATATTTCTCACCGTTCACCTATTTACTAAAGCCACTCGCTGCCGGTGAGCCCGGGTGCGAGGGCCCGTTCATCGCTGCTTGCAGCTTTAATTAGGGCCCGAGCACCGATGGTGTGAGGACCCTCTTGGAATTGCTCCGTTTATTATTATTATTATTATTATTATTATTATTATTATTATTATTATTATTATTATTCTCTAAGATGAATCGCATTTTTGAGAGCCTAAACATGCTCGAAAAGTCATGAAACTTTGCACACACCTCAGAACTGGCGAAAATTTACGTCTGATATGGGTTTCAGAAGTGGGTGTGGCAAAATGGCTCGACAGCGCCACCTATACACGTTCAACGGTGTGCGCCTCGAGCTTCGTTTCACGTACATGTATGAAAATTGGTTTACACATGTATCTCTCCAATACCTACAAAAAAGTCTCTTGGAGCAAAATCCGAAACCCAACAGGAAGTCAGTTATTTTTAATTTTGTGAGCAAATTTTGTGTCATTTTTGTCATTTCCATGCGTTGTATTTTAACAAACTCCTCGTAGAGATGAATTCAGATCAACACCAAAGTTGTTATGCCTAATCTAAAGGCCTTTGCGATGTTAAATTGCGAAGATTTTGAGTTTTCGTTAAAGGGCGTGTCCGTGGCGGCCTGGCGAATTTCGATGACTCGCCATGAAAAATGAAGTTGCTATAACTCAGACATACAATGTCCAATCTGCCCCAAACTTCACATGTTTGATGAGACTCCGAACCTGAACATATTTACATGCCCATATTCAGTTATAGTCATAGCGCCACCTATAGGCAACAGGAAGTGACATATTTTACACTTCGACACACTACTCCTAGAAATTTTTTGACATCAATGTCTTTTTTGTGGTCAGTCTAATCTAAAGGCCTGTGTGATGTTAAGTTGTAAAGATCTTGAGTTTTCGTTAAGGGGCGTGTCCATGGCGCCGTGACAAAATTCAAAGTCTCGCCATGGGAATAAAAGATGTTATAACTCAGGCATAAAATGTCCAATCTTCTCCAAACTTCACATGTTTGATAAAAGTCTTGGCCTGAACAGATCTGTAGGCCAATATTCCATCGGTGTGGCAAAATGGCTCGATAGCGCCACCTATACACGTTCAACGGTGTGCGCCTCGAGCTACGTTTCATGTACATGTATGAAAATCAGTATACACATGTATCTCTCCAATACCTACAAAAAAGTCTCTTGGAGCAAAATCCGAAACCCAACAGGAAGTCGGTTATTTTTAATTTTATGAACAAATTTTTGTGTCATTTTTGTCATTTCCATGCGTTGTATTTTAACGAACTCCTCCTAGAGATTCATTCAGATCAACACCAAAGTTGGTATGCCTAATCTAAAGGCCTTTGCGATGTTAAATTGCGAAGATTTTGAGTTTTCGTTAAAGGGCGTGTCCATGGCGGCCTGACAAATTTCGATGTTTCGCCATGAAAAAGGAAGTTGCTGTAACTCAGACATACAATGTCCAATCTGCCCCAAACTTCACATGTTAGATAAGACTTCTGCCCTTAACAGATCTACATGCCCATATTCAGTTATAGTCATAGCGCCACCTGCTGGCAACAGGAAGTGACATGTTTTACGCTGCGACAAACTACTCCTTGAAATTTTATGACATCAATGTTATTTTTGTGGTCAGTCTAATCTAAAGACCTGTGTGATGTTTAGTTGTGAAGATCTTGAGTTTTCGTTAAAAGGCGTGTCCATGGCGCCGTGACGAAGTTCGATGTGTCGCCATGGGAATAAAAGATGTTATAACTCAGGCATAAAATGTCCGATCTTGCCCAAACTTCACATGTGTGATAAGGGTCCTGGCCTGAACAGATCTGAAAGCCAATATTCCATTGGGTGTGGCAAAATGGCTCGATAGCGCCACCTATACACTTTCAACTGAGTGCATATACACTTTCGACGGAGTGCGCCTCAAGCTATGTTTCACGTACATGTACAAAAATCGGTACACACATGTAACACACCAATACCTACAAAAAAGTCTTTTGGTACGAAATCCGAATCCCAACAGGAAGTCGGTTATTTAGAATTTTCTCTGCAAAATTGGCGTTGTTTTTGCCATTTTCAGGGGTTGTACTTTAACGAACTCCTCCTAGAGATTTATTCAGATCAACACCAAACTTGGTCAGTTAAATCTAAAGGCCTTTGCGATGTTAAATTGCGAAGTTCTAGAGGTTTCGTTAAAGGGCGTGTCCATGGCGGCCTGACAAATTTCGATGTTTCGCCATGAAAAAGGAAGTTGCTGTAACTCAGACATACAATGTCCAATCTGCCCCAAACTTCACATGTTAGATAAGACTTCTGCCCTTAACAGATCCACATGCCCATATTCAGTTATAGTCATAGCGCCACCTGCTGGCAACAGGAAGTGACATGTTTTACGCTGCGACAAACTACTCCTAGAAATCTTTTGACATTAATGTATTTTTTGTGGTCAGTCTAATCTAAAGGCCTGTGCAATGTTAAATTGTGGAGATCTTCAGTTTTTGTTAAAGGGCGTGTCCATGGCGCCATGACAAAATTTGATGTCTCGCCACAGCAAGAGAAGTTGTTGTAACTCAGGCATAAAATGTTCAATCTTCCCCAAACTTCACATGTTCGATAAGAGTCCTGGCCTGAACACATCTGAAGGCCAATATTCCATTATAATGATAGCACCACCTGCTGGCAACAGAAAGATTGGCATATATATGGAATAAACTTTGATATATTCCACTTATATTTATGAGTTTAAATGCATATTTCTCACCGTTCACCTATTTACTAAAGCCACTCGCTGCCGGTGAGCCCGGGTGCGAGGGCCCGTTCATCGCTGCTTGCAGCTTTAATTATTATTATTATTATTAGGGCCCGAGCACCGATGGTGCGAGGACCCTCTTGGAATTGCTCCGTTTATTATTATTATTATTATTATTATTATTATTATTATTATTAGGGCCCGAGCACCGATGGTGTGAGGACCCTCTTGGAATTGCTCCGTTTATTATTATTATTATTATTATTCTTCTTCTTCTCTAAGATGAATCGCATTTTTGAGAGCCTAAACATGCTCGAAAAGTCATGAAACTTTGCACACACCTCAGAACTGGCGAAAATTTACGTCTGATATGGGTTTCAGAAGTGGGTGTGGCAAAATGGCTCGACAGCGCCACCTATACACGTTTAACGGTGTGCGCCTCGAGCTACGTTTCACGTACATGTATGAAAATTGGTATATACACATGTATCTCTCCAATGCCTACAAAAAAGTCTCTTGGAGCAAAATCCGAAACCCAACAGGAAGTCGGTTATTTTTAATTTTATGAGCAAATTTTGTGTCATTTTTGTCATTTCCATGCGTTGTATTTTAACGAACTCCTCCTAGAGATTAATTCAGATCAACACCAAAGTTGGTATGCCTAATCTAAAGGCCTTTGCGATGTTAAATTGCGAAGATTTTGAGTTTTCGTTAAAGGGCGTGTCCGTGGCGGCCTGGCGAATTTCGATGATTCGCCATGAAAAATGAAGTAGCTATAACTCAGACATACAATGTCCAATGTGTCCAAAACTTCACATGTTTAATAAGACTCCTGACCTGAACAGATTCACATGCCCATATTCAGTTATAGTCATAGCGCCACCTATAGGCAACAGGAAGTGACATATTTTACACTGCGACTAACTACTCCTAGAAATTTTATGACATCAATGTCTTTTTTGTGGTCAGTCTAATCTAAAGGCCTGTGCGATGTTAAATTGTGAAGATCTTGAGTTTTCGTTAAAAGGCGTGTCCATGGCGCCATGACGAAGTTCGATGTCTCGCCAAGGGAATAAAAGATGTTATAACTCAGGCATAAAATGTCCGATCTTCCCCAAACTTCACATGTGTGATAAGAGTCCTGGCCTGAACACATCTGTAGGCCAATATTCCATCGGGTTTGGCAAAATGGCTCGATAGCGCCACCTATACACTTTCAACATAGCGCGCCTCGAGCTCCGTTTCAAGTACATGTACGAAAATCGGTACACACATGTAACACACCAGTACCTACAAAAAAGTCTCTTGGTACGAAATCCTAATCCCAACAGGAAGTCGGTTATTTTGATATTTCCCTGCAAAATTGGCGTTGTTTTTGCCATTTTCAGGGGTTGTACTTTAACGAACTCCTCCTAGAGATTTATTCGGATGAACACCAAACTTGGTCAGTGTAATCTAAAGCCATTTGCGATGTTAAATTGCGAAGGACTTGAGGTTTCGTTAAAGGGCGTGTCCATGGCGGCCTGGCAAATTTCGATGTTTCGCCATGAAAAAGGAAGTTGCTATAACTCAGACATACAATGTCCAATCTGCCCCAAACTTCACATGTTGGATAAGACTCTTGACCTGAACAGATCTACATGCCAATATTCAGTTATAGTCATAGCGCCACCTATTGGCAACAGGAAGTGAAATATTTTACACTGCGACAAACTACTCCTAGAAATTTTATGACATTAATGTTATTTTTGTGGTCAGTCTAATCTAAAGACCTGTGTGATGTTTAGTTGTGAAGATCTTGAGTTTTCGTTAAAAGGCGTGTCCATGGCGCCGTGACGAAGTTTGATGTGTCGCCATGGGAATAAAAGATGTTATAACTCAGGCATAAAATGTCCGATCTTGCCCAAACTTCACAGGTTTGATAAGGGTCCTGGCCTGAACAGATCTGAAGGCCAATATTCCATTGGGTGTGGCAAAATGGCTCGATAGCGCCACCTATACATTTTCAACAGAGTGCATATACACTTTTAATAGAGTGCGCCTCAAGCTATGTTTCACGTACATGTACAAAAATCGGTACATACATGTAACAAACCAATATCTACGAAAAAGTCTCTTGGTACAAAATCCGAATCCAAACAGGAAGTCAGTTATTTAGAATTTTCTCTGCAAAATTGGTGTTGTTTTTGGCATTTTCAGGGGTTGTACTTTAACGATCTCCTCCTAGAGATTTATTCAGATCAACATCAAACTTGGTCAGTAAAATCTAAAGGCCTTTGCGAAGGTAAATTGGGAAGATCTTGAGGTTTCGTTAAAGGGAGTGTCCATGGCGGCCTGACAAATTTCGATGTTTCGCCATGAAAAAGGAAGTTGCTGTAACTCAGACATACAATGTCCAATCTGCCCCAAACTTTGAATGTTAGATAAGACTTCTGCCCTTAACAGATCTACATGCCCATATTCAATTATAGTCATAGCGCCACCTGCTGGCAACAGGAAGTGACATATTTTACGCTGAGACAAACTACTCCTAGAGATTTTTTGACATTAATGTATTTTTGTGGTCAGTCTAATCTAAAGGCCTGTGTACTGTTAAATTGTGGCAATCTTGAGTTTTTGTTAAAGAGCGTGTCCACGGCAAAAATGACAAAATTTGATGTCTCGCCACAGCAAGAGAAGTTGTTGTAACTTGGGCATAAAATGTTTGATCTTCCCCAAACTTCACATGTTCGATAAGAGTGCAGCCCTGAACACATCTGAAGGCCAATATTCCATTATAGTGATAGCGCCACCTGCTGGCAACAGGAAGATTTGCACATATATGGAATAAACATTGATATATTCTACTTATATTTATGAGTTTAAATGCATAATTCTCACCGTTCACCTATTTACTAGAGCCACTTGCTGCCGGTGAGCCCGGGTGCGAGGGCCCGTTCATCGCTGCTTGCAGCTTTAATTATTATTATTATTATTATTATTATTATTCTTCTTCTCCAGAATGAATCGCATTTTTGAGGGCCTAAACATACTCAAAAAGTCATGAAACTTTGCACACACCTCAGAACCGGCGAAAATGTACATCTGATATGGGTTTCAGAAGTGGGTGTGGCAAAATGGCTCGACAGCGCCACCTATACATGTTCAACGGTGTGCGCCTCGAGCTATGTTTCACGTACATGTATGAAAATCGGTACACACATGTAACTCTCCAATACCTACAAAAAAGTCTCTTAGAGCAAAATTCTAAACCCAACAGGAAGTTGGTTATTTTTAATATTATGAGCAAATTTTGTGTCATTTTTGCCATTTCCATGAGTTGTATTTTAACGAACTCCTCCTAGAAACTTATTCAGATCAACACCAAATTTGGTATGCCTAATCTAAAGGCCTTTGCGATGTTAAATTGCGAAGCTTTTGAGTTTTCGTTAAAGGGCGTGTCCGTGGCGGCCTGGCGAATTTCGATGATTCGCCATGAAAAATGAAGTTGCTATAACTCAGACATACAATGTCCAATGTGCCCAAAACTTCACATGTTTAATAAGACTCCTGACCTGAACATATTTACATGCCCATATTCAGTTATAGTCATAGCGCCACCTATAGGCAACAGGAAGTGACATATTTTACACTTCGACAGACTACTCCTAGAAATTTTTTGACATCAATGTCTTTTTTATGGTCAGTATAATCTAAAGGCCTGTGCAATGTTAAATTGAGAAGATCTTGAGTTTTCGTTAAGGGGCGTGTCCATGGCGCCGTGACAAAATTCAAAGTCTCGCCATGGGAATAAAAGATGTTATAACTCAGGCATAAAATGTCCGATCTTCCAAAAACTTCACATGTGTGATAAAAGTCCTGGCCTGAACAGATCTGAAGGCCAATATTCCATGGGATGTGGCAAATTGGCTCGATAGCGCCACCTATACACTTTCAACGGAGTGCACCTCGAGATATGTTTCACGTACATGTACAAAAATTGGTACACACATGTAACACACCAATACCTACAAAAAAGTCTCTTGGTACGAGATCCTAATCCCAACAGGAAGTCGGTTATTTTGAATTTTCCCTGCAAAATTGGTGTTGTTTTTGCCATTTTCAGGGGTTGTACTTTAACGAACTCCTCCTAGAGATTTATTCAGATGAACACCAAACTTGGTCAGTGTAATCTAAAGCCATTTTCGATGTTAAATTGCGAAGGACTTGAGGTTTCGTTAAAGGGCGTGTCCATGGTGGCCTGACAAATTTCGATGTTTCGCCATGAAAAAGAAAGTTGCTGTAACTCAGACATACAATGTCCAATCTGCCCCAAACTTCACATGTTGGATAAGACTCTTGACCTGAACAGATCTACATGCCAATATTCAGTTATAGTCATAGCGCCACCTATTGGCAACAGGAAGTGAAATATTTTACACTGCGACAAACTACTCCTAGAAATTTTATGACATCAATGTTATTTTTGTGGTCAGTCTAATCTAAAGACCTGTGTGATGTTTAGTTGTGAAGATCTTGAGTTTTCGTTAAAAGGCGTGTCCATGGCGCCGTGACGAAGTTTGATGTGTCGCCATGGGAATAAAAGATGTTATAACTGAGGCATAAAATGTCCGATCTTGCCCAAACTTCACATGTGTGATAAGGGTCCTGGCCTGAACAGATCTGAAGGCCAATATTCCATTGGGTGTGGCAAAACGGCTTGATAGCGCCACCTATACACTTTCAACTGAGTGTATATACCCTTTCAATGGAGTGGGCCTCAAGCTATGTTTCACGTACATGTACAAAAATCGGTACACACATGTAACACACCAATATCTACGAAAAAGTCTCTTGGTACGAAATCCGAATCCAAACAGGAAGTCAGTTATTTAGAATGTTCTCTGCAAAATTGGTGTTGTTTTTGGGCTTTTCAGGGGTTGTACTTTAACGAACTCCTCCTAGAGATTTCTTCAAATCAACACCAAATTTGGTATGCTTAATCTAAAGGCCTTTGCGATGTTAAATTGGGAAGATCTTGAGATTTCGTTAAAGGGAGTGTCCATGGCGGCCTGACAAATTTCGATGTTTCGCCATGAAAAAGGAAGTTGCTGTAACTCAGACATACAATGTCCAATCTGCCCCAAACTTCACATGTTGGATAAGACTCTTGACCTGAACAGATCTACATGCCAATATTCAGTTATAGTCATAGCACCACCTATTGGCAACAGGAAGTGAAATATTTTACACTGCGACAAACTACTCCTAGAAATTTTATGACATCAATGTTATTTTTGTGCTCAGTCTAATCTAAAGACCTGTGTGATGTTTAGTTGTGAAGATCTCGAGTTTTCGTTAAAAGGCTTGTCCATGGCGCCGTGACGAATTTCGATGTGTCGCCATGGGAATAAAAGATGTTATAACTCAGGCATAAAATGTCCGATCTTGCCCAAACTTCACATGTGTGATAAGGGTCCTGGCCTGAACAGATCTGAAGGCCAATATTCCATTGGGTGTGGCAAATTGCCTCGATAACGCCACCTATACACTTTCAACTGAGTGCATATACACTTTCAACGGAGTGCGCCTTGAGCTAAGTTTCATGTACATGTACAAAAATCGGTATACACATGCAACACACCAATACCTACAAAAAAGTCTCTTGGTACGAAATCCGAATCCCAACAGGAAGTCGGTTATTTAGAATTTTCTCTGCAAAATTGGCATTGTTTTTGCCATTTTCAGGGGTTGTACTTTAACGAACTCCTCCTAGAGATTTATTCAGATCAACACCAAACTTGGTCAGTTAAATCTAAAGGCCTTTGCGATGTTAAATTGCGAAGATCTTGAGGTTTCGTTAAAGCGCGTGTCCATGGCGTCCTGACAAATTTCGATGTTTCGCCATGAAAAAGGAAGTTGCTGTAACTCGGACATACAATGTTTAATCTGCCCCAAACTTCACATGTTAGATAAGACTTCTGCCCTTAACATATCTACATACCCATATTCAGTTATAGTCATAGCGCCACCTGCTGGCAACAGGAAGTGACATGTTTTACGCTGCGACAAACTACTCCTAGAATTTTTTTGGGATTAATATATATTTTGTGGTCAGTCTAATCTAAAGGCCTGTGAAATGTTAACTTGTTGAGATCTTGAGTTTTTGTTAAAGGGCGTGTCCATGGCGCCATGACAAAATTTGATGTCTCGGCACAGCAAGAGAAGTTTTTGTAACTCAGGCATAATTTGTTTGATCTTCCCCAAACTTCACAAGTTCGATAAGAGTCCTGCCCTGAACACATCTGAAGGGCAATATTCCATTATAATGATAGCACCACCTGCTGGCAACAGGAAGATTGGCACATATGTGGAATAAACTTTGATATATTCCACTTATATTTATGAGTTTAAATGCATATTTCTCACCGTTCACCTATTTACTAAAGCCACTCGCTGCCGGTGAGCCCGGGTGCGAGGGCCCGTTCATCGCTGCTTGCAGATTTAATTATTAGGGCCCGAGCACCGATGGTGTGAGGACCCTCTTGGAATTGCTCCGTTTATTATTATTATTATTATTATTATTATTATTATTATTATTATTATTATTATTATTATTATTATTATTATTATTATTATTATTCTCTAAGATGAATCGCATTTTTGAGAGCCTAAACATGCTCGAAAAGTCATGAAACTTTGCACACACCTCAGAACTGGCGAAAATTTACGTCTGATATGGGTTTCAGAAGTGGGTGTGGCAAAATGGCTCGACAGCGCCACCTATACACGTTTAACGATGTGCGCCTCGAGCTACGTTTCACGTACATGTATGAAAATTGGTATACACATGTATCTCTCCAATACCTACAAAAAAGTCTCTTTGAGCAAAATCTGAAACCCAACAGGAAGTCGGTTATTTTTAATTTTTCGTTAAAGATTCTCCATGAAAAATGAAGTTGCTATAACTCAGACATACAATGTCCAATGTGCCCCAAACTTCACATGCTTGATGAGACTCCGAACCTGAACAGATTGACATGCCCATATTCAGTTATAGTCATAGCGCCACCTATTGGCAACAGAAAGTGACATATTTTACACTGCGACTAATTACTCCTAGAAATTTTATGACATCAATGTCTTTTTTGTGGTCAGTCTAATCTAAAGGCCTGTGCGATGTTAAGTTGTGAAGATCTTGAGTTTTCGTTAAGGGGCGTGTCCATGGCACCGTGACGAAGTTCGATGTCTCGCCATGGGAATAAAAGATGTTATAACTCAGGCATAAAATGTCTGATCTTCCCCAAACTTCACATGTGTGATAAGAGTCTTGGCCTGAACACATCTGTAGGCCAATATTCCATCGGGTGTGGCAAAATGGCTCGATAGCGCCACCTATACACTTTCAACATAGCGCGCCTCGAGCTCCGTTTCCCGTACATGTACAAAAATCGGTACACACATATAACACACCAATACCTACAAAAAATTCTCTTGGTACGAAATCCGAAACCCAACAGGAAGTCGGTTATTTTTAATTTTATGAGCAAATTTTGTGTCATTTTTGTCATTTCCATGCGTTGTATTTTAACGAACTCCTCCTAGAGATTATTTCAGATCAACACCAAAGTTGGTATGCCTAATCTAACGGCCTTTGTGATGTTAAATTGCGAAGGACTTGAGGTTTTGTTAAAGGGCGTGTCCATGGCGGCCTGACAAATTTCGATGTTTCGCCATGAAAAAGGAAGTTGCTATAACTCAGACATACAATGTCCAATCTGCCCAAAACTTCACATGTTTAATACGACTCCTGACCTGAACATATTTACATGCCCATATTCAGTTATAGTCATAGCGCCACCTATTGGCAACAGGAAGTGAAATATTTTACACTGCGACAAACTACTCCTAGAAATTTTATGACATCAATGTTATTTTTGTGGTCAGTCTAATCTAAAGACCTGTGTGATGTTTAGTTGTGAAGATCTTGAGTTTTCGTTAAAAGGCGTGTCCATGGCGCTGTGACGAAGTTCGATGTGTCGCCATGGGAATTAAAGATGTTATAACTCAGGCATGAAATGTCCGATCTTGCCCAAACTTCACATGTGTGATAAGAGTCCTGGCCTGAACAGATCTGAAGGCCAAAATTCCATTGGGTGTGGCAAAATGGCTCGATAGCGCCACCTATACACATTCAACATAGCGCGCCTCGAGCTCCGTTTCAAGTACATGTACAAAAATCGGTACACACATGTAACACACCAGTACCTACAAAAAAGTCTCTTGGTACGAAATCCTAATCCCAACAGAAAGTCGGTTATTTTGAAATTTCCCTGCAAAATTGGCTTTGTTTTTGCCATTTTCAGGGGTTGTACTTTAACGAACTCCTCCTAGAGATTTATTCAGATGAACACCAAACATGGTCAGTGTAATCTAAAGCCATTTGCGATGTTAAATTGCGAAGGACTTGAGGTTTCGTTAAAGGGCGTGTCCATGGTGGCCTGACAAATTTCGATGTTTCGCCATGAAAAAGGAAGTTGCTGTAACTCAGACATACAATGTCCAATCTGCCCCAAACTTCACATGTTGGATAAGACTCTTGACCTGAACAGATCTACATGCCAATATTCAGTTATAGTCATAGCGCCACCTATTGGCAACAGGAAGTGAAATATTTTACACTGCAACAAACTACTCATAGACATTTTATGACATCAATGTTATTTTTGGTGTCAGTCTAATCTAAAGACCTGTGTGATGTTTAGTTGTGAAGATCTTGAGTTTTTGTTAAAGGGTGTGTCCATGGCACCATGACAAAATTTGATGTCTCGCCACAGGAAAAGAAGTTGTTGTAACTCAGGCATAAAATGTCCGATCTTCCCCAAACTTCACATTTGTGATAAGAGTCCTGGCCTAAACACATCTGAAGGCCAATATTCCATTATAATGATAGCGCCACCTGCTGGCAACAGGAAGACTGGCACATATAAATGATTTTGACATATTCCACTTATATTTACGACTTTAAATGCATAAATCTCCCCGTTCGCCAATTTACTAAAGCCACTCGCTGGCGGTGAGCCCAGGTGCGAGGGCCCGTTCATCGCTGCTTGCAGCTTTAATTATTAGTCCCCGAGCACCGATGGTGTGAGGACCCTCTTGGAATTGCTCCATTTATTATTATTATTATTATTATTAGGGCCCGAGCACCGATGGTGTGAGGACCCTCTTGGAATTGCTCCGTTTATTATTATTATTATTATTATTATTATTATTATTATTATTATTATTTTTATTATTCTCTAAGATGCATCGCATTTTTGAGAGCTTAAACATGCTCGAAAAGTCATGAATCTTTGCACACACCTCAGAACTGGCGAAAATTTACGTCTGATATGGGTTTCAGAAGTGGGTGTGGCAAAATGGCTCGACAGCGCCACCTATACACGTTCAACGGTGTGCGCCTCGAGCTACGTTTCACGTACATGTATGAAAATTGGTATACACATGTATCTCTCCAATACCTACAAAAAAGTCTCTTGGAGCAAAATCCGAAACCCAACAGGAAATCGGTTATTTTTAATTTTATGAGCAAATTTTGTGTCATTTTTGTCATTTCCATGCGTTGTATTTTAACGAACTCCTCCTAGAGATTAATTCAGATCAACACCAAAGTTGGTATGCCTAATCTAAAGGCCTTTGCGATGTTAAATTGCGAAGATTTTGAGTTTTCGTTAAAGGGCGTGTCCGTGGCGGCCTGGCGAATTTCGATGATTCGCCATGAAAAATGAAGTTGCTATAACTCAGACATACAATGTCCAATCTGCCCCAAACTTCACATGTTTGATGAGACTCCGAACCTGAACAGATTGACATGCCCATATTCAGTTATAGTCATAGCGCCACCTATTGGCAACAGGAAGTGACATATTTTACACTGCGACTAACTACTCCTAAAAATTTTATGACATCAATGTCTTTTTTGTGGTCAGTCTAATCTAAAGGCCTGTGCGATGTTAAGTTGTGAAGATCTTGAGTTTTCGTTAAGGGGCGTGTCCATGGCGCCGTGACAAAATTCAAAGTCTCGCCATTGGAATAAAAGATGTTATAACTCAGGCATAAAATGTCCGATCTTCCCCAAACGTCACATGTTTGATAAAAGTCCTGGCCTGAACAGATCTGAAGGCCAATATTCCATCGGGTGTGGCAAAATGGCTCGATAGCGCCACCTATACACTTTCAACGGAGTGCGCCTCGATCTATGTTTCACGTACATGTACAAAAATTGGTACACACATGTAACACACCAATACCTACAAAAAAGTCTCTTGGTACGAAATCCAAATCCCAACAGGAAGTCGATTATTTTGAATTTTCCCTGCAAAATTGGTGTTGTTTTTGCCATTTTCAGGGGTTGTACTTTAACGAACTCCTCCTAGAGATTTATTCAGATGAACACCAAACTTGGTCAGTGTAATCTAAAGCCCTTTGCGATGTTAAATTGCGAAGGACTTGAGGTTTCGTTAAAGGGCGTGTCCATGGCGGCCTGACAAATTTCGATGTTTCGCCATGAAAAAGGAAGTTGCTGTAACTCAGACATTCAATGTCCAATCTGCCCCAAACTTCACATGTTGGATAAGACTCTTGACCTGAACAGATCTACATGCCAATATTCAGTTATAGTCATAGCGCCACCTATTGGCAACAGGAAGTGAAATATTTTACACTGCGACAAGCTACTCCTAGAAATTTTATGACATCAATGTTATTTTTGTGGTCAGTCTAATCTAAAGACCTGTGTGATGTTTAGTTGTGAAGATCTTGAGTTTTCGTTAAAAGGCGTGTCCATGGTGCCATGACGAAGTTCGGTGTGTCGCCATGGGAATAAAAGATGTTATAACTCAGGCATAAAATGTCCGATCTTGCCCAAACTTCACATGTGTGATAAGGGTCCTGGCCTGAACAGATCTGAAGGCCAATATTCCATTGGGTGTGGCAAAATGGCTCGATAGCGCCACCTATACACTTTCAACTGAGTGCATATACACTTTCAACGGAGTGCGCCTCGAGCTATGTTTCACGTACATGTACAAAAATCGGTACACACATGTACCACACCAATATCTACAAAAAAGTCTCCTGGTACGAAATCCGAATCCCAACAGGAAGTCGGTTATTTAGAATTTTCTCTGCTAAATTGGCGTTGTTTTTGCCTTTTTCAGGGGTTGTACTTTAACAAACTCCTCCTAGAGATTTATTCAGATCAACATCAAACTTGGCCAGTTAAATCTAAAGGCCTTTGCGAGGTTAAATTGCGAAGATCTTGAGGTTTCGTTAAAGTGCATGTCCATGGCGGCCTGACAAATTTCGATGTTTCGCCATGAAAAAGGAAGTTGTTGTAACTTAGACATACAATGTCCAATCTGCCCCAAACTTCACATGTTGGATAAGACTTTTGACCTGAACAGATCTAAATGCCAATATTCAGTTATAGCCATAGCGCCACCTGCTGGCAACAGGAAGTGACATATTTTACATTGTAACAAACTACTCCTAGAAATTTAATGACATCAACATTTTATTTTGGTCAGTCTAATCTAAAGGTCTTTGCAATGTTAAATTGTGGAGATCTTGAATTTTTGTTTAAGGGCGTGTCCATGGCGCTGTGACAAAATTTGATGTCTCTCCACAGCAAGAGAAGTTGTTGTAACTCAGGCATAAAATGTTCAATCTTCCCCAAACTTCACATGATTGATAAGAGTCCTGGCCTGAACACATCTGCAGGCCAATATTCCATTATAAGGATAGCGCCACCTGCTGGCAATATGAAGATTGGCACATATTAATGACTTTGACATATTGCAATTATGTTTATGACATGAAATGCATATTTCTCACCGTTCATCTTTTTACTAAATCAACACGCTGGTGGTGAGCCCGGGTGCGAGGGCCCGTTCATCGCTGCTTGCAGCTTTAATTTTATTGTGTTTCCTTATTTATGTACAACCCCAATTCCAGAAAAGTTGGGACATTTTGTCAAATGCAATAAAGTCAAGAATATGTGATTTGTTAATTCTCTTTAACTTTTATTTCATTGACAAAAGTACAAAGAAAAATTCCAAAGTTTTGTAAATAAAAACTAATTTTGATTTTGATGGCTGCAACACACTTCAAAAAAAAGTTGTGACAGAGGCAAAATAAAATTGAATTAAACATTTTATCTCCATATACTTCAATGTTAACAAATTAGAAGCTGTTGCTTGTCATTTCCCTTCACTGAAATATGTGGGGAGAGTGAGTAAATGATGACACAATTTTCTTTTTTGGGTGAACTATTCCTTTAATGTTAATAAAATAAAATGCAAAGAAAAAAATAACTTGCTGCTCTTGACTGAAGAACATTAATACAGTTGCTAAAGTTCAGTGATAATAAAATAACTTGAAAGTTTCAACAAATTCAATTTTTTTATTTTTTGCACCAAATAGTATCGATAACAGTATCGATAAGTATCAGTTATCAGTATCGATAAAATATAAACAATAACCATCCCTATGCATTTGTACTCTGGTTACATAGTCCCACCCTTGATCAAGCTTTTTGTTGGGGCTGTGGAATTAATATACTGCAACCATAGACTGCGACATACATGCATTACCGCTGCTCCCAGTGGGGCACCATCCCAGTTGCTAAAAAACAAAAAAAACACTTTCGTTTTATATGTATGTTAACATATGGGTGATTCTCCAAGGCAAGCGTGATTTCACCAAGTACAACATGTTCCTGGATCAAAATCCCAATCAACTAATCAGAATTGAGATATAACTTTTCAGGAAATATCTGTTTTAGGCTTACAACCAGAGTTAGGTGCTTCTATACCCTTGTTAATCAGCTATCATTTCCCACTGATTTTGGGAATAAATTATGAGTAGGGTTAGGTTAAGGGGTAGGGATTGGGTTAAGTTTATATTTTTGGACAATGTTGATCCAGGATCATCAGAAGATGTTGATCCAGGAACATGTCTTACTTGGCAAAATCACGGTGACCGATTCTCCAACTATGGTACATTTTCTGTCAAAGTCACCTTTATTTATATAGCGCTTTAAACAAAATACATTGCGTCAAAGCAACCGAACAACATTCATTAGGAAAACAGTGTCAATAATGCAAAAATGATTGTTAAAGGCAGTTCATCATTGGATCTGTCCTTGACAGATATAAAAAAAAAAAACATTTCCACTTTTTTTCACACTTACTACATGTGTAGTGGAACCTATATATATAAAAAAATCTTTGTTCAATTCTGTTGTTTCATATAAAATAGGAGGCATTTTATATGCGTTTTTTACTATTTTGTCTCTGTTCCTAGGCCAGACTTTGGGTCTTCAACCTTATCTCACTTAAAATTGAATACTGATATAATTTTACATTCAAACACAAAGTATGCATTATAACCCAATTCATTCAAATCAAATATTATATATATATATATATATATAATTTTTTTTTTTTAGTTTGACAAATTTTCAACATCTTGAACACTTGTCCCTTGGGTTTACTGTCATTTCCACACCTCTGCATTAAATGCAATCCCAGGCTCAGTGCTCTAGATTTGTATACTCAGTAAAGCACATGGCTGAATGAAAGAATGGTCCCAGCAGAGGTTATTAAATTGGAGATATATCAAGGTAAATATGAGAAATATGAGTATGTTTATTGTATGTCAATTCTGGACCACTCTGGACCATCATTCCAACGGAAACATTTCTGGATTTTTACAATTTCATCAGGTGAAATTTGAGATTATTTAATGCTAACTCTAAAACTAACACTAACAGGCTAGTCAAACATGAGATATTAGAGGGAAAGGGGGAAAATGTCATTTCTGCAACCGTCTTTTCCACATCTGTCTCCATGGAAGTGATAAAGACAGGTTGGCTTGGCAAGGACATTGTCTGTGCTTAAAAGCAAAGTAGTTTGCCTATAGTACTAAAAATATAGTGTAAACACATAAACTTTACATAAATGTCATAGGGAATGTTTTAAATTGAGATATTTTATTGTTTACAACTAAATCTGACAGTCTTTCTGTTGTTCTTTAAGATGGCACCCAAAACACCAGCAGAGAAGTCCAGACTATTCAGGGAAAAACTAAAATCTGATCCAATTAATTATGCTGAGTTCCTAAGGAACACCCACCAATCCCATCTCTCAAATATCAAGACGTCACTCTTCTACATGAGGGACTGATTGGAAGCTGGTGTGTGGTCCGTTATGATGGGAATCCTTACGCAGGCCTAAACCAAGATGTGAACTCAGAAAATGGAGCCTTGGTGGAAACCATGAGCCAGATAGGCAAGAACAGGTGGTGCTGGCCTATGAATGATGACATAATTTCGTATCAGCCAGAGGACGTTGTAAGGTTGATCCCAGAGCCTCAGCCAGTGACAAAACGTCACATGATGTTGGATCCATTAGTGTGGGAGGAAGTACTCACTGTGTGTGAACCTTGGCTAATATATGGGTGATTTTAAATTCAAACAGGAAGTATGAATTATAACCCAAATCAATCAAATCTAATATATAGTTTATTGTATTTGTTTCAATTTGGCATATTTTAAACATGCTGAACACTTGTCCCTTGGGTTACTGAGTCTGCACTGTTAAAGGTGCACAACTATATTGCCCGGTTTGTTGATGTCAAGAGCCCTGTTATTTTAGTGCTCCTCGATCTCACGGCTGCCTTTGATACAGTGGACCATGCAATCCTTCTGTCTCGCCTTAATCACTATGTTGGCATTAAGGGTACTGCGTTTCAGTGGTTCTTGTCATATTTGACTGACAGAACCTTTTCTGTAGTGATTGAAAACTCATCCTCCTCTACTACTTCTCTCTCCTGTGGGGTGCCACAAGGCTCTATTCTCGGACCGGTTTTATTTTCGCTCTACATGCTGCCTCTTGGATCCATCATAGCCAGGCATAACATAGCTAATCACTGCTATGCTGATGATTTGCAAATGTATTTGCCTATGAGTCCAACAAACACTGATGCGCTAGGGTCGCTAATTGATTGCATTGATGACATTAAATTATGGTTAGAGCAAAATTTCCTCAATTTGAATGAAGATAAGACTGAATATATTTTATTTGGTGAATCTGCAACCACTGACCCTAATATGCTAATTTCGAAGCTTAAACCGACTATCAGAAATCTTGGTGTGACTTTTGATAGTAGCCTGAAATTCGATAAACAAATTGACAGTGTGGTGAAAGCTAGTTTTTTTCAGCTACGTCTATTGGCCAAGGTCAAACCATTTTTAAATTGTTCGGACCTTGAGAAAGTTATTCATGCTTTTATTAGTTCAAGACTAGATTACTGTAATCCGCTTTATGTCGGAGTCTCACAGTCATCACTCAGGCGCCTTCAGCTGGTAGAGAATGCAGCAGCCCATCTTCTAACTAACACATGTAAACGTGAGCATATTACTCCAATTCTTTCTTCGCTCCACTGGCTTCCAGTTTCTTTTAGAGTTGATTTTAAGATTTTATTGTTTGTTTTTAAAGCTCTCAATGGCCTCGCACCACCGTACATAACTGAGATGTTAACTTTGCGTCAATCAAACAGGGCTCTTAGATCAACAAATGAACTTTTGCTGGAAGTCCCAAGGACAAGGTACAGACTCTGGGGTGACCGGGCTTTTTCTGTAGCGGGGCCAAGCCTCTGGAACAAGCTACCTGCTGATTTACGTACAATCACTGACTTGGGCCTCTTTAAGGCTAAGCTCAAGACTTATTTATTTAGACTGGCTTTTAATTTATAGCAGTTGTTGTGGCATTTTGTGTTTTCTTTGTGGCATACAATTTTTTTTTGTTTTTTTTTTATACTTTGTGGCATTATATATTTTGTTATTATTTTTATTTTATATTTCCTGAAAAGCACTTTGGTTCACTTTGAGTGTTGTAAAGGGCTGTATAAATAAAGGTTGATTGATTGATTGATTGATTGATTAATTGATTGATTGGGTTCACCTGTTCATCTGTGAATGAACCTTGGCCAATATACACTGCTCTGGTTCAAGGAGTGTTGAAACATTTTGCATTTTCACCGAAATGATCAGATTTTTTATGAAAACATGAGGATGATTGTGTTTATGATATTGTTTTTGTTTCAAATAATTTGTGACACATGGAATGAGTTATCTTTTTTATTAATACTGCTGTTAGGCCAGTTGTTCATCAATACACCATCCCTGTTTGAAATAAAAATAAGAATAAACTTCAAACTTGAATTTGAGATTCATTTTGTCCTACACATTGAGGTCATGACTCGCTTTTGCATTTCCATCATTTATTATCTACTATCATTACATCATTACTACTACAGGTTTTATATCTGAAATGTTATTTTCACCATAACCCGCCTTTCCCTTGTCATTTCCACAACCACAAATATTTTTTGGTAAAACATTTAAAAAATATATAAAGTTAAGGTAATGATGGTGGTGGTGTTGATTATTTAGCAGTTAAGGGTAAAGTATATGTATAGGAGTTGAAAAATATCAGATTTAAAAATGTCAGAAATATGAATGAAAGGTTTCATTGGCTTAGTACGGTGCCCGTAAGGTGACTTGTTCGGTTTACTTAGTTTTGTCATGGCCACGACATAATAACTCGTGGTAACGTGATAATATGTCGTGGCCACGAGATATTAATTTGTGGGAACAACATATTAACTCGTGGGAACATAATATTATGTTGTGGCCACGAGATCATTTTGTCGAGGTAATGACATCGTTATGTCGTGGCCTCGAGATGCTATATTGAGGGAACGACATGTTTTTCTCATGGCCACGAGTTTAATGCGTAAATAAATCTGCATGACCATAGCAACCTGGGATTATCAGAGATGGATTCATTAATATTTTATTTTGAATTAAGAAATGATTATGTTATTTATACATATAAATTGTAACATTATTAAATTATTATTTTAACGATATGCTTTGGCAATCTGGCTGTATTACATGCGATCATCAGCATTCAAATGAAGTTTATCATAAATAAATATTACTACAGTCTTGTAAATCCATTAACTGATCGTCTTTCCACCCTTAATATGTGTACATTATTATTAATATTAGCCTATTATTTTTGGGCATATTTTTTAATTCGTTTATATTATTTATTTGCTTCAATTTCGATCTCTTTACTTAACGTTCTGGATACTTTTGTAAATAATAGCGTACTGTAAATGCTCAACATTTACATTTAATGTCATAAATGCATAAAATGTAAATGCATAAAATTTATATGCATAAATAATATAATGATTTTTAATTCAAAATAAAATATTAATTAATCCATTTCTGATAATCCCGGGTTGCTATGGTCACACAGGTTTGTTTACACATTAAACTCGTGGGCACGAGAAAAACATTTCATTCCCTCAACATAGCATCTCGAGGCCATGACATAAGGATGTCGTTACCTCGACAAAATTATCTCGTGGCCACAACATAATATGACGTTCCCACAAGTTATTATGTCGTGGCCCCTACAAAACTAATCATCTTTACTAGCACATCAAGGGTATATATATATCCAGCCTTCCTACCTCCTGTCCTACGACAGTTTTTCGGCATCCCTCCTCCACCCCAACTCCTCACTTCTAATCTATTTTTATCCCAAATTAGGGATAGGGGGAGTTCTTGGGGTTTGGGCTATGCTCCGGGCCCGGACCCCTCCCCCAGGACAGCACACCAAAATATGCCTACTATTCGCTTTCAGGTTAGATGTAAGGGTGAACTTGTGAAATGTTTTGTTCAGTTGTGGAAATGACCATTTATTTTGCAATGTTTGAAAAAAAAAATACATATTTCATAAAAATCAGCACAGCCAACTTCAGGGCATACTGGGGAAAAAATTATGCCAGTAATATTTTAATTAAAAATGTTTCATTTTCTGAAAATGTCCAGGTCCAAAAAGTACCATAGTTGGAGAATCACCCATATATGTATACATAAATAAGCATGTAAACATGACCATATATATACATAATTATAAAAAAGATTTTACGGTGTTTTACGGCCCTGCTGAAAAAAAAACAATAGAAACCATTACAGAATTTTTACAGAAGTTGATTAGCCCCATAAAACCCAATGTTTTTATTTTGGGGGGGTCATTTGATTGTGACAATGCATTCGTACATTTAATTATATTCATAAAAATTATTCATTTTACCATGGTGAGGTAACGGTCGCTGCACGACCAGTTTGAAAGTTCTGTGCAACTGCCACTAGAGGGAGAAATGCGACAGTCGTGGCAGTATGTCATGTGCAGTGGAAAGGCAGCGGCTGTCCAATGTCTCCGATGAACGACAAGCGACAGACCGGAAGTCATTCATTTCCAATGGAAAGTAGTGTGGGAGCTGCGTGGAGTTCTGATCACAGGGGGATCGGCAAGATGGCGAACTGAGCACACATACTTTGTTGTGACTCTGATCATTTGTCACAAATTTTTGCATTGAATGTCCTTCTGGTTTAGTTTATTTAGTTTATTTGGCTGCATGTGTAATTAAGGTGCATAACTGCATATTGCTGGGTAGTTTATTTAGGACTCCTTAAACAAAAAAGATGCCGAAACCGAAGACAGCTGCAGCAGGTGATGCTTCTTTGGGTGCACACGCATTAATATCTCATGACTAGCATAGTCATGAGACATTAATGCGTGTGCACCCAAAGAAGCACCTACTAGTGAAGAGATGATGGAAACTCAATCAGTGAGTAAAAGGAGACCGCTGGAATCTACACCTACTAAAATTCCAGTACCTCAAAAAAAAGTAAAAGGGGATGGTCAGCCTGAGGTTTCCAACGCCGCAATCTTGACGCCATAAATAATCTGACAGCCATGATGGAGGGTTTCGGGACGCAACTAAAGCAGAATACGGTAATGATTGCTGAACTGGCAAAAGGTGTTGAATTTAATGCAAAGGAGATCAAAGACTACTTTTCCAAGGTTACTCTACGCAGATTTGCAGTGTCTAAAATGACAAAGGATAATGCAGAGCTTAAGGAGCGGGTTCAGGAACTGGAGCATTATAAGCGAAGCTGGAATCTCAAGCTTTGCGGTTTAAAAGAGAAAACAGAAGAACGAACACGGGACGAGGTACTTGGTATCATGGTGAAGATCAATCCACAGTGGTCCACAAAATTGGAAAGTATGGTGGATTTGGTACATCGCGTGGGAAAGTTGGAGATCGGGCGAAACCAACAGGTGTTATCCAATTCACAATGAGGCACTACAGAGATGAGTTCTGGCGTCTTACGAAGAATTCCTCAGTATGTAAAGATCTGAGCATCAGTTTCGCCGAGCACATCCTTCCAGTGGACAGGGAGGCAAGAGCACTGCTGTGGCCGCAGATAAAGCAGGCAAGAGAAGCAGGTCACCGAGCTTATTTTAGAGGTCCATATGGCTACATCAACGGCAAAAGAATCTCTGCTACTTAAGATTTAAGAAGGACTCTATAATGTCTGTTTAAGGGACGTTAAGCATTTCTTTCACAGCAAAGTTAATTCGTTCTTATTTACTTTATTCTTGATCAAATGTTCTCTTTAAAATCGGATTTCTGTTTTTCTTCTTTCAATGTTAGGGGTCTTCGAGATAGCGTGAAACGCAAAGCTCTTTTCTTATTCTGTAAAGGTAAAAAGGCACACTGTTATGTGTTGCAAGAAACTCACTCAAGTGTTTTATATGAGAAATGGTCATGGAACTAATCGTTCAGCGGGAGTTGCAATTTTGTTTTATAATTGCCCTGGAAAAGTAATTGTATATAAATCCAGTGACAATGGTCACTGGCTCATTTGTGTGCTTTCCATTGATGACATGTTTATTATAATAGGGAACATATATGGTTACAATAATACTAATCAAAACAGGGAAATGCTATCAGAAGTTTCTGAAGTTATAATGGGCCTGAAACTTGCATATTCCAGACAATATTATATTAGGAGGGGATTTTAACATGGTGCAGGATGATTGGTTGGACCGTTTTCCATCTAAATTTAATAGCCATCACTACAATCCTATTTTATGTAATTTTTGTAATTCTTTTGACCTGTTTGATCCATTTTAATCCCAGATTTGAATCCCAATTTATGTCAGTATTCAGGAGAACTGGCCCCCCAACTGAGCCTGGTTTCTCCCAAGGTTTTTTTCTCCATTCTGTCACCGATGGAGTTTCGGTTCCTTGCCGCTGTCGCCTCTGGCTTGCTTAGTTGGGGTCACTTCATCTACAGCGATATCGTTGACTTGCAAATAAATGCACAGACACTATTTAACTGAACAGAGATGACATCACTGAATTCAATGATGAACTGCCTTTAACTATCATTTTGCATTATTGACACACTGTTTTCCTAATGAATGTTGTTCAGTTGCTTTGACGCAATGTATTTTGTTTAAAGCGCTATATAAATAAATGTGACTTGACTTGACTATTCTTGGTTAAAACCAGATGGGTCAAGCAAATCAAGATTGGATTTCTGGATTATCTCATTCCACATTAAGGAACATATTTTAGATTGTTTCATATCCCCCGCACCAATTTCTGATCATTGCATGATTGGTTTAAATTTAAAGTCTCTGACTGCACGGCGTCGTAATAAGGGATATTGGAAATTTAACGCCAGTCTTCTTAATTTGGAGGCCTTTTGTCAAGGAGTTAAAAATATTGTTACAGAAGTGAGTGAAGATTGTTCATTCTCCTCAAATATTAGTAAATGGGAATATTTGAAATTTAGAGTTCGTAGTTATTCTATTTCCTTTGGTAAACAGCTAAAAAAATCGATCCATTTGGAAGAAGTTAATCTTATTAGAGAGATAAGTGAATGTTGCAGTAATAGTCAGTCTACTGATTCAGATAGAACAAAGCTTTTATTCTTACAATCCAAACTTGATACTGTATATGTTGAAAAGGCAAAAGGTGCTTATATTCGTTCAAGGGCCAAATGAATAGAAGAGGGGGAGAGAAATTCAGCATACTTCTGCAGAATGGAAAAGAGCAGGCAGGAGAAAAATAATATATGATCATTAATTATCGATGGCAATGAATCTTCGAACGCTCATGATATTGCACAAAAAATATTTTCCTTTTATAGTAACTTATATAAATCAAAATTTTCTAAAATGAATGCAGATGCTTTTTTTGAGAGTATTAAGCCATTTATTCCACAAATCAGTTTGGAGTTTAAAGAGATTTGTGATGCAAAAATCTTGTTGGAGAAAGTTGGAGAAAGCTTTGCAATCTTTACCCTCTGACAAATCTCCTGGCTCCGATGGTTGAACGGCCAACTTTTACAAAAAACATTTTTGGATTCTATAAAATGTATTTTATTTAAGGCTTTAACAGAGGTTACTGAATGTCTTTCACTTTCCCATACTATGAAGCAAGGGGTTATAATTCTCATTCCTAAACCAGGCAAAGGTCCTAAGTTTTTAGATAATTTGCGGCCCATTACATTATTAAATAATGATTATAAATTGTTAGCACACATTTATTCTAATCGTTTGAAAACCGGATTATCTCAGATAAGTTATACGCAGTCAGGGTTTATGAGGGGCAGATCGATTCACAATAATTCACGTTTGGTCCTTGATCTGATTGATTATAAAGACAAGATTAACGACGACGGTAGCATGTTTTTTCTTGATTTCTACAAAGCGTTCGACATTGTATGGGTTTGGGAAACAATTTAGAAGTATAATTGGTAGTTTATATCGGGATACGAATTGTTCTGTTTCATTGACTGAAGGGACCACTCCACGCTTTAATATAAGCTGAGGTATTAAACAAGGCTGTCCAATTTCGCCTTTACTTTTTATTTTGACTGCTGAAATGCTTGCTCTTGCAATTAAAAATTCTGACATTGAGCATTTGAAGGTTTTTGATGATTCCATAGTGATCAGTCAATTAGCTGATGACACAGTCTAAAGAATTAGAAAATCTATTTCTAAAGAATTCTGATCAGGTTCCAAAAACTCTCAAAGTTATTAATCATTTTTCTAATGCCTCAGGCTTATGTCTTAATCTAAGTAAATGTGAAATATTGACATTGAAAGAATCTCAGCTCACACAAATTTGCAATGTACCAGTTAAATCTAGGATCAAATATCTTGGTATTCTAATTACCAAAGATAAAGAACTAAGTGAATCACTTAATATATCTAATAGAATTGATGAATGTAAGGCCAGATTGGATAGATGGATGCAGAGAGATATTTCTATATTTGGAAGAATTTTATTGACAAAAGTGGAATCTCTATCTAGATGTATTTACCCTGCAGGATCCCTTCCCATTTCTAATAAGAAAATTAAGTTAATTAATCAAATGAATTTTTATTACATTTGGAAGAGGAAGGCTCATTATGTTAAAAAATTTTCTAACCAATAATGACAGTTTCTGGTTCTGCGCCCCAGAAATATCTTTGAAAGTGTTGGTGGAATAGAATTTTTATTACGATGTGATTTTTCAATACCAAAACTTCCTCTCAAATTATCAGAATATAACAAACAGGTTCTTTTTTATTGGAAGATGATTTATAAACATAATTTTCCCCACATAATTCACCTATTTGGAATAATAGGTACATTTTATTTAGGAATAAGTCACTTTTTATAAGAGATTGGTGGAAGAGAGGTGTCTGGTCTGTTGCTCACCTGCTAGGGAAAGATGGTTATTTTTTGGATCACAGTACTTTCTGTGAAAAATGTAGTATACATTGTGATTACAAACAATATAACAGAGTATTGAACTGTATTCCAAAGGCCTTTGTATTTTTGGTAAGTAACACATTGCCTAATGTAACCAAAGCTCTTCATTTTCCCTTCTTTGATAATAAATGGGAAAGATTTTATTAGTAACCGCCTGCCAAATAAGTTAATAAGGACTTTATTGACCCAAGATAAATTTCCAAATCAAGCTAGTCGAAATAATGTTAATAATCTCTTTCCCAAGAGCTCTATTTTTAAATTAAGAACCATGTATATCTCCTTCACTATACCCCCCAAAGCCAAGGAAGTACACTTTAAAATTTTTAATGATGTCTACCCATCTTTAGAGTTTCTTAGATATAGATTCAATATTGATCACAATAATTGTACCTTTTGTGATGTTGATATTGAAACAACTGTACATTTATTATTTGACTGTTCATTCAGTAGAGCCTTTTGGTCTGATACATTCGAACGGCTTAAAGTTTCAATCAAACTGTCTTCTCAATTTTCTAAAAATGACATAATTTTTGGTTTAATAATTGAAGATGTACATACTCATGTCGTTCTGAAAAATATTCTCATTTTGGGCAAATTTTATATTCATAAAAGTGCCTTAAAACAAAGCCATTGTTTTCTGTTTTTCAAAAGGAATTTTGGATGTACTGTAAATCTGTGAGACAGTTAAAATCTAAACCAGGAAGAAGACTGTTTGGTTTATTGCAGAAATGTAATCTATTAGAAGTATTAATATTGTATAATTGTACAATTGTATAATTCCTTTTTTTTTCATGTTTTATTATTATGGTAAATGGACTGCATTTATATAGCGCTTTCAACAGACCACATGGCCATCCAAAGCACTTTACAATTTGCCTCACATTCAGCCATTCACACACTCATTCACACACCAACTGGGGTGTCAGCCATTCAAGGCGCCATCCAGCTCGTCGGGAGCAGCTGGGGTTAGGTGTCTTGCTCAAGGACACCTCGACACTTGGTCAGTTGGAGCCGGGGATTGAATCACCAACCTTCCGGTTTGTAGACAACCTACATGAACCACTGAGCCACTGCCGCCCCGCGGCATATTCTGTTTTCTTATTTCTTCATCTTTTGTTTTGGTGCTCTGTTCTTGTGAATCTAATTACTATCTTGTGTTGCCTTATTGTATATCTGTTTTTTGCAATAAAAAAAAACTAAAAAAAAACTGAAGCATGGTCAAGCACCTCTAACGTCACTGACATGAGATGTTTATCGCTATGAAATCACGTTCAAGTAGTCTCATTCAGTACACATCGCGATACTTGCCATCAGTTTACAAGAGCCACAGGTTGGGTGAGTAGTAGTAAATATGCTCTTTTAATACCTGTTATAAAATGTATTCTGTCTTCTTTATTAATCAGATGAGCGCCTTATGTTTACTCTCTGTATTATATCGGTCATCTGAGGCTGTCTTTGAGTTTCATTGTCTTTAACTAAATGAACACAGCTGCTAACTGGGGTGATTAAACTCTAGCTGTCACGTGACGTGCCATAGACCTGGGATCCGTTTTATATTCATTTCAGGTTCAAAGATGTAAGTTGTATTTGTAGTAAAATCATGGTAACCAAGACACCTACAATAGTACGTAAAACCCAGTAAACAAGACATTTACCATGTTTTTTACCACAGTAACTGTAGTTTTACTATGGAATAGTAATAGCACAATAATCACCAAAATAACTATAGTTGTACCACTGTAATGGTAGTGTTTTAATGTGCTTTTATATGACATATTTCACAGTAATCACATTTACTGTACCATGCTTGGCACAGTAAATGTACCATAAGTACACTGTACTTATGTACTTGCATGACTTTAAATGAAGCAACATTCTCTCACTGAGCGAGATGGTTTTTAGCATATTTGGGCTTGTTTCCACTTCATTTCAACAGAAACACTATTTCAGCAATAGTGTTCACAGAAAGCTGTAAACTGACAAACCTGAGCATTGAAGCTCTAACATATGTTTTTGTGAATATAACTTCTAACACATTAAAAACTGTCTCACTGCATTGCAGAAATCATTTTATTTCATAAGACATAAGAATCTTTCAGTTTGGCAAGATTTGCACTGAATATTGAATAAAGCAGCTTTCTCTCATAGAGAGACAAGCATTTGAGCAGATTTGGGCTAGATTTCACTTCATTTGAACAGAAGCACTATTTCAACATTACTGGTCTCAGAAACCTGTAAACTGACAATCTTGAGCATTGAAGTCCTAACATATGTTTTTGTGCAAATAACTTCTAACACATTAAAAACTGTCTCAACGCATTGCAGAAGTCATTTTATTTCATAAGACATACGCATCTTTCAGTTTGGCAAGATTTGCACTGAATATTGAATGAAGCAGCTCAATCTCACAGAGAGACAAGCTTTTGAGAAGATTTGGGCTAGATTTCACTTCATTTGAACAAAAGCACTATTTCAACATAACTGGTCTCAGAAACTTGTAAACTGACAATCTTGTGTATTGAAGTCCTAACATAAGTTTTTGTGCATATAACTTCTAACACATTAAAAACTGTCCCAGCGCATTGCAGAAATCATTTTATTTCATAAGACATAAGCATCTTTCAGTTTGGCAAGATTTGCACTGAACATTGAATGAAGCAGCTCTATCTCACAGAGAGACAAGCTTTTGAGCAGATTTGGGCTATATTTCACTTCATTTGAACAGGAGCACTATTTAAACATAACTGGTCTCAGAAACCTGTAAACTGACAATCTTGAGCATTGAAGTCCTAACATAAGTTTTTGTGCATATAACTTCTAACACATTAAAAACTGTCTTACAGCATTGCAAAAACATTGTATTTCATAAGGCATAAACATCTTTCAGTTTGGCAAGATTTGCACTGAATATTGAATGAAGCAGCTTTCTCTCATAGAGAGACAAGCTTTTGAGCAGATTTGGGCTAGATTTCACTTCATTTGAAAAGAAGCACTATTTCAACATTACTCGTCTCAGAAACCTGTAAACTGACAATCTTGAGCATTGAAGTCCTAACATATGTTTTTGTGCATATAACTTCTAACACATTAAAAACTGTCTTACAGCATTGCAAAAACATTGTATTTCATAAGGCATAAGCATCTTTCAGTTTGGCAAGATTTGCACTGAATATTGAATGAAGCACCTTTCTCTCATAAAGAGACAAGCTTTTGAGCAGATTTGGGCCAGATTTCACTTCATTTGAACAGAAGCACTATTTCAACATTACTGGTCTCAGAAACTTGTAAACTGACAATCTTGAGCATTGAAGTCCTAACATAAGTTTTTGTGCATATAACTTCTAACACATTAAAAACTGGCTCACTGCATTGCAGAAATCATTTTATTTCATAAGACATGAGCATCTTTCAGTTTGGCAAGATTTGCACTGAATATTGAATAAAGCAGCTTTCTCTCATAGAGAGAAAAGCATTTGAGCAGATTTGGGCTAGATTTCACTTCATTTGAACAAAAGCACTATTTCAACATAACTGGTCTCAGAAACTTGTAAACTGACAATCTTGTGTATTGAAGTCCTAACATAAGTTTTTGTGCATATAACTTCTAACACATTAAAAACTGTCTCAACGTATTGCAGAAGTCATTTTATTTCAAAAGACATAAGCATCTTTCAGTTTGGCAAGATTTGCACTGAACATTGAATGAAGCAGCTCTATCTCACAGAGAGACAAGCTTTTGAGCAGATTTGGGCTATATTTCACTTCATTTGAACAGAAGCACTATTTAAACATAACTGGTCTCAGAAACCTGTAAACTGACAATCTTGAGCATTGAAGTCCTAACATAAGTTTTTGTGCATATAACTTCTAACACATTAAAAACTGTCTTACAGCATTGCAAAAACATTGTATTTCATAAGGCATAAACATCTTTCAGTTTGGCAAGATTTGCACTGAATATTGAATGAAGCAGCTTTCTCTCATAGAGAGACAAGCTTTTGAGCAGATTTGGGCTAGATTTCACTTCATTTGAAAAGAAGCACTATTTCAACATTACTCGTCTCAGAAACCTGTAAACTGACAATCTTGAGCATTGAAGTCCTAACATATGTTTTTGTGCATATAACTTCTAAACACATTAAAAACTGTCTTACAGCATTGCAAAAACATTTTATTTCATAAGGCATAAGCATCTTTCAGTTTGGCATGATTTGCACTGAATATTGAATGAAGCAGCTTTCTCTCATAGAGAGACAAGCTTTTTGAGCAGATTTTGGCTAGATTTCACTTCATTTGAACAGAAGCACTATTTCAACATAACTGGTCTCAGAAACCTGTAAACTGACAATCTTGAGCATTGAAGTCCCAACATAGGGTTTTGTGCATATAACTTCTAACACATTAAAAACTGTCTTACAGCATTGCAAAAACATTGTATTTCATAAGGCATAAGCATCTTTCAGTTTGGCAAGATTTGCACTGAATATTGAATGAAGCAGCTTTCTCTCATAGAGAGACAAGCTTTTTGAGCAGATTTGGGCTAGATTTCACTTCATTTGAACAGAAGCACTATTTCAACATTACTGGTCTCAGAAACCTGTAAACTGACAATTTTGAGCATTGAAGTCCTAACATATGTTTTTGTGCATATAACTTCTAACACATTAAAAACTGTCTCAACGCATTGCAGAAGTCATTTTGATTCATAAGACATAAGCATCTTTCAGTTTGGCAAGATTTGCACTGAACATTGAATGAAGCAGCTCTATCTCACAGAGAGACAAGCTTTGAGCAGATTTGGGCTAGATTTCACTTCATTTGAACAAAAGCACTATTTCAACATAACTGGTCTCAGAAACTTGTAAACTGACAATCTTGTGTATTGAAGTCCTAACATAAGTTTTTGTGCATATAACTTCTAACACATTAAAAACTGTCTCAACGTATTGCAGAAGTCATTTTATTTCATAAGACATAAGCATCTTTCAGTTTGGCAAGATTTGCACTGAACATTGAATGAAGCAGCTCTATCTCACAGAGAGACAAGCTTTTGAGCAGATTTGGGCTATATTTCACTTCATTTGAACAGAAGCACTATTTAAACATAACTGGTCTCAGAAACCTGTAAACTGACAATCTTGAGCATTGAAGTCCCAACATAAGGTTTTGTGCATATAACTTCTAACACATTAAAAACTGTCTTACAGCATTGCAAAAACATTGTATTTCATAAGGCATAAGCATCTTTCAGTTTGGCAAGATTTGCACTGAATATTGAATGAAGCAGCTTTCTCTCATAGAGAGACAAGCTTTTTGAGCAGATTTGGGCTAGATTTCACTTCATTTGAACAGAAGCACTATTTCAACATTACTGGTCTCAGAAACCTGTAAACTGACAATCTTGAGCATTGAAGTCCTAACATATGTTTTTGTGCATATAACTTCTAACACATTAAAAACTGTCTCAACGCATTGCAGAAGTCATTTTATTTCATAAGACATAAGCATCTTTCAGTTTGGCAAGATTTGCACTGAACATTGAATGACGCAGCTCTATCTCACAGAGAGACAAGCTTTTGAGCAGATTTGGGCTAGATTTCACTTCATTTGAACAGAAGCACTATTTCAACATAACTGGTCTCAGAAACCTGTAAACTGACAATCTTGAGCATTGAAGTCCTAACATAAGTTTTTGTGCATATAACTTCTAACACATTAAAAACTGTCTCAACGCATTGCAGAAATCATTTTATTTCATAAGACATAAGCATCTTTCAGTTTGGCAAGATTTGCACTGAATATTGAATGAAGCAGCTCTATCTCACAGAGAGACAAGCTTTTGAGCAGATTTGGGCTATATTTCACTTCATTTGAACAGAAGCACCATTTAAACATAAGTGTTCTCAGAAACCTGTAAACTGACAATCTTGAGCATTGAAGTCCTAACATAAGTTTTTGTGCATATAACTTCTAACACATTAAAAACTGTCTTACAGCATTGCAAAAACATTGTATTTCATAAGGCATAAGCATCTTTCAGTTTGGCAAGATTTGCACTGAATATTGAATGAAGCAGCTTTCTCTCATAGAGAGACAAGCTTTTGAGCAGATTTGGGCTAGATTTCACTTCATTTGAAAAGAAGCACTATTTCAACATTACTGGTCTCAGAAACCTGTAAACTGACAATCTTGAGCATTGAAGTCCTAACATATGTTTTTGTGCATATAACTTCTAACACATTAAAAACTGTCTCAACGCATTGAAGAAGTCATTTTATTTAATAAGACATAAGCATCTTTCAGTTTGGCAAGATTTGCACTGAACATTGAATGAAGCAGCTTTCTCTCATAGAGAGACAAGCTTTTGAGCAGATTTGGGCTAGATTTCACTTCATTTGAAAAGAAGCACTATTTCAACATTACTCGTCTCAGAAACCTGTAAACTGACAATCTTGAGCATTGAAGTCCTAACATATGTTTTTGTGCATATAACTTCTAACACATTAAAAACTGTCTTACAGCATTGCAAAAACATTGTATTTCATAAGGCATAATTATCTTTCAGTTTGGCAAGATTTGCACTGAATATTGAATGAAGCAGCTTTCTCTCATAGAGAGACAAGCTTTTGAGCAGATTTGGGCTAGATTTCACTTCATTTGAACAGAAGCACTATTTCAACATAACTGGTCTCAGAAACCTGTAAACTGACAATCTTGAGCATTGAAGTCCCAACATAAGGTTTTGTGCATATAACTTCTAACACATTAAAAACTGTCTTACAGCATTGCAAAAACATTGTATTTCATAAGGCATAAGCATCTTTCAGTTTGGCAAGATTTGCACTGAATATTGAATGAAGCAGCTTTCTCTCATAGAGAGACAAGCTTTTTGAGCAGATTTGTGCTAGATTTCACTTCATTTGAACAGAAACACTATTTCAACATTACTGGTCTCAGAAACCTGTAAACTGACAATCTTGAGCATTGAAGTCCTAACATATGTTTTTGTGCATATAACGTCTCAGGTTACGACTGTAACCTATGTTCCCTGAGAACAGGGAACGAGACACTACGTCAGAATGACGCTTTGGGGAACGCCTCAGGCGTGACAGGTGTCTGAAATCACTATCAAATCACGGCAATCATAATGACCGGCGACAGCCCGTGAATCATTAACGTGAATGATTAACGTGCGACCTGCAAGTATAAAAGGGAGCCTTGCAAACATGACAAACATCCTATCGTCTGAAGGGACTGTTGCAGGCAGGCCCCGAGGCATGGCAGGAAGACGTAGTGTCTCGTTCCCTGTTCTCAGGGAACATAGGTTACAGTCGTAACCTGAGACGTTCCCTTTCGAAAGGGAACTCTACACTACGTCAGAATGACGCTTTGGGGAACGATATACCAACGCCACCATGCTAAGGGGAGTGCCTGCCAAGCGGCAGTGACAACTGACAGAACTAGCAAATTCAAATGAAACGCTAGAACCACTCACCCTCAGGTCACACTGGGCTGTCAGTGACAGCACTCCCTACGGTCATAGCCCAAGCTATATGATACCACAGAAAAACCTCCATAAACATAGTTTTAGTGAAAGGTCTACCTGGGCCTGCTCAAGGGCCTAGGACCACAACTTCAACTTCTTAGAAGGGGTCCCTTCTAGGGAATGTGGCTAGGGAACCTGAGGGAACCCCAGCCAGTCACTATTCAGGGGAACGTGCCACCTGAAATGCCACCAGGCAGGCCTGACCTGGTGTCACCATACAAGACACTATAGTCTGGCCACTTCCTGTCTGTCCGAAGACAGAGCCTCTGGACACTTGCCTTTAGGAAGGCATCCAACCCGAGGGACTGCGAAGCAGGCAGTGAACCACTCGGACCGGATCTCAGAGACGGGATATCCTGGAGAGTATGACTCAGCATAGTGCATTACAACCCTTGCCAGCGAGGGGAGTTTCTCTACTCGATCCACGGATCAACCCAGTGTTTGTGTTTCAAAACACTAAGGAGGCCTGTGAGGGCCTAAGGACTGATCTAACTGGGAGGCCTCATGAGAGGCCTACGACCGACTGATCAGACTCAGGAGACCACATACTCATACTGACCCTCAGTGAGGGGAGCATTAGATCTACCTGGTAGGCAACCAGGCTGTAGCAAGATAAAGAGGTTCCAGGAGGGAACCCGTAGCAGAGAATAAAAACTTGAGTCGAGCCAGGGCGCAAGCTCACCTTTGGTAGCTGCCTGATAAGGTCTGCTAAACTGAAAGTAAGCGGCCACTAGCTTACAAAACCCAGCACCACTGTGAAACTACTCAGGGAGACCTGGAGAGGCCTACTACCTGACAACCACAGTATGTGGGAGCTCACCATCAGAGAGGCCTGGTGCAGCCTACTATCTGATAACCATAAAACGTGAGAGCTCACTTTCAGAGAGGCCTGGAGAGACCTACTACCTGAAAAACCATGCTCAGTGGAACACACAGTAAGTGGGAGCTAACCTTCCAAGGAGGCCTGGAGAGGCCTACTACATGATAACCACAGTATGTGGGAGCTCAACTTCAGGGAGGCCTAGTGAGGCCTACTACCTGATAACCACAGCGCATGGGAGTTCACTTACAGAGAGGCCTGGAGAGGCCTACTACATGACAACCACAGTATGCGGGGGCTCAACTTCAGGGAGGCCTAGTGAGGCCTACTACCTGATAACCACAGCGCATGGGAGTTCACTTACAGAGAGGCCTGGAGAGGCCTGCTACATGACAACCACAAAACCTGGGAGCTCAACTTAAGGGAGGCCTAGTGAAGCCTACCACAGTACATAGGAGTTCGCTTACAGAGAGGCCTAGAGAGGCCTACTACCCATTACCAGAAAACCCACATTAAGTGGAAACTCAAAGTATGTTGGAACTCAACTCCAGGGAGGCCTGGTGAGGCCTACTACCAGAGAACCATGACATGAAGGAGCTTACTTTCAGGGAGGCCTGGAGAGGCCTACTACCTGAAAACCACAGCTGACAGTGGGCCAGACTGGCAGTCCAGTTGACTGTCTATGGGGCTTTGCCTTCAGGGAGGCCTTATGAGGCCTACTACCTGATAGTTCAACCTCAGGGCCACTTAGTACCACAGTATGAGGGATTCAGCCCTCAGGGAGGCCTAGTAAAGCCTACTACCTGATCTCCACAAAAAATGTGGGAGCCCATCTTCAGGGAGGCCTGAAGAGGCCTACTTCCTGAAACGGTCTAATCAGCTGGATGTGTACTGCTGCTGGGGACTCGCCTAACAGGGAGGCCCGGTCGAGCCTACTAGCTGATAACGAGTCTTTCTGCTACTTTAATGAACACTGCTGGAACCATACTAATAAAAAACTTTCCTAAAGTTTTGACCTAGTGTATGCTCCACAATGTTGTGACCCACCTCCGAGGAGGCCTGTTAAGACCTACTACTCGGTAGTGAGTCTTCTGCCCAAACTACCAGGGCCAACCACCAAAGGTGAGCTGGCCTAGGAGCCCTATCTTAGGGGTTACCCAGTCAAGGAGGCCTGCTGGGGCCTACTACCTAACTGTGCAGCATTCAAGGCAGAAAAAACTGTTACTACAGCGCTTACAGCATCCTGGTACCTAATCACATTGCCAAAGGCAGTGTACTCAGCAAAAAGCAATACCCTCATAGCAGGGGAGTACAACATACGCCACTCTGCCTAGTGGAGGCCCCATTTTAAGGGCCTACCTACTAAATGCAAGGGCATCAGCTCATGGTAATGCTCTGGCTTCAAGGGAGCGGAGTTCAAATACCGGAATGAAATGTAGTTAGAACTCCCTGCTCAACCGGAGCCATCATGGTGTGAGGTAGATAATACAGAGCTGAGAATGGATTACTCAAAACTACCCTGCGTTAGCGGGGGAGTAACACCATATGCCCCTGAAATGTTAGACAGGGAGCGGGCCTGCAAGTGGCTCCAAAGGGTGACAGGGATTTGTCCTGTGCCCAGCCTGGGGGAGCGGAGCTTGCTTGCAAGCCAACCAACTTTCACCCATCGTCCGAGCGGTTCAGCTCAACGGGCTGAGTGGAGCCAGCTCTAGAGGCCTAAAAACAAGTAGCTCTGTTCGGCAGGGTCTGGCAAACTATCACATCGCAGAGCGAAAGACAGCCTGACCCGCCTGAAGGATCATACCTCAACTACCACCCTGCATTACTCTATCACCCCTGAATGCAGTGAAAGGGGCGGGCTTTGGCCAACAACTCCCATTTAAGGGAGGAGGCTGAAATCTCGGGGAGGAAGCCTACACATAATAAAATGCGGCAGCTATACTTAGCAAAACGCCTCCAACATCCCAAACATAGCCTAGGCCAGCTACAGAGGCGGCCCGGGTTAGGGCCGACCTACAAGCATAGATCTACCTGAGGGCTCGGAGGAGCCACAGCCTACTTGATTGAGAGGCTGTGAAACACTCAACCTACTGCCAGGGGAGCGATGTACTCAGGATACCAATGTCACAAACCGAAAGGTAGGACATAAGATCTATCTGAAGCGCCAGCGTCAGTCTAAACCTAAAGTAAAAAAGTTTTTTTTTTTTTTTTAGGAAGACCAACTACTCTACCCCTAGGCGGCTTAAAGCCCTGATGCTAACATAGAAATGAGTGGTGGCCCACCACGCATAAAAATGTCATGACAGGAAGGCCATCACCTACTCACACGGGAGTCAAATCTTTTTTTTTGAGCTTCTCCCTAAATCGTTCTAGCCACAAGCTGGGGGGGGGGGCTTCAGGGCCCTGAAGTTCCAATACCTTACCTCATTGCTCCTCTAAGAATGACTCCCTAGGTCTATACAGGGAACAAGGTCTGTAGAGAAATACAAATCAGTGTTAGTATACACACAGAAATTATATTAAAAACCAACCAGTTCACCTGCGGCGTGCAGAGTGAAGACTCGCCAGAGAGTTCTCTATGAACCTGGGGGCCATCACTTTACATGCCTGAAAGAGGCGCTCTCACCAACCAAGCCGAGGCGGGCCATCAGAACCTTGTTCTCATCATAGACCCAGCCCCAGGCCTGGTGTAAGAAACGCCTGGGGAGTCGGGAAAAAGAGGAGAGGGCTAGGATAGTAACAGCCCTCCAGGAGATGATCCATCACTAACGCTGTGATCGTTTGTACTGGATCACCTCCCTCAGATCCTTCTTTTTCCTGCGGGAGTCACGCCTCCTCTGTGACCTGCTCCTACATGGAGGGGGTGCACGAGAGGCGACACTAGCTCTCTGGCCCTGTCTACGGCCCTCAGGTCGTGAAGGGCCAGGCTCTCCCGCCTGTCTGGGCTCGGATCTGGATCTCAGCGGTATACAGGTCTTAAACGCCGCTGAGCGCGCCTTCGCCTCCCTGAACTTTCCAACCACCACCTCCACGGAGGTGCCAAAAAGTTCAGAGGGCGAAACCGGTGCATCAAGGAGAAAGGCCTTCTCTTTCTCCCCGATGCCAGCCAGGTTCAACCACAGATGCCTCTCCGTGGCCACCATTGCCACCATCGATCGACCGATCGAAGCGGCAGTCTGTTTAGTGGCCCGGAGAGCAAGATCTGTGGTGCGGCGCAGCTCAGCCACCACCTCAGGGGACAGCCCTGCCCCCTGGTCGAGATCCCCCAGCAGGTCGGCCTGGTACGCCTGCAACACCGACATAGTGTGCAGGGCAGCACCGGCCTGACCCGCTGCCGTGTATGCTCTGCCATTCAAACGCGCTGTGGTCTTGAGCGGTTTGGATGGCAGGGCTGGAGCACTCAGTGTCGACGCCCGCCCAGACACGAGATGGTTCGCAAACGTCTCGCAATGGGCGGCATCGACACATACCCATACTCGCCGATCCCCTCAACATCAGCGAAACTAGCCCGCTGATGTCGGTGGATCCGAGCAGAGTATGGGTTCTTCCATGCCCTCTCGATCTCAGTATGGAGATCAGGAAGAAATGGAAGGCTCGCCTGAGCTGGTGGTCTATGGCCGGGGAGAAATCGATCGTCCAGCCTGCCACGAACAACTTCTCCCCTAACGCGCCGCCATGGCAGTTGCAACCTGTCAGTGGCGCGTTCCATTACATCCAGCAGCTCAGCATACACGGGGCAGGGTGGCTGAGAGGGTTCAGGGTCCACCTGAATGACCTCCTCATCATCCATCACCTGCCCGTCCTGAAGAGCATCTGTTGCAGGAACAGTAGGAGAAAAATCCTCTTCGTCATCCACCTGCAACTCACCCTCGTCATCCGCCGAATCATCTGAGAGGTTAACACCCCTCTCAAGACGATCGGCGAGATCCCTCTGGGAACCCCATGACGCGAGTCGCCGCTCTGCCTCAGCGCGAGCGGGACCTGAGCCACGAGGTACAGATGGTGAGCCCTCCTCACTCGAGAAGAAGGCTAGACGAGAGCGGAGCGTTTTCAAAGCAAAACGCTCACAGTTTGCACAGACAGCTCCCTCAAGAGCCGCCTGTGCATGCTCTTTGCCCAGACAGAGAACGCACAGTTCGTGTGAATCACCCGGCGTCAAATACCTTGGGCACGGATCCGCACACTTTCTGAAGCTTTCAGCCTTCTCCGTGCGTTTCATTTTCTTTGCCGACTTTTCCAGCGATATCAAACAGACAGTCCCTGAAGACGAAAAGATGTTTGTCATGTTTGCAAGGCTCCCTTTTATACTTGCAGGTCGCACGTTAATCATTCACGTTAATGATTCACGGGCTGTCGCCGGTCATTATGATTGCCGTGATTTGATAGTGATTTCAGACACCTGTCACGCCTGAGGCGTTCCCCAAAGCGTCATTCTGACGTAGTGTAGAGTTCCCTTTCGAAAGGGAACTTCTAACACATTAAAAACTGTCTCAACGCATTGCAGAAGTCATTTTATTAAATAAGACATAAGCATCTTTCAGTTTGGCAAGATTTGCACTGAACATTGAATGAAGCAGCTCTATCTCACAGAGAGACAAGCTTTTGAGCAGATTTGGGCTAGATTTCTCTTCATTTGAACAGAAGCACTATTTCAACATAACTGGTCTCAGAAACTTGTAAACTGACAATCTTGAGTATTGAAGTCCTAACATAAGTTTTTGTGCATATAACTTCTACCATATTAAAAACTGTCTCAACGCATTGCAGAAATCATTTTATTTCATAAGACATAAGCATCTTTCAGTTTGGCAAGACTTGCACTGAACATTGAATGAAGCAGCTCTATCTCACAGAGAGACAAGCTTTTGAGCAGATTTGGGCTAGATTTCACTTCATTTGAACAGAAGCACTATTTCAACATAACTGGTCTCAGAAACCTGTAAACTGACAATCTTGAGCATTGAAGTCCTAACATAAGTTTTTGTGCATATAACTTCTAACACATTAAAAACTGTCTCAACGCATTGCAGAAATCATTTTATTTCATAAGACATAAGCATCTTTCAGTTTGGCAAGATTTGCACTGAATATTGAATGAAGCAGCTCTATCTCACAGAGAGACAAGCTTTTGAGCAGATTTGGGCTATATTTCACTTCATTTGAACAGAAGCACCATTTAAACATAACTGGTCTCAGAGACCTGTAAACTGACAATCTTGAGCATTAAAGTCCTAACATAAGGTTTTGTGCATATAACTTCTAAGACATTAAAAACTGTCTTACAGCATTGCAAAAACATTGTATTTCATAAGGCATAAGCATCTTTCAGTTTGGCAAGATTTGCACTGAATATTGAATGAAGCACCTTTCTCTCATAGAGAGACAAGCTTTTGAGCAGATTTGGGCCAGATTTCACTTCATTTGAACAGAAGCACTATTTCAACATTACTGGTCTCAGAAACTTGTAAACTGACAATCTTGAGCATTGAAGTCCTAACATAAGTTTTTGTGCATATAACTTCTAACACATTAAAAACTGGCTCACTGCATTGCAGAAATCATTTTATTTCATAAGACATGAGCATCTTTCAGTTTGGCAAGATTTGCACTGAATATTGAATAAAGCAGCTTTCTCTCATAGAGAGACAAGCATTTGAGCAGATTTGGGCTAGATTTCACTTCATTTGAACAAAAGCACTATTTCAACATAACTGGTCTCAGAAACTTGTAAACTGACAATCTTGTGTATTGAAGTCCTAACATAAGTTTTTGTGCATATAACTTCTAACACATTAAAAACTGTCTCAACGTATTGCAGAAGTCATTTTATTTCATAAGACATAAGCATCTTTCAGTTTGGCAAGATTTGCACTGAACATTGAATGAAGCAGCTCTATCTCACAGAGAGACAAGCTTTTGAGCAGATTTGGGCTATATTTCACTTCATTTGAACAGAAGCACTATTTAAACATAACTGGTCTCAGAAACCTGTAAACTGACAATCTTGAGCATTGAAGTCCTAACATAAGTTTTTGTGCATATAACTTCTAACACATTAAAAACTGTCTTACAGCATTGCAAAAACATTGTATTTCATAAGGCATAAACATCTTTCAGTTTGGCAAGATTTGCACTGAATATAGAATGAAGCAGCTTTCTCTCATAGAGAGACAAGCTTTTGAGCAGATTTGGGCTAGATTTCACTTCATTTGAAAAGAAGCACTATTTCAACATTACTCGTCTCAGAAACCTGTAAACTGACAATCTTGAGCATTGAAGTCCTAACATATGTTTTTGTGCATATAACTTCTAACACATTAAAAACTGTCTCAACGCATTGCAGAAGTCATTTTATTTCATAAGACATAAGCATCTTTCAGTTTGGCAAGATTTGCACTGAACATTGAATGAAGCAGCTCTATCTCACAGAGAGACAAGCTTTTGAGCAGATTTGGGCTAGATTTTCACTTCATTTGAACAGAAGCACTATTTCAACATAACTGGTCTCTGAAACTTGTAAACTGACAATCTTGAGTATTGAAGTCCTAACATAAGTTTTTGTGCATATAACTTCTAACACATTAAAAACTGTCTCAGCGCATTGCAGAAATCATTTTATTTCATAAGACATAAGCATCTTTCAGTTTGGCAAGATTTGCACTGAACATTGAATGAAGCAGCTCTATCTCACAGAGAGACAAGCTTTTGAGCAGATTTGGGCTATATTTCACTTCATTTGAACAGAAGCACTATTTAAACATAACTGGTCTCAGAAACCTGTAAACTGACAATCTTGAGCATTGAAGTCCTAACATAAGTTTTTGTGCATATTACTTCTAACACATTAAAAACTGTCTTACAGCATTGCAAAAACATTGTATTTCATAAGGCATAAACATCTTTCAGTTTGGCAAGATTTGCACTGAATATTGAATGAAGCAGCTTTCTCTCATAGAGAGACAAGCATTTGAGCAGATTTGGGCTAGATTTCACTTCATTTGAACAAAAGCACTATTTCAACATAACTGGTCTCAGAAACTTGTAAACTGACAATCTTGTGTATTGAAGTCCTAACATAAGTTTTTGTGCATATAACTTCTAACACATTAAAAACTGTCTCAACGTATTGCAGAAGTCATTTTATTTCATAAGACATAAGCATCTTTCAGTTTGGCAAGATTTGCACTGAACATTGAATGAAGCAGCTCTATCTCACAGAGAGACAAGCTTTTGAGCAGATTTGGGCTAGATTTTCACTTCATTTGAACAGAAGCACTATTTCAACATAACTGGCCTCTGAAACTTGTAAACTGACAATCTTGAGTATTGAAGTCCTAACATAAGGTTTTGTGCATATAACTTCTAACACATTAAAAAATGTCTCAGCGCATTGCAGAAATCATTTTATTTCATAAGACATGAGCATCTTTCAGTTTGGCAAGATTTGCACTGAACATTAAATGAAGCAGCTCTATCTCACAGAGAGACAAGCTTTTGAGCAGATTTGGGCTATATTTCACTTCATTTGAACAGAAGCACTATTTAAACATAACTGGTCTCAGAAACCTGTAAACTGACAATCTTGAGCATTGAAGTCCTAACATAAGTTTTTGTGCATATAACTTCTAACACATTAAAAACTGTCTTACAGCATTGCAAAAACATTGTATTTCATAAGGCATAAACATCTTTCAGTTTGGCAAGATTTGCACTGAATATTGAATGAAGCAGCTTTCTCTCATAGAGAGACAAGCTTTTGAGCAGATTTGGGCTAGATTTCACTTCATTTGAAAAGAAGCACTATTTCAACATTACTCGTCTCAGAAACCTGTAAACTGACAATCTTGAGCATTGAAGTCCTAACATATGTTTTTGTGCATATAACTTCTAAACACATTAAAAACTGTCTTACAGCATTGCAAAAACATTTTATTTCATAAGGCATAAGCATCTTTCAGTTTGGCAAGATTTGCACTGAACATTGAATGAAGCAGCTTTCTCTCATAGAGAGACAAGCTTTTGAGCAGATTTGGGCTAGATTTCACTTCATTTGAACAGAAGCACTATTTCAACATAACTGGTCTCAGAAACCTGTAAACTGACAATCTTGAGCATTGAAGTCCCAACATAAGGTTTTGTGCATATAACTTCTAACACATTAAAAACTGTCTTACAGCATTGCAAAAACATTGTATTTCATAAGGCATAAGTATCTTTCAGTTTGGCATGATTTGCACTGAATATTGAATGAAGCAGCTTTCTCTCATAGAGAGACAAGCTTTTTGAGCAGATTTTGGCTAGATTTCACTTCATTTGAACAGAAGCACTATTTCAACATTACTGGTCTCAGAAACCTGTAAACTGACAATCTTGAGCATTGAAGTCCTAACATATGTTTTTGTGCATATAACTTCTAACACATTAAAAACTGTCTCAACGCATTGCAGAAGTCATTTTATTTCATAAGACAAGCATCTTTCAGTTTGGCAAGATTTGCACTGAACATTGAATGAAGCAGCTCTATCTCACAGAGAGACAAGCATTTGAGCAGATTTGGGCTAGATTTTCACTTCATTTGAACAGAAGCACTATTTCAACATAACTGGTCTCTGAAACTTGTAAACTGACGATCTTGAGTATTGAAGTCCTAACATAAGTTTTTGTGCATATAACTTCTAACACATTAAAAAGTGTCTCAGCGCATTGCAGAAATCATTTTATTTCATAAGACATAAGCATCTTTCAGTTTGGCAAGATTTGCAGTGAACATTGAATGAAGCAGCTCTATCTCACAGAGAGACAAGCTTTTGAGCAGATTTGGGATAGATTTCACTTCATTTGAAAAGAAGCACTATTTCAACATTACTGGTCTCAGAAACCTGTAAACTGACAATCTTGAGCATTGAAGTCCTAACATAAGTTTTTGTGCATATAACTTCTAACACATTAAAAACCGTCTTACAGCATTGCAAAAACATTGTATTTCATAAGGCATAAACATCTTTCAGTTTGGCAAGATTTGCACTGAATATTGAATGAAGCAGCTTTCTCTCATAGAGAGACAAGCTTTTGAGCAGATTTGGGCTAGATTTCACTTCATTTGAAAAGAAGCACTATTTCAACATTACTCGTCTCAGAAACCTGTAAACTGACAATCTTGAGCATTGAAGTCCTAACATATGTTTTTGTGCATATAACTTCTAAACACATTAAAAACTGTCTTACAGCATTGCAAAAACATTTTATTTCATAAGGCATAAGCATCTTTCAGTTTGGCATGATTTGCACTGAATATTGAATGAAGCAGCTTTCTCTCATAGAGAGACAAGCTTTATGAGCAGATTTTGGCTAGATTTCACTTCATTTGAACAGAAGCACTATTTAAACATAACTGGTCTCAGAAACCTGTAAACTGACAATCTTGAGCATTGAAGTCCTAACATAAGTTTTTGTGCATATTACTTCTAACACATTAAAAACTGTCTTACAGCATTGCAAAAACATTGTATTTCATAAGGCATAAACATCTTTCAGTTTGGCAAGATTTGCACTGAATATAGAATGAAGCAGCTTTCTCTCATAGAGAGACAAGCTTTTGAGCAGATTTGGGCTAGATTTCACTTCATTTGAAAAGAAGCACTATTTCAACATTACTCGTCTCAGAAACCTGTAAACTGACAATCTTGAGCATTGAAGTCCTAACATATGTTTTTGTGCATATAACTTCTAAACACATTAAAAACTGTCTTACAGCATTGCAAAAACATTTTATTTCATAAGGCATAAGCATCTTTCAGTTTGGCAAGATTTGCACTGAATATTGAATGAAGCAGCTTTCTCTCATAGAGAGACAAGCTTTTGAGCAGATTTGGGCTAGATTTCACTTCATTTGAACAGAAGCACTATTTCAACATTACTGGTCTCAGAAACCTGTAAACTGACAATCTTGAGCATTGAAGTCCCAACATAAGGTTTTGTGCATATAACTTCTAACACATTAAAAACTGTCTTACAGCATTGCAAAAACATTGTATTTCATAAGGCATAAGTATCTTTCAGTTTGGCATGATTTGCACTGAATATTGAATGAAGCAGCTTTCTCTCATAGAGAGACAAGCTTTTTGAGCAGATTTTGGCTAGATTTCACTTCATTTGAACAGAAGCACTATTTCAACATTACTGGTCTCAGAAACCTGTAAACTGACAATCTTGAGCATTGAAGTCCTAACATATGTTTTTGTGCATATAACTTCTAACACATTAAAAACTGTCTCAACGCATTGCAGAAGTCATTTAATTTCATAAGACAAGCATCTTTCAGTTTGGCAAGATTTGCACTGAACATTGAATGAAGCAGCTCTATCTCACAGAGAGACAAGCATTTGAGCAGATTTGGGCTAGATTTTCACTTCATTTGAACAGAAGCACTATTTCAACATAACTGGTCTCTGAAACTTGTAAACTGACGATCTTGAGTATTGAAGTCCTAACATAAGTTTTTGTGCATATAACTTCTAACACATTAAAAACTGTCTCAGCGCATTGCAGAAATCATTTTATTTCATAAGACATAAGCATCTTTCCGTTTGGCAAGATTTGCACTGAACATTGAATGAAGCAGCTCTATCTCACAGAGAGACAAGCTTTTGAGCAGATTTGGGCTATATTTCACTTCATTTGAACAGAAGCACTATTTAAACATAACTGGTCTCAGAAACCTGTAAACTGACAATCTTGAGCATTGAAGTCCTAACATAAGTTTTTGTGCATATTACTTCTAACACATTAAAAACTGTCTTACAGCATTGCAAAAACATTGTATTTCATAAGGCATAAACATCTTTCAGTTTGGCAAGATTTGCACTGAATATTGAATGAAGCAGCTTTCTCTCATAGAGAGACAAGCTTTTGAGCAGATTTGGGCTAGATTTCACTTCATTTGAAAAGAAGCACTATTTCAACATTACTCGTCTCAGAAACCTGTAAACTGACAATCTTGAGCATTGAAGTCCTAACATATGTTTTTGTGCATATAACTTCTATAACACATTAAAAACTGTCTTACAGCATTGCAAAAACATTGTATTTCATAAGGCATAAGCATCTTTCAGTTTGGCAAGATTTGCACTGAATATTGAATGAAGCCGCTTTCTCTCATAGAGAGACAAGCTTTTGAGCAGATTTGGGCTAGATTTCACTTCATTTGAACAGAAGCACTATTTCAACATAACTGGTCTCAGAAACCTGTAAACTGACAATCTTGAGCATTGAAGTCCTAACATAAGTTTTTGTGCATATAACTTCTAACACATTAAAAACTGTCTCAACGCATTGCAGAAATCATTTTATTTCATAAGACATAAGCATCTTTCAGTTTAGCAAGATTTGCAGTGAACATTGAATGAAGCAGCTCTATCTCACAGAGAGACAAGCTTTTGAGCAGATTTGGGCTAGATTTCACTTCATTTGAAAAGAAGCACTATTTCAACATTACTGGTCTCAGAAACCTGTAAACTGACAATCTTGAGCATTGAAGTCCTAACATAAGTTTTTGTGCATATAACTTCTAACACATTAAAAACCGTCTTACAGCATTGCAAAAACATTGTATTTCATAAGGCATAAACATCTTTCAGTTTGGTAAGATTTGCACTGAATATTGAATGAAGCAGCTTTCTCTCATAGAGAGACAAGCTTTTGAGCAGATTTGGGCTAGATTTCACTTCATTTGAAAAGAAGCACTATTTCAACATTACTCGTCTCAGAAACCTGTAAACTGACAATCTTGAGCATTGAAGTCCTAACATATGTTTTTGTGCATATAACTTCTAAACACATTAAAAACTGTCTTACAGCATTGCAAAAACATTTTATTTCATAAGGCATAAGCATCTTTCAGTTTGGCATGATTTGCACTGAATATTGAATGAAGCAGCTTTCTCTCATAGAGAGACAAGCTTTTTGAGCAGATTTTGGCTAGATTTCACTTCATTTGAACAGAAGCACTATTTCAACATTACTGGTCTCAGAAACCTGTAAACTGACAATCTTGAGCATTGAAGTCCTAACATATGGTTTTGTGCATATAACTTCTAACACATTAAAAACTGTCTCAACGCATTGCAGAAGTCATATTATTTCATAAGACATAAGCATCTTTCAGTTTGGCAAGATTTGCACTGAACATTGAATGAAGCAGCTCTATCTCACAGAGAGACAAGCTTTTGAGCAGATTTGGGCTAGATTTTCACTTCATTTGAACAGAAGCACTATTTCAACATAACTGGTCTCTGAAACTTGTAAACTGACAATCTTGAGTATTGAAGTCCTAACATAAGTTTTTGTGCATATAACTTCTAACACATTAAAAACTGTCTCAGCGCATTGCAGAAATCATTTTATTTCATAAGACATAAGCATCTTTCAGTTTGGCAAGATTTGCACTGAACATTGAATGAAGCAGCTCTATCTCACAGAGAGACAAGCTTTTGAGCAGATTTGGGCTATATTTCACTTCATTTGAACAGAAGCACTATTTAAACATAACTGGTCTCAGAAACCTGTAAACTGACAATCTTGAGCATTGAAGTCCTAACATAAGTTTTTGTGCATATTACTTCTAACACATTAAAAACTGTCTTACAGCATTGCAAAAACATTGTATTTCATAAGGCATAAACATCTTTCAGTTTGGCAAGATTTGCACTGAATATAGAATGAAGCAGCTTTCTCTCATAGAGAGACAAGCTTTTGAGCAGATTTGGGCTAGATTTCACTTCATTTGTAAAGAAGCACTATTTCAACATTACTCGTCTCAGAAACCTGTAAACTGACAATCTTGAGCATTGAAGTCCTAACATATGTTTTTGTGCATATAACTTCTAAACACATTAAAAACTGTCTTACAGCATTGCAAAAACATTTTATTTCATAAGGCATAAGCATCTTTCAGTTTGGCAAGATTTGCACTGAATATTGAATGAAGCAGCTTTCTCTCATAGAGAGACAAGCTTTTGAGCAGATTTGGGCTAGATTTCACTTCATTTGAACAGAAGCACTATTTCAACATAACTGGTCTCAGAAACCTGTAAACTGACAATCTTGAGCATTGAAGTCCCAACATAAGGTTTTGTGCATATAACTTCTAACACATTAAAAACTGTCTTACAGCATTGCAAAAACATTGTATTTCATAAGGCATAAGTATCTTTCAGTTTGGCATGATTTGCACTGAATATTGAATGAAGCAGCTTTCTCTCATAGAGAGACAAGCTTTTTGAGCAGATTTTGGCTAGATTTCACTTCATTTGAACAGAAGCACTATTTCAACATTACTGGTCTCAGAAACCTGTAAACTGACAATCTTGAGCATTGAAGTCCTAACATATGTTTTTGTGCATATAACTTCTAACACATTAAAAACTGTCTCAACGCATTGCAGAAGTCATTTTATTTCATAAGACAAGCATCTTTCAGTTTGGCAAGATTTGCACTGAACATTGAATGAAGCAGCTCTATCTCACAGAGAGACAAGCATTTGAGCAGATTTGGGCTAGATTTTCACTTCATTTGAACAGAAGCACTATTTCAACATAACTGGTCTCTGAAACTTGTAAACTGACGATCTTGAGTATTGAAGTCCTAACATAAGTTTTTGTGCATATAACTTCTAACACATTAAAAACTGTCTCAGCGCATTGCAGAAATCATTTTATTTCATAAGACATAAGCATCTTTCCGTTTGGCAAGATTTGCACTGAACATTGAATGAAGCAGCTCTATCTCACAGAGAGACAAGCTTTTGAGCAGATTTGGGCTATATTTCACTTCATTTGAACAGAAGCACTATTTAAACATAACTGGTCTCAGAAACCTGTAAACTGACAATCTTGAGCATTGAAGTCCTAACATAAGTTTTTGTGCATATTACTTCTAACACATTAAAAACTGTCTTACAGCATTGCAAAAACATTGTATTTCATAAGGCATAAACATCTTTCAGTTTGGCAAGATTTGCACTGAATATTGAATGAAGCAGCTTTCTCTCATAGAGAGACAAGCTTTTGAGCAGATTTGGGCTAGATTTCACTTCATTTGAAAAGAAGCATTATTTCAACATTACTCGTCTCAGAAACCTGTAAACTGACAATCTTGAGCATTGAAGTCCTAACATATGTTTTTGTGCATATAACTTCTATAACACATTAAAAACTGTCTTACAGCATTGCAAAAACATTGTATTTCATAAGGCATAAGCATCTTTCAGTTTGGCAAGATTTGCACTGAATATTGAATGAAGCCGCTTTCTCTCATAGAGAGACAAGCTTTTGAGCAGATTTGGGCTAGATTTCACTTCATTTGAACAGAAGCACTATTTCAACATAACTGGTCTCAGAAACCTGTAAACTGACAATCTTGAGCATTGAAGTCCTAACATATGTTTTTGTGCATATAACTTCTAACACATTAAAAACCGTCTTACAGCATTGCAAAAACATTGTATTTCATAAGGCATAAACATCTTTCAGTTTGGCAAGATTTGCACTGAATATTGAATGAAGCAGCTTTCTCTCATAGAGAGACAAGCTTTTGAGCAGATTTGGGCTAGATTTCACTTCATTTGAAAAGAAGCACTATTTCAACATTACTCGTCTCAGAAACCTGTAAACTGACAATCTTGAGCATTGAAGTCCTAACATATGTTTTTGTGCATATAACTTCTAAACACATTAAAAACTGTCTTACAGCATTGCAAAAACATTTTATTTCATAAGGCATAAGCATCTTTCAGTTTGGCATGATTTGCACTGAATATTGAATGAAGCAGCTTTCTCTCATAGAGAGACAAGCTTTTTGAGCAGATTTTGGCTAGATTTCACTTCATTTGAACAGAAGCACTATTTCAACATTACTGGTCTCAGAAACCTGTAAACTGACAATCTTGAGCATTGAAGTCCTAACATATGGTTTTGTGCATATAACTTCTAACACATTAAAAACTGTCTCAACGCATTGCAGAAGTCATTTTATTTCATAAGACATAAGCATCTTTCAGTTTGGCAAGATTTGCACTGAACATTGAATGAAGCAGCTCTATCTCACAGAGAGACAAGCTTTTGAGCAGATTTGGGCTAGATTTTCACTTCATTTGAACAGAAGCACTATTTCAACATAACTGGTCTCTGAAACTTGTAAACTGACAATCTTGAGTATTGAAGTCCTAACATAAGTTTTTGTGCATATAACTTCTAACACATTAAAAACTGTCTCAGCGCATTGCAGATATCATTTTATTTCATAAGACATAAGCATCTTTCAGTTTGGCAAGATTTGCACTGAACATTGAATGAAGCAGCTCTATCTCACAGAGAGACAAGCTTTTGAGCAGATTTGGGCTATATTTCACTTCATTTGAACAGAAGCACTATTTAAACATAACTGGTCTCAGAAACCTGTAAACTGACAATCTTGAGCATTGAAGTCCTAACATAAGTTTTTGTGCATATTACTTCTAACACATTAAAAACTGTCTTACAGCATTGCAAAAACATTGTATTTCATAAGGCATAAACATCTTTCAGTTTGGCAAGATTTGCACTGAATATAGAATGAAGCAGCTTTCTCTCATAGAGAGACAAGCTTTTGAGCAGATTTGGGCTAGATTTCACTTCATTTGAAAAGAAGCACTATTTCAACATTACTCGTCTCAGAAACCTGTAAACTGACAATCTTGAGCATTGAAGTCCTAACATATGTTTTTGTGCATATAACTTCTAAACACATTAAAAACTGTCTTACAGCATTGCAAAAACATTTTATTTCATAAGGCATAAGCATCTTTCAGTTTGGCAAGATTTGCACTGAATATTGAATGAAGCAGCTTTCTCTCATAGAGAGACAAGCTTTTGAGCAGATTTGGGCTAGATTTCACTTCATTTGAACAGAAGCACTATTTCAACATTACTGGTCTCAGAAACTTGTAAACTGACAATCTTGAGCTTTGAAGTCCTAACATAAGTTTTTGTGCATATAACTTCTAACACATTAAAAACTGTCTTACAGCATTGCAAAACATTGTATTTCTAAGGCATAAGCATCTTTCAGTTTGGCAAGATTTGCACTGAATATTGAATGAAGCAGCTCTATCTCACAGAGAGACAAGCTTTTGAGCAGATTTGGGCTATATTTCACTTCATTTGAACAGAAGAACCATTTAAACATAACTGGTCTCAGAAACCTGTAAACTGACAATCTTGAGCATTGAAGTCCTTACATAAGGTTTTGTGCATATAACTTCTAACACATTAAAAACTGTCTTACAGCATTGCAAAAACATTGTATTTCATAAGGCATAAGCATCTTTCAGTTTGGCAAGATTTGCACTGAATATTGAATGAAGCAGCTTTCTCTCATAGAGAGACAAGCTTTTGAGCAGATTTGGGCTAGATTTCACTTCATTTGAACAGAAGCACTATTACAACATAACTGGTCTCAGAAACTTTTAAACTGACAATCTTGAGTATTGAAGCCCTAACATAAGTTTTTGTGCATATAACTTCTAACCCATTAAAAACTGTCTCAACGCATTGCAGAAATCATTTTATTTCATAAGACATAAGCATCTTTCAGTTTGGCAAGATTTGCAGTGAACATTGAATGAAGCAGCTCTATCTCACAGAGAGACAAGCTTTTGAGCAGATTTGGGCTAGATTTCACTTCATTTGAAAAGAAGCACTATTTCAACATTACTGGTCTCAGAAACCTGTAAACTGACAATCTTGAGCATTGAAGTCCTAACATATGTTTTTGTGCATATAACTTCTAACACATTAAAAACTGTCTCAACGCATTGCAGAAGTCATTTTATTTCATAAGACATAAGCATCTTTCAGTTTGGCAAGATTTGCACTGAACATTGAATGAAGCAGCTCTATCTCACAGAGAGACAAGCTTTTGAGCAGATTTGGGCTAGATTTCACTTCATTTGAACAGAAGCACTATTACAACATAACTGGTCTCAGAAACTTGTAAACTGACAATCTTGAGTATTGAAGTCCTAAACATAAGTTTTTGTGCATATAACTTCTAACACGTTAAAAACTGTCTCAACGCATTGCAGAAATCATTTTATTTCATAAGACATAAGCATCTTTCAGTTTGGCAAGATTTGCACTGAACATTGAATGAAGCAGCTCTATCTCACAGAGAGACAAGCTTTTGAGCAGATTTGGGCTAGATTTCACTTCATTTGAACAGAAGCACTATTACAACATAACTGGTCTCAGAAACTTGTAAACTGACAATCTTGAGTATTGAAGTCCTAACATAAGTTTTTGTGCATATAACTTCTAACACATTAAAAACTGTCTCAACGCATTGCAGAAATCATTTTATTTCATAAGACATAAGCATCTTTCAGTTTGGCAAGATTTGCAGTGAACATTGAATGAAGCAGCTCTATCTCACAGAGAGACAAGCTTTTGAGCAGATTTGGGCTAGATTTCACTTCATTTGAAAAGAAGCACTATTTCAACATTACTGGTCTCAGAAACCTGTAAACTGACAATCTTGAGCATTAAAGTCCTAACATAAGGTTTTGTGCATATAACTTCTAACACATTAAAAACTGTCTTACAGCATTGCAAAAACATTGTATTTCATAAGGCATAAGCATCTTTCAGTTTGGCAAGATTTGCACTGAATATTGAATGAAGCACCTTTCTCTCATAGAGAGACAATCTTTTGAGCAGATTTGGGCTAGATTTCACTTCATTTGAACAGAAGCACTATTTCAACATTACTGGTCTCAGAAACTTGTAAACTGACAATCTTGAGCTTTGAAGTCCTAACATAAGTTTTTGTGCATATAACTTCTAACACATTAAAAACTGTCTTACAGCATTGCAAAACATTGTATTTCTAAGGCATAAGCATCTTTCAGTTTGGCAAGATTTGCACTGAATATTGAATGAAGCAGCTCTATCTCACAGAGAGACAAGCTTTTGAGCAGATTTGGGCTATATTTCACTTCATTTGAACAGAAGAACCATTTAAACATAACTGGTCTCAGAAACCTGTAAACTGACAATCTTGAGCATTGAAGTCCTTACATAAGGTTTTGTGCATATAACTTCTAACACATTAAAAACTGTCTTACAGCATTGCAAAAACATTGTATTTCATAAGGCATAAGCATCTTTCAGTTTGGCAAGATTTGCACTGAATATTGAATGAAGCAGCTTTCTCTCATAGAGAGACAAGCTTTTGAGCAGATTTGGGCTAGATTTCACTTCATTTGAACAGAAGCACTATTACAACATAACTGGTCTCAGAAACTTTTAAACTGACAATCTTGAGTATTGAAGCCCTAACATAAGTTTTTGTGCATATAACTTCTAACCCATTAAAAACTGTCTCAACGCATTGCAGAAATCATTTTATTTCATAAGACATAAGCATCTTTCAGTTTGGCAAGATTTGCAGTGAACATTGAATGAAGCAGCTCTATCTCACAGAGAGACAAGCTTTTGAGCAGATTTGGGCTAGATTTCACTTCATTTGAACAGAAGCACTATTTCAACATAACTGGTCTCAGAAACTGACAATCTTGAGCATTGAAGTCCCAACATAAGGTTTTGTGCATATAACTTCTAACACATTAAAAACTGTCTTAAAGCATTGCAAAAACATTGTATTTCATAAGGCATAAGCATCTTTCAGTTTGGCAAGATTTGCACTGAATATTGAATGAAGCAGCTTTCTCTCATAGAGAGACAAGCTTTTTGAGCAGATTGGGGCTAGATTTCACTTCATTTGAACAGAAGCACTATTTCAACATTACTGGTCTCAGAAACGTGTAAACTGACAATCTTGAGCATTGAAGTCCTAACATATGTTTTTGTGCATATAACTTCTAACACATTAAAAACTGTCTCAACGCATTGCAGAAGTCATTTTATTTCATAAGACATAAGCATCTTTCAGTTTGGCAAGTTTTGCACTGAACATTGAATGAAGCAGCTCTATCTCACAGAGAGACAAGCTTTTGAGCAGATTTGGGCTAGATTTCACTTCATTTGAACAGAAGCACTATTTCAACATAACTGGTCTCAGAAACCTGTAAACTGACAATCTTGAGCATTGAAGTCCTAACATAAGTTTTTGTGCATATAACTTCTAACACACTAAAAACTGTCTCAACGCATTGCAGAAATCATTTTATTTCATAAGACATAAGCATCTTTCAGTTTGGCAAGATTTGCACTGAATATTGAATGAAGCAGCTCTATCTCACAGAGAGACAAGCTTTTGAGCAGATTTGGGCTATATTTCACTTCATTTGAACAGAAGAACCATTTAAACATAACTGGTCTCAGAAACCTGTAAACTGACAATCTTGAGCATTGAAGTCCTAACATAAGGTTTTGTGCATATAACTTCTAACACAATAAAAACTGTCTTACAGCATTGCAAAAACATTGTATTTCATAAGGCATAAGCATCTTTCAGTTTGGCAAGATTTGCACTGAATATTGAATGAAGCAGCTTTCTCTCATAGAGAGACAAGCTTTTGAGCAGATTTGGGCTAGATTTCACTTCATTTGAAAAGAAGCACTATTTCAACATTACTGGTCTCAGAAACCTGTAAACGGACAATCTTGAGCATTGAAGTCCTAACATATGTTTTTGTGCATATAACTTCTAACACATTAAAAACTGTCTCAACGCATTGCAAAAGTCATTTTATTTCATAAGACATAAGCATCTTTCAGTTTGGCAAGATTTGCACTGAACATTGAATGAAGCAGCTCTATCTCACAGAGAGACAAGCATTTGAGCAGATTTGGGCTAGATTTCACTTCATTTGAACAGAAGCACTATTACAACATAACTGGTCTCAGAAACTTGTAAACTGACAATCTTGAGTATTGAAGTCCTAACATAAGTTTTTGTGCATATAACTTCTAACCCATTAAAAACTGTCTCAATGCATTGCAGAAATCATTTTATTTCATAAGACATAAGCATCTTTCAGTTTGGCAAGATTTGCAGTGAACATTGAATGAAGCAGCTCTATCTCACAGAGAGACAAGCTTTTGAGCAGATTTGGGCTAGATTTCACTTCATTTGAAAAGAAGCACTATTTCAACATTACTGGTCTCAGAAACCTGTAAACTGACAATCTTGAGCATTAAAGTCCTAACATAAGGTTTTGTGCATATAACTTCTAACACATTAAAAACTGTCTTACAGCATTGCAAAAACATTGTATTTCATAAGGCATAAGCATCTTTCAGTTTGGCAAGATTTGCACTGAATATTGAATGAAGCACCTTTCTCTCATAGAGAGACAAGCTTTTGAGCAGATTTGGGCTAGATTTCACTTCATTTGAACAGAAGCACTATTTCAACATTACTGGTCTCAGAAACCTGTAAACTGACAATCTTGAGCATTGAAGTCCTAACATATGTTTTTGTGCATATAACTTCTAACACATTAAAAACTGTCTCAACGCATTGCAGAAGTCATTTTATTTCATAAGACATAAGCATCTTTCAGTTTGGCAAGTTTTGCACTGAACATTGAATGAAGCAGCTCTATCTCACAGAGAGACAAGCTTTTGAGCAGATTTGGGCTAGATTTCACTTCATTTGAACAGAAGCACTATTTCAACATAACTGGTCTCAGAAACCTGTAAACTGACAATCTTGAGCATTGAAGTCCTAACATAAGTTTTTGTGCATATAACTTCTAACACACTAAAAACTGTCTCAACGCATTGCAGAAATCATTTTATTTCATAAGACATAAGCATCTTTCAGTTTGGCAAGATTTGCACTGAATATTGAATGAAGCAGCTCTATCTCACAGAGAGACAAGCTTTTGAGCAGATTTGGGCTATATTTCACTTCATTTGAACAGAAGAACCATTTAAACATAACTGGTCTCAGAAACCTGTAAACTGACAATCTTGAGCATTGAAGTCCTAACATAAGGTTTTGTGCATATAACTTCTAACACAATAAAAACTGTCTTACAGCATTGCAAAAACATTGTATTTCATAAGGCATAAGCATCTTTCAGTTTGGCAAGATTTGCACTGAATATTGAATGAAGCAGCTTTCTCTCATAGAGAGACAAGCTTTTGAGCAGATTTGGGCTAGATTTCACTTCATTTGAAAAGAAGCACTATTTCAACATTACTGGTCTCAGAAACCTGTAAACGGACAATCTTGAGCATTGAAGTCCTAACATATGTTTTTGTGCATATAACTTCTAACACATTAAAAACTGTCTCAACGCATTGCAAAAGTCATTTTATTTCATAAGACATAAGCATCTTTCAGTTTGGCAAGATTTGCACTGAACATTGAATGAAGCAGCTCTATCTCACAGAGAGACAAGCTTTTGAGCAGATTTGGGCTAGATTTCACTTCATTTGAACAGAAGCACTATTACAACATAACTGGTCTCAGAAACTTGTAAACTGACAATCTTGAGTATTGAAGTCCTAACATAAGTTTTTGTGCATATAACTTCTAACCCATTAAAAACTGTCTCAATGCATTGCAGAAATCATTTTATTTCATAAGACATAAGCATCTTTCAGTTTGGCAAGATTTGCAGTGAACATTGAATGAAGCAGCTCTATCTCACAGAGAGACAAGCTTTTGAGCAGATTTGGGCTAGATTTCACTTCATTTGAAAAGAAGCACTATTTCAACATTACTGGTCTCAGAAACCTGTAAACTGACAATCTTGAGCATTAAAGTCCTAACATAAGGTTTTGTGCATATAACTTCTAACACATTAAAAACTGTCTTACAGCATTGCAAAAACATTGTATTTCATAAGGCATAAGCATCTTTCAGTTTGGCAAGATTTGCACTGAATATTGAATGAAGCACCTTTCTCTCATAGAGAGACAAGCTTTTGAGCAGATTTGGGCTAGATTTCACTTCATTTGAACAGAAGCACTATTTCAACATTACTGGTCTCAGAAACTTGTAAACTGACAATCTTGAGCTTTGAAGTCCTAACATAAGTTTTTGTGCATATAACTTCTAACACATTAAAAATTGTCTTACAGCATTGCAAAAACATTGTATTTCATAAGGCATAAACATCTTTCAGTTTGGCAAGATTTGCACTGAATATTGAATGAAGCAGCTTTCTCTCATAGAGAGACAAGCTTTTGAGCAGATTTGGGCTAGATTTCACTTCATTTGAAAAGAAGCACTATTTCAACATTACTCGTCTCAGAAACCTGTAAACGGACAATCTTGAGCATTGAAGTCCTAACATATGTTTTTGTGCATATAACTTCTAAACACATTAAAAACTGTCTTACAGCATTGCAAAAACATTTTATTTCATAAGGCATAAGCAGCTTTCAGTTTGGCATGATTTGCACTGAATATTGAATGAAGCAGCTTTCTCTCATAGAGAGACAAACTTTTTGAGCAGATTTGGGCTAGATTTCACTTCATTTGAACAGAAGCACTAATTCAACATTACTGGTCTCAGAAACCTGTAAACTGACAATCTTGAGCATTGAAGTCCTAACATATGTTTTTGTGCATATAACTTCTAACACATTAAAAACTGTCTCAACGCATTGCAGAAGTCATTTTATTTCATAAGACATAAGCATCTTTCAGTTTGGCAAGATTTGCACTGAACATTGAATGAAGCAGCTCTATTCTCACAGAGAGACAAGCTTTTGAGCAGATTTGGGCTAGATTTTCACTTCATTTGAACAGAAGCACTATTTCAACATAACTGGTCTCTGAAACTTGTAAACTGACAATCTTGAGTATTGAAGTCCTAACATAAGTTTTTGTGCATATAACTTCTAACACATTAAAAACTGTCTCAGCGCATTGCAGAAATCATTTTATTTCATAAGACATAAGCATCTTTCAGTTTGGCAAGATTTGCACTGAACATTGAATGAAGCAGCTCTATCTCACAGAGAGACAAGCTTTTGAGCAGATTTGGGCTATATTTCACTTCATTTGAACAGAAGCACTATTTAAACATAACTGTCTCAGAAACCTGTAAACTGACAATCTTGAGCATTGAAGTCCTAACATAAGCTTTTGTGCATATTACTTCTAACACATTAAAAACTGTCTTACAGCATTGCAAAAACATTGTATTTCATAAGGCATAAACATCTTTCAGTTTGGCAAGATTTGCACCGAATATTGAATGAAGCAGCTTTCTCTCATAGAGAGACAAGCTTTTGAGCAGATTTGGGCTATTTTTCACTTCATTTGAAAAGAAGCACTATTTCAACATTACTCGTCTCAGAAACCTGTAAACTGACAATCTTGAGCATTGAAGTCCTAACATATGTTTTTGTGCATATAACTTCTATAACACATTAAAAACTGTCTTACAGCATTGCAAAAACATTGTATTTCATAAAGCTTAAGCATCTTTCAGTTTGGCAAGATTTGCACTGAATATTGAATGAAGCAGCTTTCTCTCATAGAGAGACAAGCTTTTGAGCAGATTTGGGCTAGATTTCACTTCATTTGAACAGAAGCACTATTTCAACATAACTGGTCTCAGAAACCTGTAAACTGACAATCTTGAGCATTGAAGTCCCAACATAAGGTTTTGTGCATATAACTTCTAACACATTAAAAACTGTCTTACAGCATTGCAAAAACATTGTATTTCATAAGGCATAAGCATCTTTCAGTTTGGCAAGATTTGCACTGAATATTGAATGAAGCAGTTTTCTCTCATAGAGAGACAAGCTTTTTGAGCAGATTTGGGCTAGATTTCACTTCATTTGAACAGAAGCACTATTTCAACATTACTGGTCTCAGAAACCTGTAAACTGACAATCTTGAGCATTGAAGTCCTAACATATGTTTTTGTGCATATAACTTCTAACACATTAAAAACTGTCTCAACGCATTGCAGAAGTCATTTTATTTCATAAGACATAAGCATCTTTCAGTTTGGCAAGATTTGCACTGAATGTTGAATGAAGCAGCTCTATCTCACAGAGAGACAAGCTTTTGACCAGATTTGGGCTATATTTCACTTCATTTGAACAGAAGCACTATTTCAACATAACTGGTCTCAGAAACCTGTAAACTGACAATCTTCAGCATTGAAGTCCTAACATATGTTTTTGTGCATATAACTTCGAACACATTAAAAACTGTCTCACTGCATTGCAGAAGTCATTTTATTTCATAAGACATAAGCATCTTTCAGTTTGGCAAGATTTGCACTAAATATTGAATAAAGCAGCTTTCTCTCATAGAGAGACAAGCATTTGAGCAGATTTGGGCTAGATTTCGCTTCATTTGAACAAAAGCACTATTTCAACATAACTGGTCTCAGAAACTTGTAAACTGACAATCTTGAGTATTGAAGTCCTAACATAAGTTCCTTTTCAGGAACTCGAGCTGCGTCGAAACGCTTTTGGGGAACGTCCCTGACGAGACCGACTCTGAATATCGTGTGCAATCAGTCCATCGGAAAGGCGTGACGTCACGGGCGGGGTGACGTAGCGACCAGGAAGCTATAAAAGCACGTGCCGTGCAGCTGGCTTCAGTTTCGAATCTGTCAGCAAGCGCTCTGTGTGTGCATGTGCAAGAGTCTGTCTGTTGGTCCTATTTATTGTTGTCTGTCCCTTAGCTTAAAAAGATCGCTAAAACAGCTACAATATGCCTAAACAAAAGCAAAAGACCAAACATTTGAAGGGCGATTCCAAGCCGCGTTACAGACTGTGTGTTCCTCCCTGCACTCGCTACATTACGAGTGGGGATACACACATGCTGTGCGTGGCTTGCCTGGGATCGAAGCACGCTGAGTCGGCTCTCGAGGGGGCCGACTGCCCGCATTGTGAACGTTTGCCAATGCGGACGCTTCGATCCCGGAGGGCTCTCTTCGAGGAGGGAGCCTTTACCAGCGTTCCTCGCGGTGCTGGACCCGCTTCTGCCGAGGCAGAGCGGCTGCTGCACTCGTGGGGCTCGCAGGTGGATCTGTCAGAAGGAATGGAGACGGGCCAGCCTTATCTCCTTCCTCATCTGCCAGATCCGGCGCCCAAACCCTGGGTTCGGAAGCACGCTCGTCGGTTTCTTCCCCCCAGGGTGAGGGATCAGCTCTTCACCTCTCGTCCTCCGAGGAGGTCGATGTGGAGACTGTTGCTGGGGATTCGCCACCCCTGTCGCCCCAGTATGAGGAGCTGTTGGAGGTGGTCACGCGGGCAGTAGATAAATTAAAAATTGACTGGCCTGCTGAAAAACAGACTGAGCCGCAGAGAAGCAAATTAGATGAACGCTTTCTGCGGCCGCAGCAACCACCTCCACGTCGGAGCCTTCCATATTTTCCCGATCTCCATGACGAGTTATCGAGATCGTGGAAACACCCGTATTCGACCCGCCTTGAACAGACGCTCCCGAGCTATCTGTCACCCGGTTCGGCCTCGTCTCTAAAGGCTCCGACATTGCCCACTAAGCCGCTTCGAGTTACATCATCGCTAGTGGGCAAAGGTTATGTGGCAGCAGGTCAGGCTGGGGCGTGCCTTCATACTATGGCAGTCCTGCAAGCTTATCAGGCTGACCTGCTGAGAGATGTCGATGAGGGGGAGGGGATTAAGTCTGAGGAGATTGAAGAACTCAGGAAGACCGCTGATCTCTCCCTCCGCGCCACTAAGGAGACCGCTCGCGCAATTGGGCGGTCTATGGCAGCTTTAGTGGCCGCGGAGAGGCATTTGTGGCTGACCCTGTCAGAAATTAAAGAACGGGACAGGGTCTGCCTCCTGGACGCCCCGCTTCAAGCCTCGGGCCTGTTCGGCGACACAGTTAATACTGTCGTCGACAGGTTCCAGGAGGCGCACAAGCAGGCGGCGGCGTTCCAGAGTTTCCTCCCTCGTCGCTCTCGTGGTACATCTGGGCAGGAGATGACCACGCCACATACCGGCTCCTCACACCGGGTAGCGCAAAAACAGAGCGTCGCCACTCGTGCTCCCCCACGTCGGGACCGAGGGCAACGACGCTCTGAGTCGGGGGCTTCTAGGGCGAAAGCCGATTTAAGATCTGTCATCGAAGCCCGGAAGTCCTCGACGAAACGATCCTGACGCCAGGATCCAGAGGGTAGCCCCTGCTGGGGTAGAGCGCGGTTCACCTCATTACACGGTGCCCGTCTCACCTCAGTACCCTCAGGAGGTCGGTCTGCCAACCCTGCCAGAGTTTCAGGGCGCAGCGGCCTCCAGCGAGCACCACTCCCAGTTACTTCCGCCCGTGACCGTAGCGGAGCTGGGATGCTCGCCGCCCCTTCGGGGGCCTCTTACACCAGAGGTCAGTCTCGAGAGACTGATTCCCTTAGTAGATTATTTAGCAGCGTGGAAGCTACTGCCAAATGTATCTCAATGGGTCCTGCGTACAATAGAAAGAGGCTATTGCATTCAGTTCGGTCATCCACCACCGAAGTTCAACGGGGTTACACCGACTGTGGTCGGCCCCCAGCAGGCTCTGGTTATGGAACAAGAAGTGAATACCCTATTAAGGAAGGAGGCCATCGAGGTGGTCCCTCCTCTAGACAGGGAATCCGGATTTTACAGCCGGTATTTCATAGTTCCAAAGAAGGATGGGGGGTTGCGTCCGATCCTGGACTTGCGTCTCCTGAACCGCTCAGTTATGTCACTGAAGTTCAAGATGCTCACTGTCAACCAGGTTGTAGCTCAAATCAGATCCGAGGACTGGTTTGTCACAATAGATCTCAAAGATGCATACTTCCACATATCCATCCTTCCACAACACAGGAAGTTTCTGAGGTTCGCTTTCGGGGGCAAAGCTTATCAATATCGAGTACTTCCCTTTGGCCTCGCACTCTCACCCCGCACGTTCACGAAATGTATGGATGCGGCTCTGGTATCCCTCCGTATGCAGGGCATCCGCATTTTAAATTATATCGACGATTGGTTGATCCTAGCTCAATCAGAGCAGATGGCGGCTCGACATCGAGATGTCGTTCTCGCACACATGGGGGAGCTGGGTTTGAGACTAAACGCCAAGAAGAGTGTACTTTCTCCAGTTCAGAGAACCACCTATCTAGGCGTAGTGTGGAATTCGGCCACGATGCAGGCACGCTTGTCTCCTGCTCGGATCGAGTCGATCCTCACATCAGTCGAGAGAGTCAAAGAAGGCCAGTCACTCACTGTCAAACAATTCCAGAGATTGTTAGGGCTGATGGCAGCTGCGTCCAACGTGATACCTTTTGGCCTGCTGTACATGAGACCCCTACAGTGGTGGCTCAAGTCCAAGGGTTTTTCCCCGAGGGGAAATCCACATCGAGTTATCAAGGTCACGCGGCGGTGCCTTCGTGCCTTAGACATGTGGAGGAAACCTTGGTTCTTGAATCAGGGCCCGGTGCTGGGAGTTCCTTGTCGCCGTGTAACGCTAGCGACAGATGCGTCCCTCACCGGTTGGGGTGCGGTCATGAGTGGCCACCCTGCCCGCGGTCTGTGGAGTGGTCGCCATCTAACATGGCACATCAATTGCCTAGAGATACTAGCGGTCTATCGAGCATTGAAATATTTCCTCCCGGACCTGAGAGGTCACCATGTGTTGGTGCGCACCGACAACACATCAGTGGTCTCTTATATCAATCACCAGGGGGGTCTGCGTTCGCGCCCCTTGTACAAGCTGGCACACCAGATCCTTCTGTGGTCCCAGGGCAAGCTCCTCTCGATCAGAGCAGCGTATATTCCTGGGAGATTGAATGTGGGAGCAGACATACTGTCGAGACAGGGGCCGAGGCCCGGGGAATGGATGCTTCACCCCGAGGTGGTGAAGCAGATATGGAGAGTATTTGGTACAGCTCAGGTGGACCTCTTTGCGACTCAGGAGACATCGCAATGTCCCCTCTGGTTCTCTCTAGTTCATCCAGCTCCTCTGGGACTGGACGCTATGGTACAGACCTGGCCGAGGCTTCGTCTGTACGCTTTCCCCCTATCGCTCTGCTCCCGGGAGTTCTGGCGAGAGTACGCCGGGACGGGGCCCGTCTACTACTAGTAGCCCCGTTCTGGCCGGGCCGAGTATGGTTCTCAGATCTAGTCTCACTCCTCGACGGCTCTCCGTGGGAGATACCGATCAGGACAGACCTACTCTCACAGGCGCAGGGCACGATAATTCACCCTCGCCCGGAGTTGTGGAGGCTGTGGGTGTGGCCCCTGAGGGGGCACAGCTGTTAGCAGCCGGTCTCTCAACCGAGGTTGTTGAGACCCTACTCCAATCCAGAGCTCCCTCTACGAGGAAACTGTACGCCCTGAAGTGGAAGCTCTTCACTTCATGGTGCAGAGACCGCCAGCTTGACCCAGCAGACTGCCCAGTTGGTACAGTTCTGGAGTTTTTACAAGCCAGGCTCTCTGCGGGGTTATCCCACTCCACCTTAAAGGTTTACGTGGCGGCCATAGCTGCTTTCCACGTCCCTTTCAATGGTCAGTCAGTGGGTAGACACCCCCTAGTTACACGTTTCCTCCGCGGTGCGCTGAGGCTGAGACCTCCAGTACGATCCCGTGTTCCCCCCTGGGATTTGGTTGTGGTTCTAGAGGCTCTTTGTAAAGCTCCATTCGAGCCTATACAAGATATCTCAGATAGACATCTGACACTTAAAACTGCCCTATTACTGGCAATCACCTCACTAAAGAGAGTTGGAGATCTTCAGGCCCTTTCGGTGGCCCCTACCTACTTAGACTTTGCCCCTGGTATGGCCAAAGCATTTTTATACCCTCGAGCGGGTTACGTTCCGAAGGTTCCCTCTGTTACACCACAGCCTATCGTACTGCAGGCCTTCTGTCCTCCTCCCTTTCGGGAGCACGACCAAGAGAAGCTAAACTGTATGTGTCCAGTGCGAGCACTGGACGCATACGTCCACAGAGCTGCCCTGTGGAGAAAATCAGACCAATTGCTTGTTTGCTACGGTCCTTCTAACAAGGGTTCTCCTGCCACCAAGCAGACCCTTAGTCGTTGGATAGTCGAGGCTATCAACCTCTCCTATGAGTCCTCTGGTCTTCCCCCCCCTTTGGGGGCCAAGGCTCACTCTACTCGGAGTATGGCGGCCTCCAAGGCCTTCTCAGCAGGTGTGTCCCTCTTGGACATCTGCAACGCTGCGGGGTGGTCCACGCCCTCCACATTTGTCCGATTTTACGATCTTGACATGCGAGCCACGCCGGGCTCTTCTGTCCTCTCGTCTTAGCTGTGCTCTTTTGACTACACACTAGGCAGGGATTTGGAAGTCTGGCAGCGTTGGCACATCGTTCCCCAAAAGCGTTTCGACGCAGCTCGAGTTCCTGAAAAGGAACGTCCCAAGGTTACGTATGTAACCCTAGTTCCTTGAAGGAACGAGACGCTGCGTCGCAGAGCCATACTCCCGGCACTCCTGCTGGCGCTTGCTTCCCTACTCGAAGCTGAAGCCAGCTGCACGGCACGTGCTTTTATAGCTTCCTGGTCGCTACGTCACCCCGCCCGTGACGTCACGCCTTTCCGATGGACTGATTGCACACGATATTCAGAGTCGGTCTCGTCAGGGACGTTCCCCAAAAGCGTTTCGACGCAGCGTCTCGTTCCTTCAAGGAACTAGGGTTACATACGTAACCTTGGGACGTTTTTGTGCATATAACTTCTAACACATTAAAAACTGTCTCAACGCAATGCAGAAGTCATTTTATTTAATAAGACATAAGCATCTTTCAGTTTGGCAAGATTTGCACTGAACATTGAATGAAGCAGCTCTATCTCACAGAGAGACAAGCTTTTGAGCAGATTTGGGCTAGATTTCACTTCATTTGAACAGAAGCACCATTTCAACATAACTGGTCTCAGAAACCTGTAAACTGACAATCTTGAGCATTGAAGTCCTAACATAAGTTTTTGTGCATATAACTTCTAACACATTAAAAACTGTCTTACAGCATTGCAAAAACATTGTATTTCATAAGGCATAAACATCTTTCAGTTTGGCAAGATTTGCACTGAATATTGAATGAAGCAGCTTTCTCTCATAGAGAGACAAGCTTTTGAGCAGATTTGGGCTAGATTTCACTTCATTTGAAAAGAAGCACTATTTCAACATTACTCGTCTCAGAAACCTGTAAACTGACAATCTTGAGCATTGAAGTCCTAACATATGTTTTTGTGCATATAACTTCTAACACATTAAAAACTGTCTTACAGCATTGCAAAAACATTGTATTTCATAAGGCATAAGCATCTTTCAGTTTGGCAAGATTTGCACTGAATATTGAATGAAGCAGCTCTCTCTCATAGAGAGACATGCTTTTGAGCAGATTTGGGCTAGATTTCACTTTATTTGAACAGAAGCACTATTTCAACATAACTGGTCTCAGAAACCTGTAAACTGACAATCTTGAGCATTGAAGTCCCAACATAAGGTTTTGTGCATATAACTTCTAACACATTAAAAACTGTCTCAACGCATTGCAAAAACATTGTATTTCATAAGGCATAAGAATCTTTCAGTTTGGCAAGATTTGCACTGAACATTGAATGAAGCAGCTTTCTCTCATAGAGAGACAAGCTTTTGAGCAGATTTGGGCTAGATTTCACTTCATTTGAACAGAAGCACTATTTCAACATTACTGGTCTCAGAAACCTGTAAACTGACAATCTTGAGCATTAAAGTCCTAACATAAGTTTTTGTGCATATAACTTCTAACACATTAAAAACTGTCTCACTGCATTGCAGAAATCATTTTATTTCATAAGACATAAGCATCTTTCAGTTTGGCAAGATTTGCACTGAATATTGAATAAAGCAGCTTTCTCTCATAGAGAGACAAGCATTTGAGCAGATTTGGGCTAGATTTCACTTCATTTGAACAAAAGCACTATTTCATCATAACTGGTCTCAGAAACTTGTAAACTGACAATCTTGAGTATTAAAGTCCTAACATAAGTTTTTGTGCATATAACTTCTAACACATTAAAAACTGTCTCAACGCATTGCAGAAGTCATTTTATTTCATAAGACATAAGCATCTTTCAGTTTGGCAAGATTTGCACTGAATATTGAATGAAGCAGCTCTATCTCACAGAGAGACAAGCTTTTGAGCAGATTTGGGCTAGATTTCACTTCATTTGAACAGAAGCACTATTTCAACATTACTGGTCTCAGAAACCTGTAAACTGACAATCTTGAGCTTTGAAGTCCTAACATAAGTTTTTGTGCATATAACTTCTAACACATTAAAAACTGTCTTACAGCATTGCAAAAACATTGTATTTCATAAGGCATAAGCATCTTTCAGTTTGGCAAGATTTGCACTGAATATTGAATGAAGCAGCATTCTCTCATAGAGAGACAAGCTTTTGAGCAGATTTGGGCTAGATTTCACTTCATTTGAACAGAAGCACTATTTCAACATTACTGGTCTCAGAAACCTGTAAACTGACAATCTTGAGCATTAAAGTCCTAACATAAGTTTTTGTGCATATAACTTCTAACACATTAAAAACTGTCTCAACGCATTGCAAAAACATTGTATTTCATAAGGCAGAAGCATCTTTCAGTTTGGCAAGATTTGCACTGAACATTGAATGAAGCAGCTTTCTCTCATAGAGAGACAAGCTTTTGAGCAGATTTGGGCTAGATTTCACTTCATTTGAACAGAAGCACCATTTCAACATTACTGGTCTCAGAAACCTGTAAACTGACAATCTTGAGCATTGAAGTCCTAACATAAGTTTTTGTGCATATAACTTCTAACACATTAAAAACTGTCTCATTGCATTGCAGAAATCATTTTATTTCATAAGACATAAGCATCTTTCAGTTTGGCAAGATTTGCACTGAATATTGAATAAAGCAGCTTTCTCTCATAGAGAGACAAGCATTTGAGCAGATTTGGGCTAGATTTCACTTCATTTGAACAAAAGCACTATTTCATCATAACTGGTCTCAGAAACTTGTAAACTGACAATCTTGAGTATTAAAGTCCTAACATAAGTTTTTGTGCATATAACTTCTAACACATTAAAAACTGTCTCATTGCATTGCAGAAATCATTTTATTTCATAAGACATAAGCATCTTTCAGTTTGGCAAGATTTGCACTGAATATTGAATAAAGCAGCTTTCTCTCATAGAGAGACAAGCATTTGAGCAGATTTGGGCTAGATTTCACTTCATTTGAACAAAAGCACTATTTCATCATAACTGGTCTCAGAAACTTGTAAACTGACAATCTTGAGTATTAAAGTCCTAACATAAGTTTTTGTGCATATAACTTCTAACACATTAAAAACTGTCTCAACGCATTGCAGAAGTCATTTTATTTCATAAGACATAAGCATCTTTCAGTTTGGCAAGATTTGCACTGAATATTAAATGAAGCAGCTCTATCTCACAGAGAGACAAGCTTTTGAGCATATTTGGGCTAGATTTCACTTCATTTGAACAGAATCACTATTTAAACATAACTTGTCTCAGAAACCTGTAAACTGACAATCTTGAGCATTGAAGTCCTAACATAAGTTTTTTGTGCATATAACTTCTAACACATTAAAAACTGTCTTACAGCATTGCAAAAACATTGTATTTCATAAGGCATAAGCATCTTTCAGTTTGGCAAGATTTGCACTGAATATTGAATGAAGCAGCTTTCTCTCATAGAGAGACAAGCTTTTGAGCAGATTTGGGCTAGATTTCACTTCATTTGAACAGAAGCACTATTTCAACATTACTGGTCTCAGAAACCTGTAAACTGACAATCTTGAGCATTGAAGTCCTAACATAAGGTTTTGTGCATATAACTTCTAACACATTAAAAACTGTCTTACAGTATTGCAAAAACATTGTATTTCATAAGGCATAAGCATCTTTCAGTTTGGCAAGATTTGCACTGAATATTGAATGAAGCAGCTTTCTCTCATAGAGAGACAAGCTTTTTGAGCAGATTTGGGCTAGATTTCACTTCATTTGAACAGAAGCACTATTTCAACATTACTGGTCTCAGAAACCTGTAAACTGACAATCTTGAGCATTGAAGTCCTAACATATGTTTTTGTGCATATAACTTCTAACACATTAAAAACTGTCTCAACGCATTGCAGAAATCATTTTATTTCATAAGACATAAGCATCTTTCAGTTTGGCAAGACTTGCACTGAACATTGAATGAAGCAGCTCTATCTCACAGAGAGACAAGCTTTTGAGCAGATTTGGGCTAGATTTCACTTCATTTGAACAGAAGCACTATTTCAACATGACTGGTCTCAGTTACCTGTAAACTGACAATCTTGAGCATTAAAGTCCTAACATAAGTTTTTGTGCATATAACTTCTAACACATTAAAAACTGTCTCAACGCATCGCAAAAACATTGTATTTCATAAGGCATAAGCATCTTTCAGTTTGGCAAGATTTGCACTGAACATTGAATGAAGCAGCTTTCTCTCATAGAGAGACAAGCTTTTGAGCAGATTTGGGCTAGATTTCACTTCATTTGAACAGAAGCACTATTTCAACATTACTGGTCTCAGAAACCTGTAAACTGACAATCTTGAGCATTGAAGTCCTAACATAAGTTTTTGTGCATATAACTTCTAACACATTAAAAACTGTCTCACTGCATTGCAGAAATCATTTTATTTCATAAGACATAAGCATCTTTTAGTTTGGCAAGATTTGCACTGAATATTGAATAAAGCAGCTTTCTCTCATAGAGAGACAAGCATTTGAGCAGATTTGGGCTAGATTTCACTTCATTTGAACAAAAGCACTATTTCATCATAACTGGTCTCAGAAACTTGTAAACTGACAATCTTGAGTATTAAAGTCCTAACATAAGTTTTTGTGCATATAACTTCTAACACATTAAAAACTGTCTCAACGCATTGCAGAAGTCATTTTATTTCATAAGACATAAGCATCTTTCAGTTTGGCAAGATTTGCACTGAATATTGAATGAAGCAGCTCTATCTCACAGAGAGACAAGCTTTTGAGCATATTTGGGCTAGATTTCACTTCATTTGAACAGAATCACTATTTAAACATAACTTGTCTCAGAAACCTGTAAACTGACAATCTTGAGCATTGAAGTCCTAACATAAGTTTTTGTGCATATAACTTCTAACACATTAAAAACTGTCTTACAACATTGCAAAAACATTGTATTTCATAAGGCATAAGCATCTTTCAGTTTGGCAAGATTTGCACTGAATATTGAATGAAGCAGCTCTATCTCACAGAGAGACAAGCTTTTGAGCAGATTTGGGCTAGATTTCACTTCATTTGAACAGAAGCACTATTTCAACATTACTGGTCTCAGAAACCTGTAAACTGACAATCTTGAGCTTTGAAGTCCTAACATAAGTTTTTGTGCATATAACTTCTAACACATTAAAAACTGTCTTACAGGATTGCAAAAACATTGTATTTCATAAGGCATAAGCATCTTTCAGTTTGGCAAGATTTGCACTGAATATTGAATAAAGCAGCATTCTCTCATAGAGAGACAAGCTTTTGAGCATATTTGGGCTAGATTTCACTTCATTTGAACAGAAGCACTATTTCAACATTACTGGTCTCAGAAACCTGTAAACTGACAATCTTGAGCATTAAAGTCCTAACATAAGTTTTTGTGCATATAACTTCTAACACATTAAAAACTGTCTCAACTCATTGCAAAAACATTGTATTTCATAAGGCATAAGCATCTTTCAGTTTGGCAAGATTTGCACTGAATATTGAATAAAGCAGCTTTCTCTCATAGAGAGACAAGCATTTGAGCAGATTTGGGCTAGATTTCACTTCATTTGAACAAAAGCACTATTTCATCATAACTGGTCTCAGAAACTTGTAAACTGACAATCTTGAGTATTAAAGTCCTAACATAAGTTTTTGTGCATATAACTTCTAACACATTAAAAACTGTCTCAACGCATTGCAGAAGTCATTTTATTTCATAAGACATAAGCATCTTTCAGTTTGGCAAGATTTGCACTGAATATTAAATGAAGCAGCTCTATCTCACAGAGAGACAAGTTTTTGAGCATATTTGGGCTAGATTTCACTTCATTTGAACAGAATCACTATTTAAACATAACTTGTCTCAGAAACCTGTAAACTGACAATCTTGAGCATTGAAGTCCTAACATAAGTTTTTGTGCATATAACTTCTAACACATTAAAAACTGTCTTACAGCATTGCAAAAACATTGTATTTCATAAGGCATAAGCATCTTTCAGTTTGGCAAGATTTGCACTGAATATTGAATGAAGCAGCTTTCTCTCATAGAGAGACAAGCTTTTGAGCAGATTTGGGCTAGATTTCACTTCATTTGAACAGAAGCACTATTTCAATATTACTGGTCTCAGAAACCTGTAAACTGACAATCTTGAGCATTGAAGTCCTAACATAAGGTTTTGTGCATATAACTTCTAACACATTAAAAACTGTCTTACAGCATTGCAAAAACATTGTATTTCATAAGGCATAAGCATCTTTCAGTTTGGCAAGATTTGCACTGAATATTGAATGAAGCAGCTTTCTCTCATAGAGAGACAAGCTTTTTGAGCAGATTTGGGCTAGATTTCACTTCATTTGAACAGAAGCACTATTTCAACATTACTGGTCTCAGAAACCTGTAAACTGACAATCTTGAGCATTGAAGTCCTAACATATGTTTTTGTGCATATAACTTCTAACACATTAAAAACTGTCTCAACGCATTGCAGAAATCATTTTATTTCATAAGACATAAGCATCTTTCAGTTTGGCAAGACTTGCACTGAACATTGAATGAAGCAGCTCTATCTCACAGAGAGACAAGCTTTTGAGCAGATTTGGGCTAGATTTCACTTCATTTGAACAGAAGCACTATTTCAACATAACTGGTCTCAGATACCTGTAAACTGACAATCTTGAGCATTAAAGTCCTAACATAAGTTTTTGTGCATATAACTTCTAACACATTAAAAACTGTCTCAACGCATCGCAAAAACATTGTATTTCATAAGGCATAAGCATCTTTCAGTTTGGCAAGATTTGCACTGAACATTGAATGAAGCAGCTTTCTCTCATAGAGAGACAAGCTTTTGAGCAGATTTGGGCTAGATTTCACTTCATTTGAACAGAAGCACTATTTCAACATTACTGGTCTCAGAAACCTGTAAACTGACAATCTTGAGCATTGAAGTCCTAACATAAGTTTTTGTGCATATAACTTCTAACACATTAAAAACTGTCTCACTGCATTGCAGAAATCATTTTATTTCATAAGACATAAGCATCTTTTAGTTTGGCAAGATTTGCACTGAATATTGAATAAAGCAGCTTTCTCTCATAGAGAGACAAGCATTTGAGCAGATTTGGGCTAGATTTCACTTCATTTGAACAAAAGCACTATTTCATCATAACTGGTCTCAGAAACTTGTAAACTGACAATCTTGAGTATTAAAGTCCTAACATAAGTTTTTGTGCATATAACTTCTAACACATTAAAAACTGTCTCAACGCATTGCAGAAGTCATTTTATTTCATAAGACATAAGCATCTTTCAGTTTGGCAAGATTTGCACTGAATATTGAATGAAGCAGCTCTATCTCACAGAGAGACAAGCTTTTGAGCATATTTGGGCTAGATTTCACTTCATTTGAACAGAATCACTATTTAAACATAACTTGTCTCAGAAACCTGTAAACTGACAATCTTGAGCATTGAAGTCCTAACATAAGTTTTTGTGCATATAACTTCTAACACATTAAAAACTGTCTTACAACATTGCAAAAACATTGTATTTCATAAGGCATAAGCATCTTTCAGTTTGGCAAGATTTGCACTGAATATTGAATGAAGCAGCTCTATCTCACAGAGAGACAAGCTTTTGAGCAGATTTGGGCTAGATTTCACTTCATTTGAACAGAAGCACTATTTCAACATTACTGGTCTCAGAAACCTGTAAACTGACAATCTTGAGCTTTGAAGTCCTAACATAAGTTTTTGTGCATATAACTTCTAACACATTAAAAACTGTCTTACAGGATTGCAAAAACATTGTATTTCATAAGGCATAAGCATCTTTCAGTTTGGCAAGATTTGCACTGAATATTGAATGAAGCAGCATTCTCTCATAGAGAGACAAGCTTTTGAGCATATTTGGGCTAGATTTCACTTCATTTGAACAGAAGCACTATTTCAACATTACTGGTCTCAGAAACCTGTAAACTGACAATCTTGAGCATTAAAGTCCTAACATAAGTTTTTGTGCATATAACTTCTAACACATTAAAAACTGTCTCAACTCATTGCAAAAACATTGTATTTCATAAGGCATAAGCATCTTTCAGTTTGGCAAGATTTGCACTGAATATTGAATAAAGCAGCTTTCTCTCATAGAGAGACAAGCATTTGAGCAGATTTGGGCTAGATTTCACTTCATTTGAACAAAAGCACTATTTCATCATAACTGGTCTCAGAAACTTGTAAACTGACAATCTTGAGTATTAAAGTCCTAACATAAGTTTTTGTGCATATAACTTCTAACACATTAAAAACTGTCTCAACGCATTGCAGAAGTCATTTTATTTCATAAGACATAAGCATCTTTCAGTTTGGCAAGATTTGCACTGAATATTAAATGAAGCAGCTCTATCTCACAGAGAGACAAGTTTTTGAGCATATTTGGGCTAGATTTCACTTCATTTGAACAGAATCACTATTTAAACATAACTTGTCTCAGAAACCTGTAAACTGACAATCTTGAGCATTGAAGTCCTAACATAAGTTTTTGTGCATATAACTTCTAACACATTAAAAACTGTCTTACAGCATTGCAAAAACATTGTATTTCATAAGGCATAAGCATCTTTCAGTTTGGCAAGATTTGCACTGAATATTGAATGAAGCAGCTTTCTCTCATAGAGAGACAAGCTTTTGAGCAGATTTGGGCTAGATTTCACTTCATTTGAACAGAAGCACTATTTCAATATTACTGGTCTCAGAAACCTGTAAACTGACAATCTTGAGCATTGAAGTCCTAACATAAGGTTTTGTGCATATAACTTCTAACACATTAAAAACTGTCTTACAGCATTGCAAAAACATTGTATTTCATAAGGCATAAGCATCTTTCAGTTTGGCAAGATTTGCACTGAATATTGAATGAAGCAGCTTTCTCTCATAGAGAGACAAGCTTTTTGAGCAGATTTGGGCTAGATTTCACTTCATTTGAACAGAAGCACTATTTCAACATTACTGGTCTCAGAAACCTGTAAACTGACAATCTTGAGCATTGAAGTCCTAACATATGTTTTTGTGCATATAACTTCTAACACATTAAAAACTGTCTCAACGCATTGCAGAAATCATTTTATTTCATAAGACATAAGCATCTTTCAGTTTGGCAAGACTTGCACTGAACATTGAATGAAGCAGCTCTATCTCACAGAGAGACAAGCTTTTGAGCAGATTTGGGCTAGATTTCACTTCATTTGAACAGAAGCACTATTTCAACATAACTGGTCTCAGATACCTGTAAACTGACAATCTTGAGCATTAAAGTCCTAACATAAGTTTTTGTGCATATAACTTCTAACACATTAAAAACTGTCTCAACGCATCGCAAAAACATTGTATTTCATAAGGCATAAGCATCTTTCAGTTTGGCAAGATTTGCACTGAACATTGAATGAAGCAGCTTTCTCTCATAGAGAGACAAGCTTTTGAGCAGATTTGGGCTAGATTTCACTTCATTTGAACAGAAGCACTATTTCAACATTACTGGTCTCAGAAACCTGTAAACTGACAATCTTGAGCATTGAAGTCCTAACATAAGTTTTTGTGCATATAACTTCTAACACATTAAAAACTGTCTCACTGCATTGCAGAAATCATTTTATTTCATAAGACATAAGCATCTTTTAGTTTGGCAAGATTTGCACTGAATATTGAATAAAGCAGCTTTCTCTCATAGAGAGACAAGCATTTGAGCAGATTTGGGCTAGATTTCACTTCATTTGAACAAAAGCACTATTTCATCATAACTGGTCTCAGAAACTTGTAAACTGACAATCTTGAGTATTAAAGTCCTAACATAAGTTTTTGTGCATATAACTTCTAACACATTAAAAACTGTCTCAACGCATTGCAGAAGTCATTTTATTTCATAAGACATAAGCATCTTTCAGTTTGGCAAGATTTGCACTGAATATTGAATGAAGCAGCTCTATCTCACAGAGAGACAAGCTTTTGAGCATATTTGGGCTAGATTTCACTTCATTTGAACAGAATCACTATTTAAACATAACTTGTCTCAGAAACCTGTAAACTGACAATCTTGAGCATTGAAGTCCTAACATAAGTTTTTGTGCATATAACTTCTAACACATTAAAAACTGTCTTACAACATTGCAAAAACATTGTATTTCATAAGGCATAAGCATCTTTCAGTTTGGCAAGATTTGCACTGAATATTGAATGAAGCAGCTCTATCTCACAGAGAGACAAGCTTTTGAGCAGATTTGGGCTAGATTTCACTTCATTTAAACAGAAGCACTATTTCAACATTACTGGTCTCAGAAACCTGTAAACTGACAATCTTGAGCTTTGAAGTCCTAACATAAGTTTTTGTGCATATAACTTCTAACACATTAAAAACTGTCTTACAGGATTGCAAAAACATTGTATTTCATAAGGCATAAGCATCTTTCAGTTTGGCAAGATTTGCACTGAATATTGAATGAAGCAGCATTCTCTCATAGAGAGACAAGCTTTTGAGCATATTTGGGCTAGATTTCACTTCATTTGAACAGAAGCACTATTTCAACATTACTGGTCTCAGAAACCTGTAAACTGACAATCTTGAGCATTAAAGTCCTAACATAAGTTTTTGTGCATATAACTTCTAACACATTAAAAACTGTCTCAACTCATTGCAAAAACATTGTATTTCATAAGGCATAAGCATCTTTCAGTTTGGCAAGATTTGCACTGAATATTGAATAAAGCAGCTTTCTCTCACAGAGAGACAAGCTTTTGAGCAGATTTGGGCTAGATTTCACTTCATTTGAACAGAAGCACTATTTCAACATTACTGGTCTCAGAAACTTGTAAACTGATAATCTTGAGCTTTGAAGTCCTAACATAAGTTTTTGTGCATATAACTTCTAACACATTAAAAACTGTCTTACAGCATTGCAAAAACATTGTATTTCATAAGGCATAAGCATCTTTCAGTTTGGCAAGATTTGCACTGAATATTGAATGAAGCAGCTTTCTCTCATAGAGAGACAAGCTTTTGAGCAGATTTGGGCTAGATTTCACTTTATTTGAACAGAAGCACTATTTCAACATTACTGGTCTCAGAAACTTGTAAACTGACAATCTTGAGCTTTGAAGTCCTAACATAAGTTTTTGTGCATATAACTTCTAACACATTAAAAACTGTCTTACAGCATTGCAAAAACATTGTATTTCATAAGGCATAAGCATCTTTCAGTTTGGCAAGATTTGCACTGAATATTGAATGAAGCAGCTTTCTCTCATAGAGAGACAAGCTTTTTGAGCAGATTTGGGCTAGATTTCACTTCATTTGAACAGAAGCACTATTTCAACATTACTGGTCTCAGAAACCTGTAAACTGACAATCTTTAGCATTGAAGTCCTAACATATGTTTTTGTGCATATAACTTCTAACACATTAAAAACTGTCTTACAGCATTGCAAAAACATTGTATTTCATAAGGCATAAGCATCTTTCAGTTTGGCAAGATTTGCACTGAATATTGAATGAAGCAGCTTTCTCTCATAGAGAGACAAGCTTTTGAGCAGATTTGGGCTAGATTTCACTTCATTTGAACAGAAGCACTATTTCAACATTACTGGTCTCAGAAACCTGTAAACTGACAATCTTGAGCATTAATGTCCTAACATAAGTTTTTGTGCATATAACTTCTAACACATTAAAAACTGTCTCAACGCATTGCAGAAGTCATTTTATTTCTTAAGACATAAGCATCTTTCAGTTTGGCAAGATTTGCACTGAATATTGAATGAAGCAGCTCTATCTCACAGAGAGACAAGCTTTTGAGCATATTTGGGCTAGATTTCACTTCATTTGAACAGAATCACTATTTAAACATAACTGATCTCAGAAACCTGTAAACTGACAATCTTGAGCATTGAAGTCCTAACATAAGTTTTTGTGCATATAACTTCTAACAAATTAAAAACTGTCTTACAGCATTGCAAAAACATTGTATTTCATAAGGCATAAGCATCTTTCAGTTTGGCAAGATTTGCACTGAATATTGAATGAAGCACCTTTCTGTCATAGAGAGACAAGCTTTTGAGCATATTTGGGCTAGATTTCACTTCATTTGAACAGAAGCACTATTTCAACATTACTGGTCTCAGAAACCTGTAAACTGACAATCTTGAGCATTGAAGTCCTAACATCCGTCATAAGGTTTTGTGCATATAACTTCTAACACATTAAAAACTGTCTTACAGCATTGCAAAAACATTGTATTTCATAAGGCATAAGCATCTTTCAGTTTGGCAAGATTTGCACTGAATATTGAATGAAGCAGCTCTATCTCACAGAGAGACAAGCTTTTGAGCATATTTGGGCTAGATTTCACTTCATTTGAACAGAAGCACTATTTCAACATTACTGGTCTCAGAAACCTGTAAACTGACAATCTTGAGCATTGAAGTCCTAACATAAGTTTTTGTGCATATAACTTCTAACACATTAAAAACGGTCTTACAGCATTGCAAAAACATTGTATTTCATAAGGCATAAGCATCTTTCAATTTGGCAAGATTTGCACTGAATATTGAATGAAGCAGCTCTATCTCACAGAGAGACAAGCTTTTGAGCATATTTGGGCTAGATTTCACTTCATTTGAACAGAATCACTATTTAAACATAACTGGTCTCAGAAACCTGTAAAAAGACAATCTTGAGCATTGAAGTCCTAACATAAGTTTTTGTGCATATAACTTCTAACACATTAAAAACTGTCTTACGGCATTGCAAAAACATTGTATTTCATAAGGCATAAGCATCTTTCAGTTTGGCAAGATTTGCACTGAATATTGAATGAAGCAGCTCTATCTCACAGAGAGACAAGCTTTTGAGCATATTTGGGCTAGATTTCACTTCATTTGAACAGAATCACTATTTAAACATAACTGGTCTCAGAAACCTGTAAACTGACAACCTTGAGCATTGAAGTCCTAACATAAGTTTTTGTGCATATAACTTCTAACACATTAAAAACTGTCTTACAGCATTGCAAAAACATTGTATTTCATAAGGCATAAGCATCTTTCAGTTTGGCAAGATTTGCACTGAATATTGAATGAAGCAGCTTTCTCTCATAGAGAGACAAGCTTTTGAGCAGATTTGGGCTAGATTTCACTTCATTTGAACAGAAGCACTATTTCAACATTACTGGTCTCAGAAACCTGTAAACTGACAATCTTGAGCATTGAATCCTAACATAAGGTTTTGTGCATATAACTTCTAACACATTAAAAACTGTCTTACAGCATTGCAAAAACATTGTATTTCATAAGGCATAAGCATCTTTCAGTTTGGCAAGATTTGCACTGAATATTGAATGAAGCAGCTTTCTCTCATAGAGAGACAAGCTTTTGCAGATTTGGGCTAGATTTCACTTCATTTGAACAGAAGCACTATTTCAACATTACTGGTCTCAGAAACCTGTAAACTGACAATCTTGAGCATTGAAGTCCTAACATATGTTTTTGTGCATATAACTTCTAACACATTAAAAACTGTCTCAACGCATTGCAGAAATCATTTTATTTCATAAGACATAAGCATCTTTCAGTTTGGCAAGACTTGCACTGAACATTGCATGAAGCAGCTCTATCTCACAGAGAGACAAGCTTTTGAGCAGATTTGGGCTAGATTTCACTTCATTTGAACAGAAGCACTATTTCAACATAACGGGTCTCAGATACCTGTAAACTGACAATCTTGAGCATTAAAGTCCTAACATAAGTTTTTGTGCATATAACTTCTAACACATTAAAAACTGTCTCAACGCATCGCAAAAACATTGTATTTCATAAGGCATAAGCATCTTTCAGTTTGGCAAGATTTGCACTGAACATTGAATGAAGCAGCTTTCTCTCATAGAGAGACAAGCTTTTGAGCAGATTTGGGCTAGATTTCACTTCATTTGAACAGAAGCACTATTTCAACATTACTGGTCTCAGAAACCTGTAAACTGACAATCTTGAGCATTGAAGTCCTAACATAAGTTTTTGTGCATATAACTTCTAACACATTAAAAACTGTCTTACAGCATTGCAAAAACATTGTATTTCATAAGGCATAAGCATCTTTCAGTTTGGCAAGATTTGCACTGAATATTGAATGAAGCAGCTCTCTCTCATAGAGAGACAAGCTTTTGAGCAGATTTGGGCTAGATTTCACTTTATTTGAACAGAAGCACTATTTCAACATAACTGGTCTCAGAAACCTGTAAACTGACAATCTTGAGCATTGAAGTCCCAACATAAGGTTTTGTGCATATAACTTCTAACACATTAAAAACTGTCTCAACGCATTGCAAAAACATTGTATTTCATAAGGCATAAGAATCTTTCAGTTTGGCAAGATTTGCACTGAACATTGAATGAAGCAGCTTTCTCTCATAGAGAGAGAAGCTTTTGAGCAGATTTGGGCTAGATTTCACTTCATTTGAACAGAAGCACTATTTCAACATTACTGGCCTCAGAAACCTGTAAACTGACAATCTTGAGCATTAAAGTCCTAACATAAGTTTTTGTGCATATAACTTCTAACACATTAAAAACTGTCTCACTGCATTGCAGAAATCATTTTATTTCATAAGACATAAGCATCTTTCAGTTTGGCAAGATTTGCACTGAATATTGAATAAAGCAGCTTTCTCTCATAGAGAGACAAGCATTTGAGCAGATTTGGGCTAGATTTCACTTCATTTGAACAAAAGCACTATTTCATCATAACTGGTCTCAGAAACTTGTAAACTGACAATCTTGAGTATTAAAGTCCTAACATAAGTTTTTGTGCATATAACTTCTAACACATTAAAAACTGTCTCAACGCATTGCAGAAGTCATTTTATTTCATAAGACATAAGCATCTTTCAGTTTGGCAAGATTTGCACTGAATATTGAATGAAGCAGCTCTATCTCACAGAGAGACAAGCTTTTGAGCATATTTGGGCTAGATTTCACTTCATTTGAACAGAATCACTATTTAAACATAACTTGTCTCAGAAACCTGTAAACTGACAATCTTGAGCATTGAAGTCCTAACATAAGTTTTTGTGCATATAACTTCTAACACATTAAAAACTGTCTTACAACATTGCAAAAACATTGTATTTCATAAGGCATAAGCATCTTTCAGTTTGGCAAGATTTGCACTGAATATTGAATGAAGCAGCTTTCTCTCATAGAGAGACAAGCTTTTGAGCAGATTTGGGCTAGATTTCACTTTATTTGAACAGAAGCACTATTTCAACATTACTGGTCTCAGAAACTTGTAAACTGACAATCTTGAGCTTTGAAGTCCTAACATAAGTTTTTGTGCATATAACTTCTAACACATTAAAAACTGTCTTACAGCATTGCAAAAACATTGTATTTCATAAGGCATAAGCATCTTTCAGTTTGGCAAGATTTGCACTGAATATTGAATGAAGCAGCTTTCTCTCATAGAGAGACAAGCTTTTTGAGCAGATTTGGGCTAGATTTCACTTCATTTGAACAGAAGCACTATTTCAACATTACTGGTCTCAGAAACCTGTAAACTGACAATCTTTAGCATTGAAGTCCTAACATATGTTTTTGTGCATATAACTTCTAACACATTAAAAACTGTCTTACAGCATTGCAAAAACATTGTATTTCATAAGGCATAAGCATCTTTCAGTTTGGCAAGATTTGCACTGAATATTGAATGAAGCAGCTTTCTCTCATAGAGAGACAAGCTTTTGAGCAGATTTGGGCTAGATTTCACTTCATTTGAACAGAAGCACTATTTCAACATTACTGGTCTCAGAAACCTGTAAACTGACAATCTTGAGCATTAATGTCCTAACATAAGTTTTTGTGCATATAACTTCTAACACATTAAAAACTGTCTCAACGCATTGCAGAAGTCATTTTATTTCTTAAGACATAAGCATCTTTCAGTTTGGCAAGATTTGCACTGAATATTGAATGAAGCAGCTCTATCTCACAGAGAGACAAGCTTTTGAGCATATTTGGGCTAGATTTCACTTCATTTGAACAGAATCACTATTTAAACATAACTGATCTCAGAAACCTGTAAACTGACAATCTTGAGCATTGAAGTCCTAACATAAGTTTTTGTGCATATAACTTCTAACAAATTAAAAACTGTCTTACAGCATTGCAAAAACATTGTATTTCATAAGGCATAAGCATCTTTCAGTTTGGCAAGATTTGCACTGAATATTGAATGAAGCACCTTTCTGTCATAGAGAGACAAGCTTTTGAGCATATTTGGGCTAGATTTCACTTCATTTGAACAGAAGCACTATTTCAACATTACTGGTCTCAGAAACCTGTAAACTGACAATCTTGAGCATTGAAGTCCTAACATCCGTCATAAGGTTTTGTGCATATAACTTCTAACACATTAAAAACTGTCTTACAGCATTGCAAAAACATTGTATTTCATAAGGCATAAGCATCTTTCAGTTTGGCAAGATTTGCACTGAATATTGAATGAAGCAGCTCTATCTCACAGAGAGACAAGCTTTTGAGCATATTTGGGCTAGATTTCACTTCATTTGAACAGAAGCACTATTTCAACATTACTGGTCTCAGAAACCTGTAAACTGACAATCTTGAGCATTGAAGTCCTAACATAAGTTTTTGTGCATATAACTTCTAACACATTAAAAACGGTCTTACAGCATTGCAAAAACATTGTATTTCATAAGGCATAAGCATCTTTCAATTTGGCAAGATTTGCACTGAATATTGAATGAAGCAGCTCTATCTCACAGAGAGACAAGCTTTTGAGCATATTTGGGCTAGATTTCACTTCATTTGAACAGAATCACTATTTAAACATAACTGGTCTCAGAAACCTGTAAAAAGACAATCTTGAGCATTGAAGTCCTAACATAAGTTTTTGTGCATATAACTTCTAACACATTAAAAACTGTCTTACGGCATTGCAAAAACATTGTATTTCATAAGGCATAAGCATCTTTCAGTTTGGCAAGATTTGCACTGAATATTGAATGAAGCAGCTCTATCTCACAGAGAGACAAGCTTTTGAGCATATTTGGGCTAGATTTCACTTCATTTGAACAGAATCACTATTTAAACATAACTGGTCTCAGAAACCTGTAAACTGACAACCTTGAGCATTGAAGTCCTAACATAAGTTTTTGTGCATATAACTTCTAACACATTAAAAACTGTCTTACAGCATTGCAAAAACATTGTATTTCATAAGGCATAAGCATCTTTCAGTTTGGCAAGATTTGCACTGAATATTGAATGAAGCAGCTTTCTCTCATAGAGAGACAAGCTTTTGAGCAGATTTGGGCTAGATTTCACTTCATTTGAACAGAAGCACTATTTCAACATTACTGGTCTCAGAAACCTGTAAACTGACAATCTTGAGCATTGAATCCTAACATAAGGTTTTGTGCATATAACTTCTAACACATTAAAAACTGTCTTACAGCATTGCAAAAACATTGTATTTCATAAGGCATAAGCATCTTTCAGTTTGGCAAGATTTGCACTGAATATTGAATGAAGCAGCTTTCTCTCATAGAGAGACAAGCTTTTGCAGATTTGGGCTAGATTTCACTTCATTTGAACAGAAGCACTATTTCAACATTACTGGTCTCAGAAACCTGTAAACTGACAATCTTGAGCATTGAAGTCCTAACATATGTTTTTGTGCATATAACTTCTAACACATTAAAAACTGTCTCAACGCATTGCAGAAATCATTTTATTTCATAAGACATAAGCATCTTTCAGTTTGGCAAGACTTGCACTGAACATTGCATGAAGCAGCTCTATCTCACAGAGAGACAAGCTTTTGAGCAGATTTGGGCTAGATTTCACTTCATTTGAACAGAAGCACTATTTCAACATAACGGGTCTCAGATACCTGTAAACTGACAATCTTGAGCATTAAAGTCCTAACATAAGTTTTTGTGCATATAACTTCTAACACATTAAAAACTGTCTCAACGCATCGCAAAAACATTGTATTTCATAAGGCATAAGCATCTTTCAGTTTGGCAAGATTTGCACTGAACATTGAATGAAGCAGCTTTCTCTCATAGAGAGACAAGCTTTTGAGCAGATTTGGGCTAGATTTCACTTCATTTGAACAGAAGCACTATTTCAACATTACTGGTCTCAGAAACCTGTAAACTGACAATCTTGAGCATTGAAGTCCTAACATAAGTTTTTGTGCATATAACTTCTAACACATTAAAAACTGTCTTACAGCATTGCAAAAACATTGTATTTCATAAGGCATAAGCATCTTTCAGTTTGGCAAGATTTGCACTGAATATTGAATGAAGCAGCTCTCTCTCATAGAGAGACAAGCTTTTGAGCAGATTTGGGCTAGATTTCACTTTATTTGAACAGAAGCACTATTTCAACATAACTGGTCTCAGAAACCTGTAAACTGACAATCTTGAGCATTGAAGTCCCAACATAAGGTTTTGTGCATATAACTTCTAACACATTAAAAACTGTCTCAACGCATTGCAAAAACATTGTATTTCATAAGGCATAAGAATCTTTCAGTTTGGCAAGATTTGCACTGAACATTGAATGAAGCAGCTTTCTCTCATAGAGAGAGAAGCTTTTGAGCAGATTTGGGCTAGATTTCACTTCATTTGAACAGAAGCACTATTTCAACATTACTGGCCTCAGAAACCTGTAAACTGACAATCTTGAGCATTAAAGTCCTAACATAAGTTTTTGTGCATATAACTTCTAACACATTAAAAACTGTCTCACTGCATTGCAGAAATCATTTTATTTCATAAGACATAAGCATCTTTCAGTTTGGCAAGATTTGCACTGAATATTGAATAAAGCAGCTTTCTCTCATAGAGAGACAAGCATTTGAGCAGATTTGGGCTAGATTTCACTTCATTTGAACAAAAGCACTATTTCATCATAACTGGTCTCAGAAACTTGTAAACTGACAATCTTGAGTATTAAAGTCCTAACATAAGTTTTTGTGCATATAACTTCTAACACATTAAAAACTGTCTCAACGCATTGCAGAAGTCATTTTATTTCATAAGACATAAGCATCTTTCAGTTTGGCAAGATTTGCACTGAATATTGAATGAAGCAGCTCTATCTCACAGAGAGACAAGCTTTTGAGCATATTTGGGCTAGATTTCACTTCATTTGAACAGAATCACTATTTAAACATAACTTGTCTCAGAAACCTGTAAACTGACAATCTTGAGCATTGAAGTCCTAACATAAGTTTTTGTGCATATAACTTCTAACACATTAAAAACTGTCTTACAACATTGCAAAAACATTGTATTTCATAAGGCATAAGCATCTTTCAGTTTGGCAAGATTTGCACTGAATATTGAATGAAGCAGCTCTATCTCACAGAGAGACAAGCTTTTGAGCAGATTTGGGCTAGATTTCACTTCATTTGAACAGAAGCACTATTTCAACATTACTGGTCTCAGAAACCTGTAAACTGACAATCTTGAGCTTTGAAGTCCTAACATAAGTTTTTGTGCATATAACTTCTAACACATTAAAAACTGTATTACAGGATTGCAAAAACATTGTATTTCATAAGGCATAAGCATCTTTCAGTTTGGCAAGATTTGCACTGAATATTGAATGAAGCAGCATTCTCTCATAGAGAGACAAGCTTTTGAGCATATTTGGGCTAGATTTCACTTCATTTGAACAGAAGCACTATTTCAACATTACTGGTCTCAGAAACCTGTAAACTGACAATCTTGAGCATTAAAGTCCTAACATAAGTTTTTGTGCATATAACTTCTAACACATTAAAAACTGTCTCAACTCATTGCAAAAACATTGTATTTCATAAGGCATAAGCATCTTTCAGTTTGGCAAGATTTGCACTGAATATTGAATAAAGCAGCTTTCTCTCACAGAGAGACAAGCTTTTGAGCAGATTTGGGCTAGATTTCACTTCATTTGAACAGAAGCACTATTTCAACATTACTGGTCTCAGAAACTTGTAAACTGATAATCTTGAGCTTTGAAGTCCTAACATAAGTTTTTGTGCATATAACTTCTAACACATTAAAAACTGTCTTACAGCATTGCAAAAACATTGTATTTCATAAGGCATAAGCATCTTTCAGTTTGGCAAGATTTGCACTGAATATTGAATGAAGCAGCTTTCTCTCATAGAGAGACAAGCTTTTGAGCAGATTTGGGCTAGATTTCACTTTATTTGAACAGAAGCACTATTTCAACATTACTGGTCTCAGAAACTTGTAAACTGACAATCTTGAGCTTTGAAGTCCTAACATAAGTTTTTGTGCATATAACTTCTAACACATTAAAAACTGTCTTACAGCATTGCAAAAACATTGTATTTCATAAGGCATAAGCATCTTTCAGTTTGGCAAGATTTGCACTGAATATTGAATGAAGCAGCTTTCTCTCATAGAGAGACAAGCTTTTTGAGCAGATTTGGGCTAGATTTCACTTCATTTGAACAGAAGCACTATTTCAACATTACTGGTCTCAGAAACCTGTAAACTGACAATCTTTAGCATTGAAGTCCTAACATATGTTTTTGTGCATATAACTTCTAACACATTAAAAACTGTCTTACAGCATTGCAAAAACATTGTATTTCATAAGGCATAAGCATCTTTCAGTTTGGCAAGATTTGCACTGAATATTGAATGAAGCAGCTTTCTCTCATAGAGAGACAAGCTTTTGAGCAGATTTGGGCTAGATTTCACTTCATTTGAACAGAAGCACTATTTCAACATTACTGGTCTCAGAAACCTGTAAACTGACAATCTTGAGCATTAATGTCCTAACATAAGTTTTTGTGCATATAACTTCTAACACATTAAAAACTGTCTCAACGCATTGCAGAAGTCATTTTATTTCTTAAGACATAAGCATCTTTCAGTTTGGCAAGATTTGCACTGAATATTGAATGAAGCACCTTTCTCTCATAGAGAGACAAGCTTTTGAGCATATTTGGGCTAGATTTCACTTCATTTGAACAGAAGCACTATTTCAACATTACTGGTCTCAGAAACCTGTAAACTGACAATCTTGAGCATTGAAGTCCTAACTAAGGTTTAGTGCATATAACTTCTAACACATTAAAAACTGTCTTACAGCATTGCAAAAACATTGTATTTCATAAGGCATAAGCATCTTTCAGTTTGGCAAGATTTGCACTGAATATTGAATGAAGCAGCTCTATCTCACAGAGAGACAAGCTTTTGAGCAGATTTGGGCTAGATTTCACTTCATTTGAACAGAAGCACTATTTCAACATTACTGGTCTCAGAAACCTGTAAACTGACAATCTTGAGCATTGAAGTCCTAACATAAGGTTTAGTGCATATAACTTCTAACACATTAAAAACTGTCTTACAGCATTGCAAAAACATTGTATTTCATAAGGCATAAGCATCTTTCAGTTTGGCAAGATTTGCACTGAATATTGAATGAAGCACCTCTCTCTCATAGAGACACAAGCTTTTGAGCAGATTTGAGCTAGATTTCACTTCATTTGAACAGAAGCACTATTTCAACATTACTGGTCTCAGAAACTTGTAAACTTACAATCTTGAGCTTTGAAGTCCTAACATAAGTTTTTGTGCATATAACTTCTAACACATTACAAACTGTCTTACAGCATTGCAAAAACATTGTATTTCATAAGGCATAAGCATCTTTCAGTTTGGCAAGATTTGCACTGAATATTGAATGAAGCAGCTTTCTCTCATAGAGAGACAAGCTTTTGAGCAGATTTGGGCTAGATTTCACTTCATTTGAACAGAAGCACTATTTCAACATTACTGGTCTCAGAAACCTGTAAACTGACAATCTTGAGCATTGAAGTCCCAACATAAGTTTTTGTGCATATAACTTCTAACACATTAAAAACTGTCTCAACGCATTGCAAAAACATTGTATTTCATAAGGCATAAGCATCTTTCAGTTTGGCAAGATTTGCACTGAATATTGAATGAAGCAGCTTTCTCTCATAGAGAGACAAGCTTTTGAGCAGATTTGGGCTAGATTTCACTTCATTTGAACAGAAGCACTATTTCAACATTACTGGTCTCAGAAACCTGTAAACTGACAATCTTGAGCATTGAAGTCCTAACATAAGTTTTTGTGCATATAACTTCTAACACATTAAAAACTGTCTCCACTGCATTGCAGAAATCATTTTATTTCATAAGACATAAGCATCTTTCAGTTTGGCAAGATTTGCACTGAATATTGAATAAAGCAGCTTTCTCTCATAGAGAGACAAGCATTTGAGCAGATTTGGGCTAGATTTCACTTCATTTGAACAAAAGCACTATTTCATCATAACTGGTCTCAGAAACTTGTAAACTGACAATCTTGAGTATCGAAGTCCTAACATAAGGTTTTGTGCATATAACTTCTAACACATTAAAAACTGTCTTACAGCATTGCAAAAACATTGTATTTCATAAGGCATAAGCATCTTTCAGTTTGGCAAGATTTGCACTGAATATTGAATGAAGCAGCTCTATCTCACAGAGAGACAAGCTTTTGAGCATATTTGGGCTAGATTTCACTTCATTTGAACAGAATCACTATTTAAACATAACTGGTCTCAGAAACCTGTAAACTGACAATCTTGAGCATTGAAGTCCTAACATAAGTTTTTGTGCATATAACTTCTAACACATTAAAATCTGTCTTACAGCATTGCAAAAACATTGTATTTCATAAGGCATAAGCATCTTTCAGTTTGGCAAGATTTGCACTGAATATTGAATGAAGCAGCTCTATCTCACAGAGAGACAAGCTTTTGAGCATATTTGGGCTAGATTTCACTTCATTTGAACAGAATCACTATTTAAACATAACTGGTCTCAGAAACCTGTAAACTGACAATCTTGAGCATTGAAGTCCCAACATAAGGTTTTGTGCATATAACTCCTAACACATTAAAAACTGTCTCAACGCATTGCAAAAACTTTGTATTTCATAAGGCATAAGCATCTTTCAGTTTGGCAAGATTTGCACTGATCATTGAATGAAGCAGCTTTCTCTCACAGAGAGACAAGCTTTTGAGCAGATTTGGGCTAGATTTCACTTCATTTGAACAGAAGCACCATTTCAACATAACTGGTCTCAGAAACCTGTAAACTGACAATCTTGAGCATTGAAGTCCTAACATAAGGTTTAGTGCATATAACTTCTAACACATTAAAAACTGTCTTACAGCATTGCAAAAACATTGTATTTCATAAGGCATAAGCATCATTCAGTTTGGCAAGATTTGCACTGAATATTGAATGAAGCAGCATTCTCTCATAGAGAGACAAGCTTTTGAGCAGATTTGGGCTAGATTTCACTTCATTTGAACAGAAGCACTATTTCAACATTATTGGTCTCAGAAACCTGTAAACTGACAATCTTGAGCATTGAAGTCCTAACATAAGTTTTTGTGCATATAACTTCTAACACATTAAAAACTGTCTCAACGCATTGCAGAAGTCATTTTATTTCTTAAGACATAAGCATCTTTCAGTTTGGCAAGATTTGCACTGAATATTGAATGAAGCACCTTTCTCTCATAGAGAGACAACCTTTTGAGCATATTTGGGCTAGATTTCACTTCATTTGAACAGAAGCACTATTTCAACATTACTGGTCTCAGAAACCTGTAAACTGACAATCTTGAGCATTGAAGTCCTAACATCCGTCATAAGGTTTTGTGCATATAACTTCTAACACATTAAAAACTGTCTTACAGCATTGCAAAAACATTGTATTTCATATGGCATAAGCATCTTTCAGTTTGGCAAGATTTGCACTGAATATTGAATGAAGCAGCTCTATCTCACAGAGAGACAAGCTTTTGAGCATATTTGGGCTAGATTTCACTTCATTTGAACAGAAGCACTATTTCAACATTACTGGTCTCAGAAACCTGCAAACTGACAATCTTGAGCATTGAAGTCCTAACATAAGTTTTTGTGCATATAACTTCTAACACATTAAAAACTGTCTTACAGCATTGCAAAAACATTGTATTTCATAAGGCATAAGCATCTTTCAGTTTGGCAAGATTTGCACTGAATATTGAATGAAGCAGCTCTATCTCACAAAGAGACAAGCTTTTGAGCATATTTGGGCTAGATTTCACTTCATTTGAACAGAATCACTATTTAAACATAACTGGTCTCAGAAACCTGTAAAATGACAATCTTGAGCATTGAAGTCCTAACATAAGTTTTTGTGCATATATCTTCTAACACATTAAAAACTGTCTTACAGCATTGCAAAAACATTGTATTTCATAAGGCATAAGCATCTTTCAGTTTGGCAAGATTTGCACTGAATATTGAATGAAGCAGCTCTATCTCACAGAGAGACAAGCTTTTGAGCATATTTGGGCTAGATTTCACTTCATTTGAACAGAATCACTATTTCAACATTACTGGTCTCAGAAACGTGTAAACTGACAATCTTGAGCTTTGAAGTCCTAACATAAGTTTTTGTGCATATAACTTCTAACACATTAAAAACTGTCTTACAGCATTGCAAAAACATTATATTTCATAAGGCATAAGCATCTTTCAGTTTGGCAAGATTTGCACTGAATATTGAATGAAGCAGCTTTCTCTCATAGAGAGACAAGCTTTTGAGCAGATTTGGGCTAGATTTCACTTCATTTGAACAGAAGCACTATTTCAACATTACTGGTCTCAGAAACTTGTAAACTGACAATCTTGAGCTTTGAAGCCCTAACATAAGTTTTTGTGCATATAACTTCTAACACATTAAAAACTGTCTTACAGCATTGCAAAAACATTGTATTTCATAAGGCATAAGCATCTTTCAGTTTGGCAAGATTTGCACTGAATATTGAATGAAGCAGCTTTCTCTCATAGAGAGACAAGCTTTTTGAGCAGATTTGGGCTAGATTTCACTTCATTTGAACAGAAGCACTATTTCAACATTACTGGTCTCAGAAACCTGTAAACTGACAATCTTTAGCATTGAAGTCCTAACATATGTTTTTGTGCATATAACTTCTAACACATTAAAAACTGTCTTACAGCATTGCAAAAACATTGTATTTCATAAGGCATAAGCATCTTTCAGTTTGGCAAGATTTGCACTGATCATTGAATGAAGCAGCTTTCTCTCATAGAGAGACAAGCTTTTGAGCAGATTTGGGCTAGATTTCACTTCATTTGAACAGAAGCACTATTTCAACATTACTGGTCTCAGAAACCTGTAAACTGACAATCTTGAGCATTAAAGTCCTAACATAAGTTTTTGTGCATATAACTTCTAACACATTAAAAACTGTCTCACTGCATTGCAGAAATCATTTTATTTCATAAGACATAAGCATCTTTCAGTTTGGCAAGATTTGCACTGAATATTGAATAAAGCAGCTTTCTCTCATAGAGAGACAAGCATTTGAGCAGATTTGGGCTAGATTTCACTTCATTTGAACAAAAGCACTATTTCATCATAACTGGTCTCAGAAACTTGTAAACTGACAATCTTGAGTATTGACGTCCTAACATAAGGTTTTGTGCATATAGCTTCTAACACATTAAAAACTGTCTTACAGCATTGCAAAAACATTGTATTTCATAAGGCATAAGCATCTTTCAGTTTGGCAAGATTTGCACTGATTATTGAATGAAGCAGCTCTATCTCACAGAGAGACAAGCTTTTGAGCATATTTGGGCTATATTTCACTTCATTTGAACAGAATCACTACTTAAACATAACTGGTCTCAGAAACCTGTAAACTGACAACCTTGAGCATTGAAGTCCTAACATAAATTTTTGTGCATATAACTTCTAACACATTAAAAACTGTCTTACAGCATTGCAAAAACATTGTATTTAATAAGGCATAAGCATCTTTCAGTTTGGCAAGATTTGCACTGAATATTGAATGAAGCAGCTTTCTCTCATAGAGAGATAAGCTTTTGAGCAGATTTGGGCTAGATTTCACTTCATTTGAACAGAAGCACTATTTCAACATTACTGGTCTCAGAAACCTGTAAACTGACAATCTTGAGCATTGAAGTCCTAACATAAGGTTTTGTGCATATAACTTCTAACACATTAAAAACTGTCTTACAGGATTGCAAAAACATTGTATTTCATAAGGCATAAGCATCTTTCAGTTTGGCAAGATTTGCACTGAATATTGAATGAAGCAGCATTCTCTCATAGAGAGACAAGCGTTTGAGCAGATTTGGGCTAGATTTCACTTCATTTGAACAGAAGCACTATTTCAACATTACTGGTCTCAGAAACTTGTAAACTGACAATCTTGAGCTTTGAAGTCCTAACATAAGTTTTTGTGCATATAACTTCTAACACATTAAAAACTGTCTTACAGCATTGCAAAAACATTATATTTCATAAGGCATAAGCATCTTTCAGTTTGGCAAGATTTGCACTGAATATTGAATGAAGCAGCTTTCTCTCATAGAGAGACAAGCTTTTGAGCAGATTTGGGCTAGATTTCACTTCATTTGAACAGAAGCACTATTTCAACATTACTGGTCTCAGAAACTTGTAAACTGACAATCTTGAGCTTTGAAGTCCTAACATAAGTTTTTGTGCATATAACTTCTAACACATTAAAAACTGTCTTACAGCATTGCAAAAACATTGTATTTCATAAGGCATAAGCATCTTTCAGTTTGGCAAGATTTGCACTGAATATTGAATGAAGCAGCTTTCTCTCATAGAGAGACAAGCTTTTTGAGCAGATTTGGGCTAGATTTCACTTCATTTGAACAGAAGCACTATTTCAACATTACTGGTCTCAGAAACCTGTAAACTGACAATCTTTAGCATTGAAGTCCTAACACATGTTTTTGTGCATATAACTTCTAACACATTAAAAACTGTCTTACAGCATTGCAAAAACATTGTATTTCATAAGGCATAAGCATCTTTCAGTTTGGCAAGATTTGCACTGAATATTGAATGAAGCAGCTTTCTCTCATAGAGAGAAAAGCTTTTGAGCAGATTTGGGCTAGATTTCACTTCATTTGAACAGAAGCACTATTTCAACATTACTGGTCTCAGAAACCTGTAAACTGACAATCTTGAGCATTGAAGTCCTAACATAAGGTTTAGTGCATATAACTTCTAACACATTAAAAACTGTCTTACAGCATTGCAAAAACATTGTGTTTCATAAGGCATAAGCATCATTCAGTTTGGCAAGATTTGCACTGAATATTGAATGAAGCAGCATTCTCTCATAGAGAGACAAGCTTTTGAGCAGATTTGGGCTAGATTTCACTTCATTTGAACAGAAGCACTATTTCAACATTATTGGTCTCAGAAACCTGTAAACTGACAATCTTGAGCATTGAAGTCCTAACATAAGTTTTTGTGCATATAACTTCTAACACATTAAAAACTGTCTCAACGCATTGCAGAAGTCATTTTATTTCTTAAGACATAAGCATCTTTCAGTTTGGCAAGATTTGCACTGAATATTGAATGAAGCACCTTTCTCTCATAGAGAGACAACCTTTTGAGCATATTTGGGCTAGATTTCACTTCATTTGAACAGAAGCACTATTTCAACATTACTGGTCTCAGAAACTAGTAAACTGACAATCTTGAGCATTGAAGTCCTAACATCCGTCATAAGGTTTTGTGCATATAACTTCTAACACATTAAAAACTGTCTTACAGCATTGCAAAAACATTGTATTTCATAAGGCATAAGCATCTTTCAGTTTGGCAAGATTTGCACTGAATATTGAATGAAGCAGCTCTATCTCACAGAGAGACAAGCTTTTGAGCATATTTGGGCTAGATTTCACTTCATTTGAACAGAAGCACTATTTCAACATTACTGGTCTTAGAAACCTGTAAACTGACAATCTTGAGCATTGAAGTCCTAACATAAGTTTTTGTGCATATAACTTCTAACACATTAAAAACTGTCTTAAAGCATTGCAAAAACATTGTATTTCATAAGGCATAAGCATCTTTCAGTTTGGCAAGATTTGCACTGAATATTGAATGAAGCAGCTTTCTCTCATAGAGAGACAAGCTTTTGAGCAGATTTGGGCTAGATTTCACTTCATTTGAACAGAAGCACTATTTCAACATTACTGGTCTCAGAAACCTGTAAACTGACAATCTTGAGCATTGAAGTCCTAACATAAGGTTTAGTGCATATAACTTCTAACACATTAAAAACTGTCTTACAGCATTGCAAAAACATTGTATTTCATAAGGCATAAGCATCATTCAGTTTGGCAAGATTTGCACTGAATATTGAATGAAGCAGCATTCTCTCATAGAGAGACAAGCTTTTGAGCAGATTTGGGCTAGATTTCACTTCATTTGAACAGAAGCACTATTTCAACATTATTGGTCTCAGAAACCTGTAAACTGACAATCTTGAGCATTGAAGTCCTAACATAAGTTTTTGTGCATATAACTTCTAACACATTAAAAACTGTCTCAACGCATTGCAGAAGTCATTTTATTTCTTAAGACATAAGCATCTTTCAGTTTGGCAAGATTTGCACTGAATATTGAATGAAGCACCTTTCTCTCATAGAGAGACAACCTTTTGAGCATATTTGGGCTAGATTTCACTTCATTTGAACAGAAGCACTATTTCAACATTACTGGTCTCAGAAACCTGTAAACTGACAATCTTGAGCATTGAAGTCCTAACATCCGTCATAAGGTTTTGTGCATATAACTTCTAACACATTAAAAACTGTCTTACAGCATTGCAAAAACATTGTATTTCATAAGGCATAAGCATCTTTCAGTTTGGCAAGATTTGCACTGAATATTGAATGAAGCAGCTCTATCTCACAGAGAGACAAGCTTTTGAGCATATTTGGGCTAGATTTCACTTCATTTGAACAGAAGCACTATTTCAACATTACTGGTCTTAGAAACCTGTAAACTGACAATCTTGAGCATTGAAGTCCTAACATAAGTTTTTGTGCATATAACTTCTAACACATTAAAAACTGTCTTAAAGCATTGCAAAAACATTGTATTTCATAAGGCATAAGCATCTTTCAGTTTGGCAAGATTTGCACTGAATATTGAATGAAGCAGCTTTCTCTCATAGAGAGACAAGCTTTTGAGCAGATTTGGGCTAGATTTCACTTCATTTGAACAGAAGCACTATTTCAACATTACTGGTCTCAGAAACCTGTAAACTGACAATCTTGAGCATTGAAGTCCTAACATAAGGTTTAGTGCATATAACTTCTAACACATTAAAAACTGTCTTACAGCATTGCAAAAACATTGTATTTCATAAGGCATAAGCATCATTCAGTTTGGCAAGATTTGCACTGAATATTGAGTGAAGCAGCATTCTCTCATAGAGAGACAAGCTTTTGAGCAGATTTGGGCTAGATTTCACTTCATTTGAACAGAAGCACTATTTCAACATTATTGGTCTCAGAAACCTGTAAACTGACAATCTTGAGCATTGAAGTCCTAACATAAGTTTTTGTGCATATAACTTCTAACACATTAAAAACTGTCTCAACGCATTGCAGAAGTCATTTTATTTCTTAAGACATAAGCATCTTTCAGTTTGGCAAGATTTGCACTGAATATTGAATGAAGCACCTTTCTCTCATAGAGAGACCACCTTTTGAGCATATTTGGGCTAGATTTCACTTCATTTGAACAGAAGCACTATTTCAACATTACTGGTCTCAGAAACCTGTAAACTGACAATCTTGAGCATTGAAGTCCTAACATCCGTCATAAGGTTTTGTGCATATAACTTCTAACACATTAAAAACTGTCTTACAGCATTGCAAAAACATTGTATTTCATAAGGCATAAGCATCTTTCAGTTTGGCAAGATTTGCACTGAATATTGAATGAAGCAGCTCTATCTCACAGAGAGACAAGCTTTTGAGCATATTTGGGCTAGATTTCACTTCATTTGAACAGAATCACTATTTCAACATTACTGGTCTCAGAAACGTGTAAACTGACAATCTTGAGCTTTGAAGTCCTAACATAAGTTTTTGTGCATATAACTTCTAACACATTAAAAACTGTCTTACAGCATTGCAAAAACATTATATTTCATAAGGCATAAGCATCTTTCAGTTTGGCAAGATTTGCACTGAATATTGAATGAAGCAGCTTTCTCTCATAGAGAGACAAGCTTTTGAGCAGATTTGGGCTAGATTTCACTTCATTTGAACAGAAGCACTATTTCAACATTACTGGTCTCAGAAACTTGTAAACTGACAATCTTGAGCTTTGAAGTCCTAACATAAGTTTTTGTGCATATAACTTCTAACACATTAAAAACTGTCTTACAGCATTGCAAAAACATTGTATTTCATAAGGCATAAGCATCTTTCAGTTTGGCAAGATTTGCACTGAATATTGAATGAAGCAGCTTTCTCTCATAGAGAGACAAGCTTTTTGAGCAGATTTGGGCTAGATTTCACTTCACTTGAACAGAAGCACTATTTCAACATTACTGGTCTCAGAAACCTGTAAACTGACAATCTTGAGCATTAAAGTCCTAACATAAGTTTTTGTGCATATAACTTCTAACACATTAAAAACTGTCTCAACGCATTGCAGACGTCATTTTATTTCTTAAGACATAAGCATCTTTCAGTTTGGCAAGATTTGCACTGAATATTGAATGAAGCAGCTCTATCTCACAGAGAGACAAGCTTTTGAGCATATTTGGGCTAGATTTCACTTCATTTGAACAGAATCACTATTTAAACATAACTGGTCTCAGAAACCTGTAAACTGACAATCTTGAGCATTGAAGTCCTAACATAAGTTTTTGTGCATATAACTTCTAACACATTAAAAACTGTCTTACAGCATTGCAAAAACATTGTATTTCATAAGGCATAAGCATCTTTCAGTTTGGCAAGATTTGCACTGAATATTGAATGAAGCAGCTTTCTCTCATAGAGAGACAAGCTTTTGAGCAGATTTGGGCTAGATTTCACTTCATTTGAACAGAAGCACTATTTCAACATTACTGGTCTCAGAAACCTGTAAACTGACAATCTTGAGCATTGAAGTCCTAACATAAGGTTTAGTGCATATAACTTCTAACACATTAAAAACTGTCTTACAGCATTGCAAAAACATTGTATTTCATAAGGCATAAGCATCTTTCAGTTTGGCAAGATTTGCACTGAATATTGAATGAAGCAACATTCTCTCATAGAGAGACAAGCTTTTGAGCAGATTTGGGCTAGATTTCACTTCATTTGAACAGAAGCACTATTTCAACATTATTGGTCTCAGAAACCTGTAAACTGACAATCTTGAGCATTGAAGTCCTAACATAAGTTTTTGTGCATATAACTTCTAACACATTAAAAACTGTCTCAACGCATTGCAGAAGTCATTTTATTTCTTAAGACATAAGCATCTTTCAGTTTGGCAAGATTTGCACTGAATATTGAATGAAGCACCTTTCTCTCATAGAGAGACAACCTTTTGAGCATATTTGGGCTAGATTTCACTTCATTTGAACAGAAGCACTATTTCAACATTACTGGTCTCAGAAACCTGTAAACTGACAATCTTGAGCATTGAAGTCCTAACATCCGTCATAAGGTTTTGTGCATATAACTTCTAACACATTAAAAACTGTCTTACAGCATTGCAAAAACATTGTATTTCATAAGGCATAAGCATCTTTCAGTTTGGCAAGATTTGCACTGAATATTGAATGAAGCAGCTTTCTCTCATAGAGAGACAAGCTTTTGAGCATATTTGGGCTAGATTTCACTTCATTTGAACAGAATCACTATTTAAACATAACTGGTCTCAGAAACCTGTAAATGTCAATGTCAATGTCACCTTTATTTATATAGCGCTTTAAACAAAATACATTGCGTCAAAGCAACTGAACAACATTCATTAGGAAAACAGTGTCAATAATGCAAAAATGAGAGTTAAAGGCAGTTCATCATTGGATTCAGTTATGTCATCTCTGTTCAGTTAAATAGTGTCTGTGCATTTATTTGCAATCAAGTCAACGATATCGCTGTAGATGAAGGGTCCCCAACTAAGCAAGCCAGAGGCGACAGCGGCAAGGAACCGAAACTCCATCGGTGACAGAATGGAGAAAAAAACCTTGGGAGAAACCAGGCTCAGTTGGGGGGCCAGTTCTCCTCTGACCAGACGAAACCAGTAGTTCAATTCCAGGCTGCAGCAAAGTCAGATTGTGCAGAAGAATCATCTGTTTCCTGTGGTCTTGTCCTGGTGCTCCTCTGAGACAAGGTCTTTACAGGGGATCTGTATCTGGGGCTCTAGTTGTCCTGGTCCCCGCTGTCTTTCAGGGATGTAGAGGTCCTTTCTAGGTGCTGATCCACCATCTGGTCTGGATACGTACTGGATCCGGGTGACTGCAGTGACCCTCTGATCTGGACACAGACTGGATCTGGTGGCCACGGTGACCTCGGAACAAGAGAGAAACAGACAAATATTAGCGTAGATGCCATTCTTCTAATGATGTAGCAAGTACATAGGTTGTTATGGGAAGTGTTTCCGGTTCCGGTTTACCTAATTAATGCAGCCTAAAAATCCTTTAACGGATTTGGATAATAAAAGCATATTAGTATGTTATGTGTATGCCAGGTTAAAGAGATGGGTCTTTAATCTAGATTTAAACTGCAAGAGTGTGTCTGCCTCCCGAACAATGTTAGGTAGGTTATTCCAGAGTTTGGGCGCCAAATAGGAAAAGGATCTGCCGCCTGCAGTTGATTTTGATATTCTAGGTATTATCAAATTGCCTGAGTTTTGAGAACGTAGCGGACGTAGAGGATTAGAATGTAAAAGGAGCTCATTCAAATACTGAGGTGCTAAACCATTCAGGGCTTTATAAGTAATAAGCAATATTTTAAAATCTATGCGATGCTTGATAGGGAGCCAGTGCAGTGTTGACAGGACCGGGCTAATATGGTCATACTTCCTGGTTCTAGTAAGAACTCTTGCTGCTGCATTTTGGACTAGCTGTAGTTTGTTTACTAAGCGTGCAGAACAACCACCCAATAAAGCATTACAATAATCTAACCTTGAGGTCATAAATGCATGGATTTACATTTCTGCATTTGACATTGAGAGCATAGGCCGTAATTTAGATATGTTTTTGAGATGGAAAAATGCAGTTTTACAAATGCTAGAAACGTGGCTTTCTAAGGAAAGATTGCGATCAAGTAGCACACCTAGGTTCCTAACTGATGATGAAGAATTGACAGAGCAACCATCAAGTCTTAGACAGTGTTCCAGGTTATTACAAGCAGAGTTTTTAGGTCCTATAATTAACACCTCTGTTTTTTCAGAATTTAGCAGTAAGAAATTACTCGTCATCCAGTTTTTTATATCGACTATGCAATCCATTAGTTTTTCAAATTGGTGTGTTTCACCGGGCTGCGAAGAAATATAGAGCTGAGTATCATCAGCATAACAGTGAAAGCTAACACCATGTTTCCTGATGATATCTCCCAAGGGTAACATATAAAGCGTGAAGAGTAGCGGCCCTAGTACTGAGCCTTGAGGTACTCCATACTGCACTTGTGATCGATAGGATACATCTTCATTCACTGCTACGAACTGATGGCGGTCATATAAGTACGATTTAAACCATGCTAATGCACTTCCACTGATGCCAACAAAGTATTCAAGTCTATGCAAAAGAATGTTGTGGTCAATTGTGTCAAACGCAGCACTAAGATCCAATAAAACTAATAGAGAGATACACCCACGATCAGATGATAAGAGCAGATCATTTGTAACTCTAAGAAGAGCAGTCTCAGTACTATGATACGGTCTAAATCCTGACTGGAAATCCTCACATATACCATTTTTCTCTAAGAAGGAATATAATTGTGTGGATACCACCTTTTCTAGTATCTTGGACAGAAAAGGGAGATTCGAGATTGGTCTATAATTAACTAGTTCTTTGGGGTCAAGTTGTGGTTTTTTGATGAGAGGCTTAATAACAGCCAGTTTGAAGGTTTTGGGGACATGTCCTAATGACAATGAGGAATTAATAATAGTCAGAAGAGGATCTATGACTTCTGGAAGCACCTCTTTCAGGAGCTTAGATGGTATAGGGTCTAACATACATGTTGTTGGTTTAGATGATTTAACAAGTTTATACAACTCTTCCTCTCCTATAGTAGAGAATGAGTGGAACTGTTCCTCAGGGGATCTATAGTGCACTGTCTGATGTGATACTGTAGCTGACGGCTGAATGGTTGCAATTTTATCTCTAATAGTATTGATTTTAGAAGTAAAGTAGTTCATAAAGTCATTACTGCTGTGGTGTTGGGAAATGTCAACACTTGTTGAGGCTTTATTTTTCGTTAATTTAGCCACTGTATTGAATAAATACCTGGGGTTATGTTTGTTTTCTTCTAAAAGAGAAGAAAAGTAATCGGATCTAGCAGTTTTTAATGCTTTTCTGTAGGATATGTTACTTTCCCGCCAAGCAATACGAAATACCTCTAGTTTTGTTTTCCTCCAGCTGCGCTCCATTTTTCGGGCTGCTCTCTTTAGGGTGCGAGTATGCTCATTATACCATGGTGTCAAACTGTTTTCCTTAACCTTCCTTAAGCGTAAAGGAGCAACTTTATTTAAAGTGCTAGAAAAGAGAGAGTCCATAGTTTCTGTTACATCATCAAGTTGTTCTGAGGTTTTGGATATGCTAAGGAATTTGGATACATCAGGAAGATAACTTAAAAAGCAGTCTTTTGTGTTAGAAGTGATGGTTCTTCCATACTTGTAACAAGAAGTAGAATTTACAATTTTGGCTATATGAATTTTGCAAAGAACTAAATAATGATCTGAGATATCATCACTTGGCTGAATAATTTCAACACCATCAACATCAATTCCATGTGACAGTATTAAATCTAGAGTATGATTTCGACAATGAGTAGGTCCTGAAACGTGTTGTCTAACACCAATAGAGTTCAGAATGTCTATAAATGCTGATCCCAATGCATCGTTTTCATTATCAACATGGATATTAAAATCACCAACTATTAAAACTTTATCTGCAGCCAGAACTAACTCGGATGTAAAATCACCAAACTCTTTAATAAAGTCTGTATGGTGCCCTGGTGGCCTGTATACAGTAGCCAGTACAAACATAACAGGGGATTTATCATTAACATTTGTTTCTTTGGATAAAGTTATATGAAGTACCATTACTTCAAATGAGTTATACTTGAAGCCTGCCCTCTGAGAAATCCTGAAAACGTTGTTATAAATTGAAGCAACACCTCCACCTTTGCCTTTTAGACGTGGCCCATGTTTATAACAGTAATCTTGGGGGGTGGACTCATTTAAAATAATGTAATCATCAGGTTTTAGCCAGGTTTCTGTCAAACAGAGTACATCTATATTATGATCAGTGATCATATTATTTACAAAAAGTGTTTTCGTAGAAAGGGATCTGATATTCAATAAGCCAAGCTTTATCATTTGTTTATCCATATTGCTTCTGTTTTTTATTTGTTGAACCTCAATTAAATTGTTAATCTTAACTTGGTTTGGACGTTTTTTGTATTTTCTAGTTCGGGGAACAGACACAGTCTCTATAGTGTGATATCTAGGTGAAAAAGTCTCTATGTGCTGAGAATTAACTGTAATTAAATTAACTGTAATTAGAATTAACTGTAAACTGACAATCTTGAGCATTGAAGTCCTAACATAAGTTTTTGTGCATATAACTTCTAACACATTAAAAACTGTCTTACAGCATTGCAAAAACATTGTATTTCATAAGGCATAAGCATCTTTCAGTTTGGCAAGATTTGCACTGAATATTGAATGAAGCAGCTTTCTCTCATAGAGAGACAAGCTTTTGAGCAGATTTGGGCTAGATTTCACTTCATTTGAACAGAAGCACTATTTCAACATTACTGGTCTCAGAAACCTGTAAACTGACAATCTTGAGCATTGAAGTCCTAACATAAGGTTTAGTGCATATAACTTCTAACACATTAAAAACTGTCTTACAGCATTGCAAAAACATTGTATTTCATAAGGCATAAGCATCATTCAGTTTGGCAAGATTTGCACTGAATATTGAATGAAGCAGCATTCTCTCATAGAGAGACAAGCTTTTGAGCAGATTTGGGCTAGATTTCACTTCATTTGAACAGAAGCACTATTTCAACATTATTGGTCTCAGAAACCTGTAAACTGACAATCTTGAGCATTGAAGTCCTAACATAAGTTTTTGTGCATATAACTTCTAACACATTAAAAACTGTCTCAACGCATTGCAGAAGTCATTTTATTTCTTAAGACATAAGCATCTTTCAGTTTGGCAAGATTTGCACTGAATATTGAATGAAGCACCTTTCTCTCATAGAGAGACAACCTTCTGAGCATATTTGGGCTAGATTTCACTTCATTTGAACAGAAGCACTATTTCAACATTACTGGTCTCAGAAACCTGTAAACTGACAATCTTGAGCATTGAAGTCCTAACATCCGTCATAAGGTTTTGTGCATATAACTTCTAACACATTAAAAACTGTCTTACAGCATTGCAAAAACATTGTATTTCATAAGGCATAAGCATCTTTCAGTTTGGCAAGATTTGCACTGAATATTGAATGAAGCAGCTCTATCTCACAGAGAGACAAGCTTTTGAGCATATTTGGGCTAGATTTCACTTCATTTGAACAGAAGCACTATTTCAACATTACTGGTCTCAGAAACCTGTAAACTGACAATCTTGAGCATTGAAGTCCTAACATAGGTTTTTGTGCATATAACTTCTAACACATTAAAAACTGTCTTAAAGCATTGCAAAAACATTGTATTTCATAAGGCATAAGCATCTTTCAGTTTGGCAAGATTTGCACTGAATATTGAATGAAGCAGCTTTCTCTCATAGAGAGACAAGCTTTTGAGCAGATTTGGGCTAGATTTCACTTCATTTGAACAGAAGCACTATTTCAACATTACTGGTCTCAGAAACCTGTAAACTGACAATCTTGAGCATTGAAGTCCTAACATAAGGTTTAGTGCATATAACTTCTAACACATTAAAAACTGTCTTACAGCATTGCAAAAACATTGTATTTCATAAGGCATAAGCATCATTCAGTTTGGCAAGATTTGCACTGAATATTGAATGAAGCAGCATTCTCTCATAGAGAGACAAGCTTTTGAGCAGATTTGGGCTAGATTTCACTTCATTTGAACAGAAGCACTATTTCAACATTATTGGTCTCAGAAACCTGTAAACTGACAATCTTGAGCATTGAAGTCCTAACATAAGTTTTTGTGCATATAACTTCTAACACATTAAAAACTGTCTCAACGCATTGCAGAAGTCATTTTATTTCTTAAGACATAAGCATCTTTCAGTTTGGCAAGATTTGCACTGAATATTGAATGAAGCACCTTTCTCTCATAGAGAGACAACCTTCTGAGCATATTTGGGCTAGATTTCACTTCATTTGAACAGAAGCACTATTTCAACATTACTGGTCTCAGAAACCTGTAAACTGACAATCTTGAGCATTGAAGTCCTAACATCCGTCATAAGGTTTTGTGCATATAACTTCTAACACATTAAAAACTGTCTTACAGCATTGCAAAAACATTGTATTTCATAAGGCATAAGCATCTTTCAGTTTGGCAAGATTTGCACTGAATATTGAATGAAGCAGCTCTATCTCACAGAGAGACAAGCTTTTGAGCATATTTGGGCTAGATTTCACTTCATTTGAACAGAAGCACTATTTCAACATTACTGGTCTCAGAAACCTGTAAACTGACAATCTTGAGCATTGAAGTCCTAACATAGGTTTTTGTGCATATAACTTCTAACACATTAAAAACTGTCTTAAAGCATTGCAAAAACATTGTATTTCATAAGGCATAAGCATCTTTCAGTTTGGCAAGATTTGCACTGAATATTGAATGAAGCAGCTTTCTCTCATAGAGAGACAAGCTTTTGAGCAGATTTGGGCTAGATTTCACTTCATTTGAACAGAAGCACTATTTCAACATTACTGGTCTCAGAAACCTGTAAACTGACAATCTTGAGCATTGAAGTCCTAACATAAGGTTTAGTGCATATAACTTCTAACACATTAAAAACTGTCTTACAGCATTGCAAAAACATTGTATTTCATAAGGCATAAGCATCATTCAGTTTGGCAAGATTTGCACTGAATATTGAATGAAGCAGCATTCTCTCATAGAGAGACAAGCTTTTGAGCAGATTTGGGCTAGATTTCACTTCATTTGAACAGAAGCACTATTTCAACATTATTGGTCTCAGAAACCTGTAAACTGACAATCTTGAGCATTGAAGTCCTAACATAAGTTTTTGTGCATATAACTTCTAACACATTAAAAACTGTCTCAACGCATTGCAGAAGTCATTTTATTTCTTAAGACATAAGCATCTTTCAGTTTGGCAAGATTTGCACTGAATATTGAATGAAGCACCTTTCTCTCATAGAGAGACAACCTTCTGAGCATATTTGGGCTAGATTTCACTTCATTTGAACAGAAGCACTATTTCAACATTACTGGTCTCAGAAACCTGTAAACTGACAATCTTGAGCATTGAAGTCCTAACATCCGTCATAAGGTTTTGTGCATATAACTTCTAACACATTAAAAACTGTCTTACAGCATTGCAAAAACATTGTATTTCATAAGGCATAAGCATCTTTCAGTTTGGCAAGATTTGCACTGAATATTGAATGAAGCAGCTCTATCTCACAGAGAGACAAGCTTTTGAGCATATTTGGGCTAGATTTCACTTCATTTGAACAGAAGCACTATTTCAACATTACTGGTCTCAGAAACCTGTAAACTGACAATCTTGAGCATTGAAGTCCTAACATAAGTTTTTGTGCATATAACTTCTAACACATTAAAAACTGTCTTACAGCATTGCAAAAACATTGTATTTCATAAGGCATAAGCATCTTTCAGTTTGGCAAGATTTGCACTGAATATTGAATGAAGCAGCTCTATCTCACAGAGAGACAAGCTTTTGAGCATATTTGGGCTAGATTTCACTTCATTTGAACAGAATCACTATTTAAACATAACTGGTCTCAGAAACCTGTAAAATGACAATATTGAGCATTGAAGTCCTAACATAAGTTTTTGTGCATATAACTTCTAACACATTAAAAACTGTCTTACAGCATTGCAAAAACATTGTATTTCATAAGGCATAAGCATCTTTCAGTTTGGCAAGATTTGCACTGAATATTGAATGAAGCAGCTCTATCTCACAGAGAGACAAGCTTTTGAGCATATTTGGGCTAGATTTCACTTCATTTGAACAGAATCACTATTTAAACATAACTGGTCTCAGAAACCTGTAAACTGACAATCTTGAGCATTGAAGTCCTAACATAAGTTTTTGTGCATATAACTTCTAACACATTAAAAACTGTCTTACAGCATTGCAAAAACATTGTATTTCATAAGGCATAAGCATCTTTCAGTTTGGCAAGATTTGCACTGAATATTGAATGAAGCAGCTCTATCTCACAGACAGACAAGCTTTTGAGCATATTTGGGCTAGATTTCACTTCATTTGAACAGAATCACTATTTCAACATTAATGGTCTCAGAAACCTGTAAACTAACAATCTTGAGCATTGAAGTCCTAACATAAGTTTTTGTGTATATAACTTCTAACACATTAAAAACTGTCTTACAGCATAGCAAAAACATTGTATTTCATAAGGCATAAGCATCTTTCAGTTTGGCAAGATTTGCACTGAATATTGAATGAAGCAGCTTTCTCGCATAGAGAGACAAGCTTTTGAGCAGATTTGGGCTAGATTTCACTTCATTTGAACAGAAGCACTATTTCAACATTACTGGTCTCAGAAACCTGTAAACTGACAATCTTGAGCATTGAAGTCCTAACTAAGGTTTAGTGCATATAACTTCTAACACATTAAAAACTGTCTTACAGCATTGCAAAAACATTGTATTTCATAAGGCATAAGCATCTTTCAGTTTGGCAAGATTTGCACTGAATATTGAATGAAGCAGCATTCTCTCATAGAGAGACAAGCTTTTGAGCAGATTTGGGCTAGATTTCACTTCATTTGAACAGAAGCACTATTTCAACATTATTGGTCTCAGAAACCTGTAAACTGACAATCTTGAGCATTAAAGTCCTAACATAAGTTTTTGTGCATATATATCTTCTAACACATTAAAAACTGTCTCAACGCATTGCAGAAGTCATTTTATTTCTTAAGACATAAGCATCTTTCAGTTTGGCAAGATTTGCACTGAATATTGAATGAAGCACCTTTCTCTCATAGAGAGACAAGCTTTTGAGCATATTTGGGCTAGATTTCACTTCATTTGAACAGAAGCACTATTTCAACATTACTGGTCTCAGAAACCTGTAAACTGACAATCTTGAGCATTGAAGTCCTAACATCCGTCATAAGGTTTTGTGCATATAACTTCTAACACATTGAAAACTGTCTTACAGCATTGCAAAAACATTGTATTTCATAAGGCATAAGCATCTTTCAGTTTGGCAAGATTTGCACTGAATATTGAATGAAGCAGCTCTATCTCACAGAGAGACAAGCTTTTGAGCATATTTGGGCTAGATTTCACTTCATTTGAACAGAAACACTATTTCAACATTACTGGTCTCAGAAACCTGTAAACTGACAATCTTGAGCATTGAAGTCCTAACATAAGGTTTAGTGCATATAACTTCTAACACATTAAAAACTGTCTTACAGCATTGCAAAAACATTGTATTTCATAAGGCATAAGCATCTTTCAGTTTGGCAAGATTTGCACTGAATATTGAATGAAGCACCGCTCTCTCATAGAGACACAAGCTTTTGAGCAGATTTGAGCTAGATTTCACTTCATTTGAACAGAAGCACTATTTCAACATTACTGGTCTCAGAAACTTGTAAACTGACAATCTTGAGCTTTGAAGTCCTAACATAAGTTTTTGTGCATATAACTTCTAACACATTACAAACTGTCTTACAGCATTGCAAAAACATTGTATTTCATAAGGCATAAGCATCTTTCAGTTTGGCAAGATTTGCACTGAATATTGAATGAAGCAGCTTTCTCTCATAGAGAGACAAGCTTTTGAGCAGATTTGGGCTAGATTTCACTTCATTTGAACAGAAGCACTATTTCAACATTACTGGTCTCAGAAACCTGTAAACTGACAATCTTGAGCATTGAAGTCCTAAAATAAGTTTTTGTGCATATAACTTCTAACACATTAAAAACTGTCTCAACGCATTGCAAAAACATTGTATTTCATAAGGCATAAGCATCTTTCAGTTTGGCAAGATTTGCACTGAATATTGAATGAAGCAGCTTTCTCTCATAGAGAGACAAGCTTTTGAGCAGATTTGGGCTAGATTTCACTTCATTTGAACAGAAGCACTATTTCAACATTAGTGGTCTCAGAAACCTGTAAACTGACAATCTTGAGCATTGAAGTCCTAACATAAGTTTTTGTGCATATAACTTCTAACACATTAAAAACTGTCTCCACTGCATTGCAGAAATCATTTTATTTCATAAGACATAAGCATCTTTCAGTTTGGCAAGATTTGCACTGAATATTGAATAAAGCAGCTTTCTCTCATAGAGAGACAAGCATTTGAGCAGATTTGGGCTAGATTTCACTTCATTTGAACAAAAGCACTATTTCATCATAACTGGTCTCAGAAACTTGTAAACTGACAATCTTGAGTATTGAAGTCCGAACATAAGGTTTTGTGCATATAACTTCTAACACATTAAAAACTGTCTTACAGCATTGCAAAAACATTGTATTTAATAAGGCATAAGCATCTTTCAGTTTGGCAAGATTTGCACTGAATATTGAATAAGGCAGCTCTATCTCACAGAGAGACAAGCTTTTGAGCATATTTGGGCTAGATTTCACTTCATTTGAACAGAAGCACTATTTCAACATTACTGGTCTCAGAAACCTGTAAACTGACAATCTTGAGCATTGAAGTCCTAACTAAGGTTTAGTGCATATAACTTCTAACACATGAAAAACTGTCTTACAGCATTGCAAAAACATTGTATTTCATAAGGCATAAGCATCTTTCAGTTTGGCAAGATTTGCACTGAATATTGAATGAAGCAGCATTCTCTCATAGAGAGACAAGCTTTTGAGCAGATTTGGGCTAGATTTCACTTCATTTGAACAGAAGCACTATTTCAACATTATTGGTCTCAGAAACCTGTAAACTGACAATCTTGAGCATTGAAGTCCTAACATAAGTTTTTGTGCATATATATCTTCTAACACATTAAAAACTGTCTCAACGCATTGCAGAAGTCATTTTATTTCTTAAGACATAAGCATCTTTCAGTTTGGCAAGATTTGCACTGAATATTGAATGAAGCACCTTTCTCTCATAGAGAGACAAGCTTTTGAGCATATTTGGGCTAGATTTCACTTCATTTGAACAGAAGCACTATTTCAACATTACTGGTCTCAGAAACCTGTAAACTGACAATCTTGAGCATTGAAGTCCTAACATCCGTCATAAGGTTTTGTGCATATAACTTCTAACACATTAAAAACTGTCTTACAGCATTGCAAAAACATTGTATTTCATAAGGCATAAGCATCTTTCAGTTTGGCAAGATTTGCACTGAATATTGAATGAAGCAGCTCTATCTCACAGAGAGACAAGCTTTTGAGCATATTTGGGCTAGATTTCACTTCATTTGAACAGAAGCACTATTTCAACATTACTGGTCTCAGAAACATGTAAACTGACAATCTTGAGCATTGAAGTCCTAACATAAGGTTTAGTGCATATAACTTCTAACACATTAAAAACTGTCTTACAGCATTGCAAAAACATTGTATTTCATAAGGCATAAGCATCTTTCAGTTTGGCAAGATTTGCACTGAATATTGAATGAAGCACCTCTCTCTCATAGAGACACAAGCTTTTGAGCAGATTTGAGCTAGATTTCACTTCATTTGAACAGAAGCACTATTTCAACATTACTGGTCTCAGAAACTTGTAAACTGACAATCTTGAGCTTTGAAGTCCTAACATAAGTTTTTGTGCATATAACTTCTAACACATTACAAACTGTCTTACAGCATTGCAAAAACATTGTATTTCATAAGGCATAAGCATCTTTCAGTTTGGCAAGATTTGCACTGAATATTGAATGAAGCAGCTCTATCTCACAGAGAGACAAGCTTTTGAGCATATTTGGGCTAGATTTCACTTCATTTGAACAGAATCACTATTTAAACATAACTGGTCTCAGAAACCTGTAAACTGACAATCTTGAGCATTGAAGTCCTAACATAAGTTTTTGTGCATATAACTTCTAACACATTAAAATCTGTCTTACAGCATTGCAAAAACATTGTATTTCATAAGGCATAAGCATCTTTCAGTTTGGCAAGATTTGCACTGAATATTGAATGAAGCAGCTCTATCTCACAGAGAGACAAGCTTTTGAGCATATTTGGGCTAGATTTCACTTCATTTGAACAGAATCACTATTTAAACATAACTGGTCTCAGAAACCTGTAAACTGACAATCTTGAGCATTGAAGTCCCAACATAAGGTTTTGTGCATATAACTCCTAACACATTAAAAACTGTCTCAACGCATTGCAAAAACTTTGTATTTCGTAAGGCATAAGCATCTTTCAGTTTGGCAAGATTTGCACTGATCATTGAATGAAGCAGCTTTCTCTCACAGAGAGACAAGCTTTTGAGCAGATTTGGGCTAGATTTCACTTCATTTGAACAGAAGCACCATTTCAACATAACTGGTCTCAGAAACCTGTAAACTGACAATCTTGAGCATTGAAGTCCTAACATAAGGTTTAGTGCATATAACTTCTAACACATTAAAAACTGTCTTACAGCATTGCAAAAACATTGTATTTCATAAGGCATAAGCATCATTCAGTTTGGCAAGATTTGCACTGAATATTGAATGAAGCAGCATTCTCTCATAGAGAGACAAGCTTTTGAGCAGATTTGGGCTAGATTTCACTTCATTTGAACAGAAGCACTATTTCAACATTATTGGTCTCAGAAACCTGTAAACTGACAATCTTGAGCATTGAAGTCCTAACATAAGTTTTTGTGCATATAACTTCTAACACATTAAAAACTGTCTCAACGCATTGCAGAAGTCATTTTATTTCTTAAGACATAAGCATCTTTCAGTTTGGCAAGATTTGCACTGAATATTGAATGAAGCACCTTTCTCTCATAGAGAGACAACCTTTTGAGCATATTTGGGCTAGATTTCACTTCATTTGAACAGAAGCACTATTTCAACATTACTGGTCTCAGAAACCTGTAAACTGACAATCTTGAGCATTGAAGTCCTAACATCCGTCATAAGGTTTTGTGCATATAACTTCTAACACATTAAAAACTGTCTTACAGCATTGCAAAAACATTGTATTTCATATGGCATAAGCATCTTTCAGTTTGGCAAGATTTGCACTGAATATTGAATGAAGCAGCTCTATCTCACAGAGAGACAAGCTTTTGAGCATATTTGGGCTAGATTTCACTTCATTTGAACAGAAGCACTATTTCAACATTACTGGTCTCAGAAACCTGCAAACTGACAATCTTGAGCATTGAAGTCCTAACATAAGTTTTTGTGCATATAACTTCTAACACATTAAAAACTGTCTTACAGCATTGCAAAAACATTGTATTTCATAAGGCATAAGCATCTTTCAGTTTGGCAAGATTTGCACTGAATATTGAATGAAGCAGCTCTATCTCACAGAGAGACAAGCTTTTGAGCATATTTGGGCTAGATTTCACTTCATTTGAACAGAATCACTATTTAAACATAACTGGTCTCAGAAACCTGTAAAATGACAATCTTGAGCATTGAAGTCCTAACATAAGTTTTTGTGCATATATCTTCTAACACATTAAAAACTGTCTTACAGCATTGCAAAAACATTGTATTTCATAAGGCATAAGCATCTTTCAGTTTGGCAAGATTTGCACTGAATATTGAATGAAGCAGCTCTATCTCACAGAGAGACAAGCTTTTGAGCATATTTGGGCTAGATTTCACTTCATTTGAACAGAATCACTATTTCAACATTACTGGTCTCAGAAACGTGTAAACTGACAATCTTGAGCTTTGAAGTCCTAACATAAGTTTTTGTGCATATAACTTCTAACACATTAAAAACTGTCTTACAGCATTGCAAAAACATTATATTTCATAAGGCATAAGCATCTTTCAGTTTGGCAAGATTTGCACTGAATATTGAATGAAGCAGCTTTCTCTCATAGAGAGACAAGCTTTTGAGCAGATTTGGGCTAGATTTCACTTCATTTGAACAGAAGCACTATTTCAACATTACTGGTCTCAGAAACTTGTAAACTGACAATCTTGAGCTTTGAAGCCCTAACATAAGTTTTTGTGCATATAACTTCTAACACATTAAAAACTGTCTTACAGCATTGCAAAAACATTGTATTTCATAAGGCATAAGCATCTTTCAGTTTGGCAAGATTTGCACTGAATATTGAATGAAGCAGCTTTCTCTCATAGAGAGACAAGCTTTTTGAGCAGATTTGGGCTAGATTTCACTTCATTTGAACAGAAGCACTATTTCAACATTACTGGTCTCAGAAACCTGTAAACTGACAATCTTTAGCATTGAAGTCCTAACATATGTTTTTGTGCATATAACTTCTAACACATTAAAAACTGTCTTACAGCATTGCAAAAACATTGTATTTCATAAGGCATAAGCATCTTTCAGTTTGGCAAGATTTGCACTGATCATTGAATGAAGCAGCTTTCTCTCATAGAGAGACAAGCTTTTGAGCAGATTTGGGCTAGATTTCACTTCATTTGAACAGAAGCACTATTTCAACATTACTGGTCTCAGAAACCTGTAAACTGACAATCTTGAGCATTAAAGTCCTAACATAAGTTTTTGTGCATATAACTTCTAACACATTAAAAACTGTCTCACTGCATTGCAGAAATCATTTTATTTCATAAGACATAAGCATCTTTCAGTTTGGCAAGATTTGCACTGAATATTGAATAAAGCAGCTTTCTCTCATAGAGAGACAAGCATTTGAGCAGATTTGGGCTAGATTTCACTTCATTTGAACAAAAGCACTATTTCATCATAACTGGTCTCAGAAACTTGTAAACTGACAATCTTGAGTATTGAAGTCCTAACATAAGGTTTTGTGCATATAGCTTCTAACACATTAAAAACTGTCTTACAGCATTGCAAAAACATTGTATTTCATAAGGCATAAGCATCTTTCAGTTTGGCAAGATTTGCACTGATTATTGAATGAAGCAGCTCTATCTCACAGAGAGACAAGCTTTTGAGCATATTTGGGCTATATTTCACTTCATTTGAACAGAATCACTACTTAAACATAACTGGTCTCAGAAACCTGTAAACTGACAACCTTGAGCATTGAAGTCCTAACATAAATTTTTGTGCATATAACTTCTAACACATTAAAAACTGTCTTACAGCATTGCAAAAACATTGTATTTAATAAGGCATAAGCATCTTTCAGTTTGGCAAGATTTGCACTGAATATTGAATGAAGCAGCTTTCTCTCATAGAGAGATAAGCTTTTGAGCAGATTTGGGCTAGATTTCACTTCATTTGAACAGAAGCACTATTTCAACATTACTGGTCTCAGAAACCTGTAAACTGACAATCTTGAGCATTGAAGTCCTAACATAAGGTTTTGTGCATATAACTTCTAACACATTAAAAACTGTCTTACAGGATTGCAAAAACATTGTATTTCATAAGGCATAAGCATCTTTCAGTTTGGCAAGATTTGCACTGAATATTGAATGAAGCAGCATTCTCTCATAGAGAGACAAGCGTTTGAGCAGATTTGGGCTAGATTTCACTTCATTTGAACAGAAGCACTATTTCAACATTACTGGTCTCAGAAACTTGTAAACTGACAATCTTGAGCTTTGAAGTCCTAACATAAGTTTTTGTGCATATAACTTCTAACACATTAAAAACTGTCTTACAGCATTGCAAAAACATTATATTTCATAAGGCATAAGCATCTTTCAGTTTGGCAAGATTTGCACTGAATATTGAATGAAGCAGCTTTCTCTCATAGAGAGACAAGCTTTTGAGCAGATTTGGGCTAGATTTCACTTCATTTGAACAGAAGCACTATTTCAACATTACTGGTCTCAGAAACTTGTAAACTGACAATCTTGAGCTTTGAAGTCCTAACATAAGTTTTTGTGCATATAACTTCTAACACATTAAAAACTGTCTTACAGCATTGCAAAAACATTGTATTTCATAAGGCATAAGCATCTTTCAGTTTGGCAAGATTTGCACTGAATATTGAATGAAGCAGCTTTCTCTCATAGAGAGACAAGCTTTTTGAGCAGATTTGGGCTAGATTTCACTTCATTTGAACAGAAGCACTATTTCAACATTACTGGTCTCAGAAACCTGTAAACTGACAATCTTTAGCATTGAAGTCCTAACACATGTTTTTGTGCATATAACTTCTAACACATTAAAAACTGTCTTACAGCATTGCAAAAACATTGTATTTCATAAGGCATAAGCATCTTTCAGTTTGGCAAGATTTGCACTGAATATTGAATGAAGCAGCTTTCTCTCATAGAGAGAAAAGCTTTTGAGCAGATTTGGGCTAGATTTCACTTCATTTGAACAGAAGCACTATTTCAACATTACTGGTCTCAGAAACCTGTAAACTGACAATCTTGAGCATTGAAGTCCTAACATAAGGTTTAGTGCATATAACTTCTAACACATTAAAAACTGTCTTACAGCATTGCAAAAACATTGTGTTTCATAAGGCATAAGCATCATTCAGTTTGGCAAGATTTGCACTAAATATTGAATGAAGCAGCATTCTCTCATAGAGAGACAAGCTTTTGAGCAGATTTGGGCTAGATTTCACTTCATTTGAACAGAAGCACTATTTCAACATTATTGGTCTCAGAAACCTGTAAACTGACAATCTTGAGCATTGAAGTCCTAACATAAGTTTTTGTGCATATAACTTCTAACACATTAAAAACTGTCTCAACGCATTGCAGAAGTCATTTTATTTCTTAAGACATAAGCATCTTTCAGTTTGGCAAGATTTGCACTGAATATTGAATGAAGCACCTTTCTCTCATAGAGAGACAACCTTTTGAGCATATTTGGGCTAGATTTCACTTCATTTGAACAGAAGCACTATTTCAACATTACTGGTCTCAGAAACCTGTAAACTGACAATCTTGAGCATTGAAGTCCTAACATCCGTCATAAGGTTTTGTGCATATAACTTCTAACACATTAAAAACTGTCTTACAGCATTGCAAAAACATTGTATTTCATAAGGCATAAGCATCTTTCAGTTTGGCAAGATTTGCACTGAATATTGAATGAAGCAGCTCTATCTCACAGAGAGACAAGCTTTTGAGCATATTTGGGCTAGATTTCACTTCATTTGAACAGAAGCACTATTTCAACATTACTGGTCTTAGAAACCTGTAAACTGACAATCTTGAGCATTGAAGTCCTAACATAAGTTTTTGTGCATATAACTTCTAACACATTAAAAACTGTCTTAAAGCATTGCAAAAACATTGTATTTCATAAGGCATAAGCATCTTTCAGTTTGGCAAGATTTGCACTGAATATTGAATGAAGCAGCTTTCTCTCATAGAGAGACAAGCTTTTGAGCAGATTTGGGCTAGATTTCACTTCATTTGAACAGAAGCACTATTTCAACATTACTGGTCTCAGAAACCTGTAAACTGACAATCTTGAGCATTGAAGTCCTAACATAAGGTTTAGTGCATATAACTTCTAACACATTAAAAACTGTCTTACAGCATTGCAAAAACATTGTATTTCATAAGGCATAAGCATCATTCAGTTTGGCAAGATTTGCACTGAATATTGAATGAAGCAGCATTCTCTCATAGAGAGACAAGCTTTTGAGCAGATTTGGGCTAGATTTCACTTCATTTGAACAGAAGCACTATTTCAACATTATTGGTCTCAGAAACCTGTAAACTGACAATCTTGAGCATTGAAGTCCTAACATAAGTTTTTGTGCATATAACTTCTAACACATTAAAAACTGTCTCAACGCATTGCAGAAGTCATTTTATTTCTTAAGACATAAGCATCTTTCAGTTTGGCAAGATTTGCACTGAATATTGAATGAAGCACCTTTCTCTCATAGAGAGACAACCTTTTGAGCATATTTGGGCTAGATTTCACTTCATTTGAACAGAAGCACTATTTCAACATTACTGGTCTCAGAAACCTGTAAACTGACAATCTTGAGCATTGAAGTCCTAACATCCGTCATAAGGTTTTGTGCATATAACTTCTAACACATTAAAAACTGTCTTACAGCATTGCAAAAACATTGTATTTCATAAGGCATAAGCATCTTTCAGTTTGGCAAGATTTGCACTGAATATTGAATGAAGCAGCTCTATCTCACAGAGAGACAAGCTTTTGAGCATATTTGGGCTAGATTTCACTTCATTTGAACAGAAGCACTATTTCAACATTACTGGTCTCAGAAACCTGTAAACTGACAATCTTGAGCATTGAAGTCCTAACATAGGTTTTTGTGCATATAACTTCTAACACATTAAAAACTGTCTTAAAGCATTGCAAAAACATTGTATTTCATAAGGCATAAGCATCTTTCAGTTTGGCAAGATTTGCACTGAATATTGAATGAAGCAGCTTTCTCTCATAGAGAGACAAGCTTTTGAGCAGATTTGGGCTAGATTTCACTTCATTTGAACAGAAGCACTATTTCAACATTACTGGTCTCAGAAACCTGTAAACTGACAATCTTGAGCATTGAAGTCCTAACATAAGGTTTAGTGCATATAACTTCTAACACATTAAAAACTGTCTTACAGCATTGCAAAAACATTGTATTTCATAAGGCATAAGCATCATTCAGTTTGGCAAGATTTGCACTGAATATTGAATGAAGCAGCATTCTCTCATAGAGAGACAAGCTTTTGAGCAGATTTGGGCTAGATTTCACTTCATTTGAACAGAAGCACTATTTCAACATTATTGGTCTCAGAAACCTGTAAACTGACAATCTTGAGCATTGAAGTCCTAACATAAGTTTTTGTGCATATAACTTCTAACACATTAAAAACTGTCTCAACGCATTGCAGAAGTCATTTTATTTCTTAAGACATAAGCATCTTTCAGTTTGGCAAGATTTGCACTGAATATTGAATGAAGCACCTTTCTCTCATAGAGAGACCACCTTTTGAGCATATTTGGGCTAGATTTCACTTCATTTGAACAGAAGCACTATTTCAACATTACTGGTCTCAGAAACCTGTAAACTGACAATCTTGAGCATTGAAGTCCTAACATCCGTCATAAGGTTTTGTGCATATAACTTCTAACACATTAAAAACTGTCTTACAGCATTGCAAAAACATTGTATTTCATATGGCATAAGCATCTTTCAGTTTGGCAAGATTTGCACTGAATATTGAATGAAGCAGCTCTATCTCACAGAGAGACAAGCTTTTGAGCATATTTGGGCTAGATTTCACTTCATTTGAACAGAAGCACTATTTCAACATTACTGGTCTCAGAAACCTGCAAACTGACAATCTTGAGCATTGAAGTCCTAACATAAGTTTTTGTGCATATAACTTCTAACACATTAAAAACTGTCTTACAGCATTGCAAAAACATTGTATTTCATAAGGCATAAGCATCTTTCAGTTTGGCAAGATTTGCACTGAATATTGAATGAAGCAGCTCTATCTCACAGAGAGACAGGCTTTTGAGCATATTTGGGCTAGATTTCACTTCATTTGAACAGAATCACTATTTAAACATAACTGGTCTCAGAAACCTGTAAAATGACAATCTTGAGCATTGAAGTCCTAACATAAGTTTTTGTGCATATATCTTCTAACACATTAAAAACTGTCTTACAGCATTGCAAAAACATTGTATTTCATAAGGCATAAGCATCTTTCAGTTTGGCAAGATTTGCACTGAATATTGAATGAAGCAGCTCTATCTCACAGAGAGACAAGCTTTTGAGCATATTTGGGCTAGATTTCACTTCATTTGAACAGAATCACTATTTAAACATAACTGGTCTCAGAAACCTGTAAAATGACAATCTTGAGCATTGAAGTCCTAACATAAGTTTTTGTGCATATATCTTCTAACACATTAAAAACTGTCTTACAGCATTGCAAAAACATTGTATTTCATAAGGCATAAGCATCTTTCAGTTTGGCAAGATTTGCACTGAATATTGAATGAAGCAGCTCTATCTCACAGAGAGACAAGCTTTTGAGCATATTTGGGCTAGATTTCACTTCATTTGAACAGAATCACTATTTCAACATTACTGGTCTCAGAAACGTGTAAACTGACAATCTTGAGCTTTGAAGTCCTAACATAAGTTTTTGTGCATATAACTTCTAACACATTAAAAACTGTCTTACAGCATTGCAAAAACATTATATTTCATAAGGCATAAGCATCTTTCAGTTTGGCAAGATTTGCACTGAATATTGAATGAAGCAGCTTTCTCTCATAGAGAGACAAGCTTTTGAGCAGATTTGGGCTAGATTTCACTTCATTTGAACAGAAGCACTATTTCAACATTACTGGTCTCAGAAACTTGTAAACTGACAATCTTGAGCTTTGAAGTCCTAACATAAGTTTTTGTGCATATAACTTCTAACACATTAAAAACTGTCTTACAGCATTGCAAAAACATTGTATTTCATAAGGCATAAGCATCTTTCAGTTTGGCAAGATTTGCACTGAATATTGAATGAAGCAGCTTTCTCTCATAGAGAGACAAGCTTTTTGAGCAGATTTGGGCTAGATTTCACTTCATTTGAACAGAAGCACTATTTCAACATTACTGGTCTCAGAAACCTGTAAACTGACAATCTTTAGCATTGAAGTCCTAACATATGTTTTTGTGCATATAACTTCTAACACATTAAAAACTGTCTTACAGCATTGCAAAAACATTGTATTTCATAAGGCATAAGCATCTTTCAGTTTGGCAAGATTTGCACTGAATATTGAATGAAGCAGCTTTCTCTCATAGAGAGACAAGCTTTTGAGCAGATTTGGGCTAGATTACACTTCACTTGAACAGAAGCACTATTTCAACATTACTGGTCTCAGAAACCTGTAAACTGACAATCTTGAGCATTAAAGTCCTAACATAAGTTTTTGTGCATATAACTTCTAACACATTAAAAACTGTCTCAACGCATTGCAGACGTCATTTTATTTCTTAAGACATAAGCATCTTTCAGTTTGGCAAGATTTGCACTGAATATTGAATGAAGCAGCTCTATCTCACAGAGAGACAAGCTTTTGAGCATATTTGGGCTAGATTTCACTTCATTTGAACAGAATCACTATTTAAATATAACTGGTCTCAGAAACCTGTAAACTGACAATCTTGAGCATTGAAGTCCTAACATAAGTTTTTGTGCATATAACTTCTAACACATTAAAAACTGTCTTACAGCATTGCAAAAACATTGTATTTCATAAGGCATAAGCATCTTTCAGTTTGGCAAGATTTGCACTGAATATTGAATGAAGCAGCTTTCTCTCATAGAGAGACAAGCTTTTGAGCAGATTTGGGCTAGATTTCACTTCATTTGAACAGAAGCACTATTTCAACATTACTGGTCTCAGAAACCTGTAAACTGACAATCTTGAGCATTGAAGTCCTAACATAAGGTTTAGTGCATATAACTTCTAACACATTAAAAACTGTCTTACAGCATTGCAAAAACATTGTATTTCATAAGGCATAAGCATCTTTCAGTTTGGCAAGATTTGCACTGAATATTGAATGAAGCAACATTCTCTCATAGAGAGACAAGCTTTTGAGCAGATTTGGGCTAGATTTCACTTCATTTGAACAGAAGCACTATTTCAACATTATTGGTCTCAGAAACCTGTAAACTGACAATCTTGAGCATTGAAGTCCTAACATAAGTTTTTGTGCATATAACTTCTAACACATTAAAAACTGTCTCAACGCATTGCAGAAGTCATTTTATTTCTTAAGACATAAGCATCTTTCAGTTTGGCAAGATTTGCACTGAATATTGAATGAAGCACCTTTCTCTCATAGAGAGACAACCTTTTGAGCATATTTGGGCTAGATTTCACTTCATTTGAACAGAAGCACTATTTCAACATTACTGGTCTCAGAAACCTGTAAACTGACAATCTTGAGCATTGAAGTCCTAACATCCGTCATAAGGTTTTGTGCATATAACTTCTAACACATTAAAAACTGTCTTACAGCATTGCAAAAACATTGTATTTCATAAGGCATAAGCATCTTTCAGTTTGGCAAGATTTGCACTGAATATTGAATGAAGCAGCTTTCTCTCATAGAGAGACAAGCTTTTGAGCATATTTGGGCTAGATTTCACTTCATTTGAACAGAATCACTATTTAAACATAACTGGTCTCAGAAACCTGTAAATGTCAATGTCAATGTCACCTTTATTTATATAGCGCTTTAAACAAAATACATTGCGTCAAAGCAACTGAACAACATTCATTAGGAAAACAGTGTCAATAATGCAAAAATGAGAGTTAAAGGCAGTTCATCATTGGATTCAGTTATGTCATCTCTGTTCAGTTAAATAGTGTCTGTGCATTTATTTGCAATCAAGTCAACGATATCGCTGTAGATGAAGGGTCCCCAACTAAGCAAGCCAGAGGCGACAGCGGCAAGGAACCGAAACTCCATCGGTGACAGAATGGAGAAAAAAACCTTGGGAGAAACCAGGCTCAGTTGGGGGGCCAGTTCTCCTCTGACCAGACGAAACCAGTAGTTCAATTCCAGGCTGCAGCAAAGTCAGATTGTGCAGAAGAATCATCTGTTTCCTGTGGTCTTGTCCTGGTGCTCCTCTGAGACAAGGTCTTTACAGGGGATCTGTATCTGGGGCTCTAGTTGTCCTGGTCCCCGCTGTCTTTCAGGGATGTAGAGGTCCTTTCTAGGTGCTGATCCACCATCTGGTCTGGATACGTACTGGATCCGGGTGACTGCAGTGACCCTCTGATCTGGACACAGACTGGATCTGGTGGCCACGGTGACCTCGGAACAAGAGAGAAACAGACAAATATTAGCGTAGATGCCATTCTTCTAATGATGTAGCAAGTACATAGGTTGTTATGGGAAGTGTTTCCGGTTCCGGTTTACCTAATTAATGCAGCCTAAAAATCCTTTAACGGATTTGGATAATAAAAGCATATTAGTATGTTATGTGTATGCCAGGTTAAAGAGATGGGTCTTTAATCTAGATTTAAACTGCAAGAGTGTGTCTGCCTCCCGAACAATGTTAGGTAGGTTATTCCAGAGTTTGGGCGCCAAATAGGAAAAGGATCTGCCGCCTGCAGTTGATTTTGATATTCTAGGTATTATCAAATTGCCTGAGTTTTGAGAACGTAGCGGACGTAGAGGATTATAATGTAAAAGGAGCTCATTCAAATACTGAGGTGCTAAACCATTCAGGGCTTTATAAGTAATAAGCAATATTTTAAAATCTATGCGATGCTTGATAGGGAGCCAGTGCAGTGTTGACAGGACCGGGCTAATATGGTCATACTTCCTGGTTCTAGTAAGAACTCTTGCTGCTGCATTTTGGACTAGCTGTAGTTTGTTTACTAAGCGTGCAGAACAACCACCCAATAAAGCATTACAATAATCTAACCTTGAGGTCATAAATGCATGGATTAACATTTCTGCATTTGACATTGAGAGCATAGGCCGTAATTTAGATATGTTTTTGAGATGGAAAAATGCAGTTTTACAAATGCTAGAAACGTGGCTTTCTAAGGAAAGATTGCGATCAAGTAGCACACCTAGGTTCCTAACTGATGATGAAGAATTGACAGAGCAACCATCAAGTCTTAGACAGTGTTCCAGGTTATTACAAGCAGAGTTTTTAGGTCCTATAATTAACACCTCTGTTTTTTCAGAATTTAGCAGTAAGAAATTACTCGTCATCCAGTTTTTTATATCGACTATGCAATCCATTAGTTTTTCAAATTGGTGTGTTTCACCGGGCTGCGAAGAAATATAGAGCTGAGTATCATCAGCATAACAGTGAAAGCTAACACCATGTTTCCTGATGATATCTCCCAAGGGTAACATATAAAGCGTGAAGAGTAGCGGCCCTAGTACTGAGCCTTGAGGTACTCCATACTGCACTTGTGATCGATAGGATACATCTTCATTCACTGCTACGAACTGATGGCGGTCATATAAGTACGATTTAAACCATGCTAATGCACTTCCACTGATGCCAACAAAGTATTCAAGTCTATGCAAAAGAATGTTGTGGTCAATTGTGTCAAACGCAGCACTAAGATCCAATAAAACTAATAGAGAGATACACCCACGATCAGATGATAAGAGCAGATCATTTGTAACTCTAAGAAGAGCAGTCTCAGTACTATGATACGGTCTAAATCCTGACTGGAAATCCTCACATATACCATTTTTCTCTAAGAAGGAATATAATTGTGTGGATACCACCTTTTCTAGTATCTTGGACAGAAAAGGGAGATTCGAGATTGGTCTATAATTAACTAGTTCTTTGGGGTCAAGTTGTGGTTTTTTGATGAGAGGCTTAATAACAGCCAGTTTGAAGGTTTTGGGGACATGTCCTAATGACAATGAGGAATTAATAATAGTCAGAAGAGGATCTATGACTTCTGGAAGCACCTCTTTCAGGAGCTTAGATGGTATAGGGTCTAACATACATGTTGTTGGTTTAGATGATTTAACAAGTTTATACAACTCTTCCTCTCCTATAGTAGAGAATGAGTGGAACTGTTCCTCAGGGGATCTATAGTGCACTGTCTGATGTGATACTGTAGCTGACGGCTGAATGGTTGCAATTTTATCTCTAATAGTATTGATTTTAGAAGTAAAGTAGTTCATAAAGTCATTACTGCTGTGGTGTTGGGAAATGTCAACACTTGTTGAGGCTTTATTTTTCGTTAATTTAGCCACTGTATTGAATAAATACCTGGGGTTATGTTTGTTTTCTTCTAAAAGAGAAGAAAAGTAATCGGATCTAGCAGTTTTTAATGCTTTTCTGTAGGATATGTTACTTTCCCGCCAAGCAATACGAAATACCTCTAGTTTTGTTTTCCTCCAGCTGCGCTCCATTTTTCGGGCTGCTCTCTTTAGGGTGCGAGTATGCTCATTATACCATGGTGTCAAACTGTTTTCCTTAACCTTCCTTAAGCGTAAAGGAGCAACTTTATTTAAAGTGCTAGAAAAGAGAGAGTCCATAGTTTCTGTTACATCATCAAGTTGTTCTGAGGTTTTGGATATGCTAAGGAATTTGGATACATCAGGAAGATAACTTAAAAAGCAGTCTTTTGTGTTAGAAGTGATGGTTCTTCCATACTTGTAACAAGAAGTAGAATTTACAATTTTGGCTATATGAATTTTGCAAAGAACTAAATAATGATCTGAGATATCATCACTTGGCTGAATAATTTCAACACCATCAACATCAATTCCATGTGACAGTATTAAATCTAGAGTATGATTTCGACAATGAGTAGGTCCTGAAACGTGTTGTCTAACACCAATAGAGTTCAGAATGTCTATAAATGCTGATCCCAATGCATCATTTTCATTATCAACATGGATATTAAAATCACCAACTATTAAAACTTTATCTGCAGCCAGAACTAACTCGGATGTAAAATCACCAAACTCTTTAATAAAGTCTGTATGGTGCCCTGGTGGCCTGTATACAGTAGCCAGTACAAACATAACAGGGGATTTATCATTAACATTTGTTTCTTTGGATAAAGTTATATGAAGTACCATTACTTCAAATGAGTTATACTTGAAGCCTGCCCTCTGAGAAATCCTGAAAACGTTGTTATAAATTGAAGCAACACCTCCACCTTTGCCTTTTAGACGTGGCCCATGTTTATAACAGTAATCTTGGGGGGTGGACTCATTTAAAATAATGTAATCATCAGGTTTTAGCCAGGTTTCTGTCAAACAGAGTACATCTATATTATGATCAGTGATCATATTATTTACAAAAAGTGTTTTCGTAGAAAGGGATCTGATATTCAATAAGCCAAGCTTTATCATTTGTTTATCCATATTGCTTCTGTTTTTTATTTGTTGAACCTCAATTAAATTGTTAATCTTAACTTGGTTTGGACGTTTTTTGTATTTTCTAGTTCGGGGAACAGACACAGTCTCTATAGTGTGATATCTAGGTGAAAAAGTCTCTATGTGCTGAGAATTAACTGTAATTAAATTAACTGTAATTAGAATTAACTGTAAACTGACAATCTTGAGCATTGAAGTCCTAACATAAGTTTTTGTGCATATAACTTCTAACACATTAAAAACTGTCTTACAGCATTGCAAAAACATTGTATTTCATAAGGCATAAGCATCTTTCAGTTTGGCAAGATTTGCACTGAATATTGAATGAAGCAGCTTTCTCTCATAGAGAGACAAGCTTTTGAGCAGATTTGGGCTAGATTTCACTTCATTTGAACAGAAGCACTATTTCAACATTACTGGTCTCAGAAACCTGTAAACTGACAATCTTGAGCATTGAAGTCCTAACATAAGGTTTAGTGCATATAACTTCTAACACATTAAAAACTGTCTTACAGCATTGCAAAAACATTGTATTTCATAAGGCATAAGCATCATTCAGTTTGGCAAGATTTGCACTGAATATTGAATGAAGCAGCATTCTCTCATAGAGAGACAAGCTTTTGAGCAGATTTGGGCTAGATTTCACTTCATTTGAACAGAAGCACTATTTCAACATTATTGGTCTCAGAAACCTGTAAACTGACAATCTTGAGCATTGAAGTCCTAACATAAGTTTTTGTGCATATAACTTCTAACACATTAAAAACTGTCTCAACGCATTGCAGAAGTCATTTTATTTCTTAAGACATAAGCATCTTTCAGTTTGGCAAGATTTGCACTGAATATTGAATGAAGCACCTTTCTCTCATAGAGAGACAACCTTCTGAGCATATTTGGGCTAGATTTCACTTCATTTGAACAGAAGCACTATTTCAACATTACTGGTCTCAGAAACCTGTAAACTGACAATCTTGAGCATTGAAGTCCTAACATCCGTCATAAGGTTTTGTGCATATAACTTCTAACACATTAAAAACTGTCTTACAGCATTGCAAAAACATTGTATTTCATAAGGCATAAGCATCTTTCAGTTTGGCAAGATTTGCACTGAATATTGAATGAAGCAGCTCTATCTCACAGAGAGACAAGCTTTTGAGCATATTTGGGCTAGATTTCACTTCATTTGAACAGAAGCACTATTTCAACATTACTGGTCTCAGAAACCTGTAAACTGACAATCTTGAGCATTGAAGTCCTAACATAGGTTTTTGTGCATATAACTTCTAACACATTAAAAACTGTCTTAAAGCATTGCAAAAACATTGTATTTCATAAGGCATAAGCATCTTTCAGTTTGGCAAGATTTGCACTGAATATTGAATGAAGCAGCTTTCTCTCATAGAGAGACAAGCTTTTGAGCAGATTTGGGCTAGATTTCACTTCATTTGAACAGAAGCACTATTTCAACATTACTGGTCTCAGAAACCTGTAAACTGACAATCTTGAGCATTGAAGTCCTAACATAAGGTTTAGTGCATATAACTTCTAACACATTAAAAACTGTCTTACAGCATTGCAAAAACATTGTATTTCATAAGGCATAAGCATCATTCAGTTTGGCAAGATTTGCACTGAATATTGAATGAAGCAGCATTCTCTCATAGAGAGACAAGCTTTTGAGCAGATTTGGGCTAGATTTCACTTCATTTGAACAGAAGCACTATTTCAACATTATTGGTCTCAGAAACCTGTAAACTGACAATCTTGAGCATTGAAGTCCTAACATAAGTTTTTGTGCATATAACTTCTAACACATTAAAAACTGTCTCAACGCATTGCAGAAGTCATTTTATTTCTTAAGACATAAGCATCTTTCAGTTTGGCAAGATTTGCACTGAATATTGAATGAAGCACCTTTCTCTCATAGAGAGACAACCTTCTGAGCATATTTGGGCTAGATTTCACTTCATTTGAACAGAAGCACTATTTCAACATTACTGGTCTCAGAAACCTGTAAACTGACAATCTTGAGCATTGAAGTCCTAACATCCGTCATAAGGTTTTGTGCATATAACTTCTAACACATTAAAAACTGTCTTACAGCATTGCAAAAACATTGTATTTCATAAGGCATAAGCATCTTTCAGTTTGGCAAGATTTGCACTGAATATTGAATGAAGCAGCTCTATCTCACAGAGAGACAAGCTTTTGAGCATATTTGGGCTAGATTTCACTTCATTTGAACAGAAGCACTATTTCAACATTACTGGTCTCAGAAACCTGTAAACTGACAATCTTGAGCATTGAAGTCCTAACATAGGTTTTTGTGCATATAACTTCTAACACATTAAAAACTGTCTTAAAGCATTGCAAAAACATTGTATTTCATAAGGCATAAGCATCTTTCAGTTTGGCAAGATTTGCACTGAATATTGAATGAAGCAGCTTTCTCTCATAGAGAGACAAGCTTTTGAGCAGATTTGGGCTAGATTTCACTTCATTTGAACAGAAGCACTATTTCAACATTACTGGTCTCAGAAACCTGTAAACTGACAATCTTGAGCATTGAAGTCCTAACATAAGGTTTAGTGCATATAACTTCTAACACATTAAAAACTGTCTTACAGCATTGCAAAAACATTGTATTTCATAAGGCATAAGCATCATTCAGTTTGGCAAGATTTGCACTGAATATTGAATGAAGCAGCATTCTCTCATAGAGAGACAAGCTTTTGAGCAGATTTGGGCTAGATTTCACTTCATTTGAACAGAAGCACTATTTCAACATTATTGGTCTCAGAAACCTGTAAACTGACAATCTTGAGCATTGAAGTCCTAACATAAGTTTTTGTGCATATAACTTCTAACACATTAAAAACTGTCTCAACGCATTGCAGAAGTCATTTTATTTCTTAAGACATAAGCATCTTTCAGTTTGGCAAGATTTGCACTGAATATTGAATGAAGCACCTTTCTCTCATAGAGAGACAACCTTCTGAGCATATTTGGGCTAGATTTCACTTCATTTGAACAGAAGCACTATTTCAACATTACTGGTCTCAGAAACCTGTAAACTGACAATCTTGAGCATTGAAGTCCTAACATCCGTCATAAGGTTTTGTGCATATAACTTCTAACACATTAAAAACTGTCTTACAGCATTGCAAAAACATTGTATTTCATAAGGCATAAGCATCTTTCAGTTTGGCAAGATTTGCACTGAATATTGAATGAAGCAGCTCTATCTCACAGAGAGACAAGCTTTTGAGCATATTTGGGCTAGATTTCACTTCATTTGAACAGAAGCACTATTTCAACATTACTGGTCTCAGAAACCTGTAAACTGACAATCTTGAGCATTGAAGTCCTAACATAGGTTTTTGTGCATATAACTTCTAACACATTAAAAACTGTCTTAAAGCATTGCAAAAACATTGTATTTCATAAGGCATAAGCATCTTTCAGTTTGGCAAGATTTGCACTGAATATTGAATGAAGCAGCTTTCTCTCATAGAGAGACAAGCTTTTGAGCAGATTTGGGCTAGATTTCACTTCATTTGAACAGAAGCACTATTTCAACATTACTGGTCTCAGAAACCTGTAAACTGACAATCTTGAGCATTGAAGTCCTAACATAAGGTTTAGTGCATATAACTTCTAACACATTAAAAACTGTCTTACAGCATTGCAAAAACATTGTATTTCATAAGGCATAAGCATCATTCAGTTTGGCAAGATTTGCACTGAATATTGAATGAAGCAGCATTCTCTCATAGAGAGACAAGCTTTTGAGCAGATTTGGGCTAGATTTCACTTCATTTGAACAGAAGCACTATTTCAACATTATTGGTCTCAGAAACCTGTAAACTGACAATCTTGAGCATTGAAGTCCTAACATAAGTTTTTGTGCATATAACTTCTAACACATTAAAAACTGTCTCAACGCATTGCAGAAGTCATTTTATTTCTTAAGACATAAGCATCTTTCAGTTTGGCAAGATTTGCACTGAATATTGAATGAAGCACCTTTCTCTCATAGAGAGACAACCTTCTGAGCATATTTGGGCTAGATTTCACTTCATTTGAACAGAAGCACTATTTCAACATTACTGGTCTCAGAAACCTGTAAACTGACAATCTTGAGCATTGAAGTCCTAACATCCGTCATAAGGTTTTGTGCATATAACTTCTAACACATTAAAAACTGTCTTACAGCATTGCAAAAACATTGTATTTCATAAGGCATAAGCATCTTTCAGTTTGGCAAGATTTGCACTGAATATTGAATGAAGCAGCTCTATCTCACAGAGAGACAAGCTTTTGAGCATATTTGGGCTAGATTTCACTTCATTTGAACAGAAGCACTATTTCAACATTACTGGTCTCAGAAACCTGTAAACTGACAATCTTGAGCATTGAAGTCCTAACATAAGTTTTTGTGCATATAACTTCTAACACATTAAAAACTGTCTTACAGCATTGCAAAAACATTGTATTTCATAAGGCATAAGCATCTTTCAGTTTGGCAAGATTTGCACTGAATATTGAATGAAGCAGCTCTATCTCACAGAGAGACAAGCTTTTGAGCATATTTGGGCTAGATTTCACTTCATTTGAACAGAATCACTATTTAAACATAACTGGTCTCAGAAACCTGTAAAATGACAATCTTGAGCATTGAAGTCCTAACATAAGTTTTTGTGCATATAACTTCTAACACATTAAAAACTGTCTTACAGCATTGCAAAAACATTGTATTTCATAAGGCATAAGCATCTTTCAGTTTGGCAAGATTTGCACTGAATATTGAATGAAGCAGCTCTATCTCACAGAGAGACAAGCTTTTGAGCATATTTGGGCTAGATTTCACTTCATTTGAACAGAATCACTATTTAAACATAACTGGTCTCAGAAACCTGTAAACTGACAATCTTGAGCATTGAAGTCCTAACATAAGTTTTTGTGCATATAACTTCTAACACATTAAAAACTGTCTTACAGCATTGCAAAAACATTGTATTTCATAAGGCATAAGCATCTTTCAGTTTGGCAAGATTTGCACTGAATATTGAATGAAGCAGCTCTATCTCACAGACAGACAAGCTTTTGAGCATATTTGGGCTAGATTTCACTTCATTTGAACAGAATCACTATTTCAACATTAATGGTCTCAGAAACCTGTAAACTAACAATCTTGAGCATTGAAGTCCTAACATAAGTTTTTGTGTATATAACTTCTAACACATTAAAAACTGTCTTACAGCATTGCAAAAACATTGTATTTCATAAGGCATAAGCATCTTTCAGTTTGGCAAGATTTGCACTGAATATTGAATGAAGCAGCTTTCTCGCATAGAGAGACAAGCTTTTGAGCAGATTTGGGCTAGATTTCACTTCATTTGAACAGAAGCACTATTTCAACATTACTGGTCTCAGAAACCTGTAAACTGACAATCTTGAGCATTGAAGTCCTAACTAAGGTTTAGTGCATATAACTTCTAACACATTAAAAACTGTCTTACAGCATTGCAAAAACATTGTATTTCATAAGGCATAAGCATCTTTCAGTTTGGCAAGATTTGCACTGAATATTGAATGAAGCAGCATTCTCTCATAGAGAGACAAGCTTTTGAGCAGATTTGGGCTAGATTTCACTTCATTTGAACAGAAGCACTATTTCAACATTATTGGTCTCAGAAACCTGTAAACTGACAATCTTGAGCATTAAAGTCCTAACATAAGTTTTTGTGCATATATATCTTCTAACACATTAAAAACTGTCTCAACGCATTGCAGAAGTCATTTTATTTCTTAAGACATAAGCATCTTTCAGTTTGGCAAGATTTGCACTGAATATTGAATGAAGCACCTTTCTCTCATAGAGAGACAAGCTTTTGAGCATATTTGGGCTAGATTTCACTTCATTTGAACAGAAGCACTATTTCAACATTACTGGTCTCAGAAACCTGTAAACTGACAATCTTGAGCATTGAAGTCCTAACATCCGTCATAAGGTTTTGTGCATATAACTTCTAACACATTGAAAACTGTCTTACAGCATTGCAAAAACATTGTATTTCATAAGGCATAAGCATCTTTCAGTTTGGCAAGATTTGCACTGAATATTGAATGAAGCAGCTCTATCTCACAGAGAGACAAGCTTTTGAGCATATTTGGGCTAGATTTCACTTCATTTGAACAGAAGCACTATTTCAACATTACTGGTCTCAGAAACCTGTAAACTGACAATCTTGAGCATTGAAGTCCTAACATAAGGTTTAGTGCATATAACTTCTAACACATTAAAAACTGTCTTACAGCATTGCAAAAACATTGTATTTCATAAGGCATAAGCATCTTTCAGTTTGGCAAGATTTGCACTGAATATTGAATGAAGCACCGCTCTCTCATAGAGACACAAGCTTTTGAGCAGATTTGAGCTAGATTTCACTTCATTTGAACAGAAGCACTATTTCAACATTACTGGTCTCAGAAACTTGTAAACTGACAATCTTGAGCTTTGAAGTCCTAACATAAGTTTTTGTGCATATAACTTCTAACACATTACAAACTGTCTTACAGCATTGCAAAAACATTGTATTTCATAAGGCATAAGCATCTTTCAGTTTGGCAAGATTTGCACTGAATATTGAATGAAGCAGCTTTCTCTCATAGAGAGACAAGCTTTTGAGCAGATTTGGGCTAGATTTCACTTCATTTGAACAGAAGCACTATTTCAACATTACTGGTCTCAGAAACCTGTAAACTGACAATCTTGAGCATTGAAGTCCTAAAATAAGTTTTTGTGCATATAACTTCTAACACATTAAAAACTGTCTCAACGCATTGCAAAAACATTGTATTTCATAAGGCATAAGCATCTTTCAGTTTGGCAAGATTTGCACTGAATATTGAATGAAGCAGCTTTCTCTCATAGAGAGACAAGCTTTTGAGCAGATTTGGGCTAGATTTCACTTCATTTGAACAGAAGCACTATTTCAACATTACTGGTCTCAGAAACCTGTAAACTGACAATCTTGAGCATTGAAGTCCTAACATAAGGTTTAGTGCATATAACTTCTAACACATTAAAAACTGTCTTACAGCATTGCAAAAACATTGTATTTCATAAGGCATAAGCATCATTCAGTTTGGCAAGATTTGCACTGAATATTGAATGAAGCAGCATTCTCTCATAGAGAGACAAGCTTTTGAGCAGATTTGGGCTAGATTTCACTTCATTTGAACAGAAGCACTATTTCAACATTATTGGTCTCAGAAACCTGTAAACTGACAATCTTGAGCATTGAAGTCCTAACATAAGTTTTTGTGCATATAACTTCTAACACATTAAAAACTGTCTCAACGCATTGCAGAAGTCATTTTATTTCTTAAGACATAAGCATCTTTCAGTTTGGCAAGATTTGCACTGAATATTGAATGAAGCACCTTTCTCTCATAGAGAGACAACCTTCTGAGCATATTTGGGCTAGATTTCACTTCATTTGAACAGAAGCACTATTTCAACATTACTGGTCTCAGAAACCTGTAAACTGACAATCTTGAGCATTGAAGTCCTAACATCCGTCATAAGGTTTTGTGCATATAACTTCTAACACATTAAAAACTGTCTTACAGCATTGCAAAAACATTGTATTTCATAAGGCATAAGCATCTTTCAGTTTGGCAAGATTTGCACTGAATATTGAATGAAGCAGCTCTATCTCACAGAGAGACAAGCTTTTGAGCATATTTGGGCTAGATTTCACTTCATTTGAACAGAAGCACTATTTCAACATTACTGGTCTCAGAAACCTGTAAACTGACAATCTTGAGCATTGAAGTCCTAACATAGGTTTTTGTGCATATAACTTCTAACACATTAAAAACTGTCTTAAAGCATTGCAAAAACATTGTATTTCATAAGGCATAAGCATCTTTCAGTTTGGCAAGATTTGCACTGAATATTGAATGAAGCAGCTTTCTCTCATAGAGAGACAAGCTTTTGAGCAGATTTGGGCTAGATTTCACTTCATTTGAACAGAAGCACTATTTCAACATTACTGGTCTCAGAAACCTGTAAACTGACAATCTTGAGCATTGAAGTCCTAACATAAGGTTTAGTGCATATAACTTCTAACACATTAAAAACTGTCTTACAGCATTGCAAAAACATTGTATTTCATAAGGCATAAGCATCATTCAGTTTGGCAAGATTTGCACTGAATATTGAATGAAGCAGCATTCTCTCATAGAGAGACAAGCTTTTGAGCAGATTTGGGCTAGATTTCACTTCATTTGAACAGAAGCACTATTTCAACATTATTGGTCTCAGAAACCTGTAAACTGACAATCTTGAGCATTGAAGTCCTAACATAAGTTTTTGTGCATATAACTTCTAACACATTAAAAACTGTCTCAACGCATTGCAGAAGTCATTTTATTTCTTAAGACATAAGCATCTTTCAGTTTGGCAAGATTTGCACTGAATATTGAATGAAGCACCTTTCTCTCATAGAGAGACAACCTTCTGAGCATATTTGGGCTAGATTTCACTTCATTTGAACAGAAGCACTATTTCAACATTACTGGTCTCAGAAACCTGTAAACTGACAATCTTGAGCATTGAAGTCCTAACATCCGTCATAAGGTTTTGTGCATATAACTTCTAACACATTAAAAACTGTCTTACAGCATTGCAAAAACATTGTATTTCATAAGGCATAAGCATCTTTCAGTTTGGCAAGATTTGCACTGAATATTGAATGAAGCAGCTCTATCTCACAGAGAGACAAGCTTTTGAGCATATTTGGGCTAGATTTCACTTCATTTGAACAGAAGCACTATTTCAACATTACTGGTCTCAGAAACCTGTAAACTGACAATCTTGAGCATTGAAGTCCTAACATAGGTTTTTGTGCATATAACTTCTAACACATTAAAAACTGTCTTAAAGCATTGCAAAAACATTGTATTTCATAAGGCATAAGCATCTTTCAGTTTGGCAAGATTTGCACTGAATATTGAATGAAGCAGCTTTCTCTCATAGAGAGACAAGCTTTTGAGCAGATTTGGGCTAGATTTCACTTCATTTGAACAGAAGCACTATTTCAACATTACTGGTCTCAGAAACCTGTAAACTGACAATCTTGAGCATTGAAGTCCTAACATAAGGTTTAGTGCATATAACTTCTAACACATTAAAAACTGTCTTACAGCATTGCAAAAACATTGTATTTCATAAGGCATAAGCATCTTTCAGTTTGGCAAGATTTGCACTGAATATTGAATGAAGCACCTTTCTCTCATAGAGAGACAACCTTCTGAGCATATTTGGGCTAGATTTCACTTCATTTGAACAGAAGCACTATTTCAACATTACTGGTCTCAGAAACCTGTAAACTGACAATCTTGAGCATTGAAGTCCTAACATCCGTCATAAGGTTTTGTGCATATAACTTCTAACACATTAAAAACTGTCTTACAGCATTGCAAAAACATTGTATTTCATAAGGCATAAGCATCTTTCAGTTTGGCAAGATTTGCACTGAATATTGAATGAAGCAGCTCTATCTCACAGAGAGACAAGCTTTTGAGCATATTTGGGCTAGATTTCACTTCATTTGAACAGAAGCACTATTTCAACATTACTGGTCTCAGAAACCTGTAAACTGACAATCTTGAGCATTGAAGTCCTAACATAAGTTTTTGTGCATATAACTTCTAACACATTAAAAACTGTCTTACAGCATTGCAAAAACATTGTATTTCATAAGGCATAAGCATCTTTCAGTTTGGCAAGATTTGCACTGAATATTGAATGAAGCAGCTCTATCTCACAGAGAGACAAGCTTTTGAGCATATTTGGGCTAGATTTCACTTCATTTGAACAGAATCACTATTTAAACATAACTGGTCTCAGAAACCTGTAAAATGACAATCTTGAGCATTGAAGTCCTAACATAAGTTTTTGTGCATATAACTTCTAACACATTAAAAACTGTCTTACAGCATTGCAAAAACATTGTATTTCATAAGGCATAAGCATCTTTCAGTTTGGCAAGATTTGCACTGAATATTGAATGAAGCAGCTCTATCTCACAGAGAGACAAGCTTTTGAGCATATTTGGGCTAGATTTCACTTCATTTGAACAGAATCACTATTTAAACATAACTGGTCTCAGAAACCTGTAAACTGACAATCTTGAGCATTGAAGTCCTAACATAAGTTTTTGTGCATATAACTTCTAACACATTAAAAACTGTCTTACAGCATTGCAAAAACATTGTATTTCATAAGGCATAAGCATCTTTCAGTTTGGCAAGATTTGCACTGAATATTGAATGAAGCAGCTCTATCTCACAGACAGACAAGCTTTTGAGCATATTTGGGCTAGATTTCACTTCATTTGAACAGAATCACTATTTCAACATTAATGGTCTCAGAAACCTGTAAACTAACAATCTTGAGCATTGAAGTCCTAACATAAGTTTTTGTGTATATAACTTCTAACACATTAAAAACTGTCTTACAGCATTGCAAAAACATTGTATTTCATAAGGCATAAGCATCTTTCAGTTTGGCAAGATTTGCACTGAATATTGAATGAAGCAGCTTTCTCGCATAGAGAGACAAGCTTTTGAGCAGATTTGGGCTAGATTTCACTTCATTTGAACAGAAGCACTATTTCAACATTACTGGTCTCAGAAACCTGTAAACTGACAATCTTGAGCATTGAAGTCCTAACTAAGGTTTAGTGCATATAACTTCTAACACATTAAAAACTGTCTTACAGCATTGCAAAAACATTGTATTTCATAAGGCATAAGCATCTTTCAGTTTGGCAAGATTTGCACTGAATATTGAATGAAGCAGCATTCTCTCATAGAGAGACAAGCTTTTGAGCAGATTTGGGCTAGATTTCACTTCATTTGAACAGAAGCACTATTTCAACATTATTGGTCTCAGAAACCTGTAAACTGACAATCTTGAGCATTAAAGTCCTAACATAAGTTTTTGTGCATATATATCTTCTAACACATTAAAAACTGTCTCAACGCATTGCAGAAGTCATTTTATTTCTTAAGACATAAGCATCTTTCAGTTTGGCAAGATTTGCACTGAATATTGAATGAAGCACCTTTCTCTCATAGAGAGACAAGCTTTTGAGCATATTTGGGCTAGATTTCACTTCATTTGAACAGAAGCACTATTTCAACATTACTGGTCTCAGAAACCTGTAAACTGACAATCTTGAGCATTGAAGTCCTAACATCCGTCATAAGGTTTTGTGCATATAACTTCTAACACATTGAAAACTGTCTTACAGCATTGCAAAAACATTGTATTTCATAAGGCATAAGCATCTTTCAGTTTGGCAAGATTTGCACTGAATATTGAATGAAGCAGCTCTATCTCACAGAGAGACAAGCTTTTGAGCATATTTGGGCTAGATTTCACTTCATTTGAACAGAAGCACTATTTCAACATTACTGGTCTCAGAAACCTGTAAACTGACAATCTTGAGCATTGAAGTCCTAACATAAGGTTTAGTGCATATAACTTCTAACACATTAAAAACTGTCTTACAGCATTGCAAAAACATTGTATTTCATAAGGCATAAGCATCTTTCAGTTTGGCAAGATTTGCACTGAATATTGAATGAAGCACCGCTCTCTCATAGAGACACAAGCTTTTGAGCAGATTTGAGCTAGATTTCACTTCATTTGAACAGAAGCACTATTTCAACATTACTGGTCTCAGAAACTTGTAAACTGACAATCTTGAGCTTTGAAGTCCTAACATAAGTTTTTGTGCATATAACTTCTAACACATTACAAACTGTCTTACAGCATTGCAAAAACATTGTATTTCATAAGGCATAAGCATCTTTCAGTTTGGCAAGATTTGCACTGAATATTGAATGAAGCAGCTTTCTCTCATAGAGAGACAAGCTTTTGAGCAGATTTGGGCTAGATTTCACTTCATTTGAACAGAAGCACTATTTCAACATTACTGGTCTCAGAAACCTGTAAACTGACAATCTTGAGCATTGAAGTCCTAAAATAAGTTTTTGTGCATATAACTTCTAACACATTAAAAACTGTCTCAACGCATTGCAAAAACATTGTATTTCATAAGGCATAAGCATCTTTCAGTTTGGCAAGATTTGCACTGAATATTGAATGAAGCAGCTTTCTCTCATAGAGAGACAAGCTTTTGAGCAGATTTGGGCTAGATTTCACTTCATTTGAACAGAAGCACTATTTCAACATTACTGGTCTCAGAAACCTGTAAACTGACAATCTTGAGCATTGAAGTCCTAACATAAGTTTTTGTGCATATAACTTCTAACACATTAAAAACTGTCTCCACTGCATTGCAGAAATCATTTTATTTCATAAGACATAAGCATCTTTCAGTTTGGCAAGATTTGCACTGAATATTGAATAAAGCAGCTTTCTCTCATAGAGAGACAAGCATTTGAGCAGATTTGGGCTAGATTTCACTTCATTTGAACAAAAGCACTATTTCATCATAACTGGTCTCAGAAACTTGTAAACTGACAATCTTGAGTATTGAAGTCCGAACATAAGGTTTTGTGCATATAACTTCTAACACATTAAAAACTGTCTTACAGCATTGCAAAAACATTGTATTTCATAAGGCATAAGCATCTTTCAGTTTGGCAAGATTTGCACTGAATATTGAATAAGGCAGCTCTATCTCACAGAGAGACAAGCTTTTGAGCATATTTGGGCTAGATTTCACTTCATTTGAACAGAAGCACTATTTCAACATTACTGGTCTCAGAAACCTGTAAACTGACAATCTTGAGCATTGAAGTCCTAACTAAGGTTTAGTGCATATAACTTCTAACACATGAAAAACTGTCTTACAGCATTGCAAAAACATTGTATTTCATAAGGCATAAGCATCTTTCAGTTTGGCAAGATTTGCACTGAATATTGAATGAAGCAGCATTCTCTCATAGAGAGACAAGCTTTTGAGCAGATTTGGGCTAGATTTCACTTCATTTGAACAGAAGCACTATTTCAACATTATTGGTCTCAGAAACCTGTAAACTGACAATCTTGAGCATTGAAGTCCTAACATAAGTTTTTGTGCATATATATCTTCTAACACATTAAAAACTGTCTCAACGCATTGCAGAAGTCATTTTATTTCTTAAGACATAAGCATCTTTCAGTTTGGCAAGATTTGCACTGAATATTGAATGAAGCACCTTTCTCTCATAGAGAGACAAGCTTTTGAGCATATTTGGGCTAGATTTCACTTCATTTGAACAGAAGCACTATTTCAACATTACTGGTCTCAGAAACCTGTAAACTGACAATCTTGAGCATTGAAGTCCTAACATCCGTCATAAGGTTTTGTGCATATAACTTCTAACACATTAAAAACTGTCTTACAGCATTGCAAAAACATTGTATTTCATAAGGCATAAGCATCTTTCAGTTTGGCAAGATTTGCACTGAATATTGAATGAAGCAGCTCTATCTCACAGAGAGACAAGCTTTTGAGCATATTTGGGCTAGATTTCACTTCATTTGAACAGAAGCACTATTTCAACATTACTGGTCTCAGAAACCTGTAAACTGACAATCTTGAGCATTGAAGTCCTAACATAAGGTTTAGTGCATATAACTTCTAACACATTAAAAACTGTCTTACAGCATTGCAAAAACATTGTATTTCATAAGGCATAAGCATCTTTCAGTTTGGCAAGATTTGCACTGAATATTGAATGAAGCACCTCTCTCTCATAGAGACACAAGCTTTTGAGCAGATTTGAGCTAGATTTCACTTCATTTGAACAGAAGCACTATTTCAACATTACTGGTCTCAGAAACTTGTAAACTGACAATCTTGAGCTTTGAAGTCCTAACATAAGTTTTTGTGCATATAACTTCTAACACATTACAAACTGTCTTACAGCATTGCAAAAACATTGTATTTCATAAGGCATAAGCATCTTTCAGTTTGGCAAGATTTGCACTGAATATTGAATGAAGCAGCTTTCTCTCATAGAGAGACAAGCTTTTGAGCAGATTTGGGCTAGATTTCACTTCATTTGAACAGAAGCACTATTTCAACATTACTGGTCTCAGAAACCTGTAAACTGACAATCTTGAGCATTGAAGTCCTAACATAAGTTTTTGTGCATATAACTTCTAACACATTAAAAACTGTCTCAACGCATTGCAAAAACATAGTATTTCATAAGGCATAAGCATCTTTCAGTTTGGCAAGATTTGCACTGAATATTGAATGAAGCAGCTTTCTCTCATAGAGAGACAAGCTTTTGAGCAGATTTGGGCTAGATTTCACTTCATTTGAACAGAAGCACTATTTCAACATTACTGGTCTCAGAAACCTGTAAACTGACAATCTTGAGCATTGAAGTCCTAACATAAGTTTTTGTGCATATAACTTCTAACACATTAAAAACTGTCTCCACTGCATTGCAGAAATCATTTTATTTCATAAGACATAAGCATCTTTCAGTTTGGCAAGATTTGCACTGAATATTGAATAAAGCAGCTTTCTCTCATAGAGAGACAAGCATTTGAGCAGATTTGGGCTAGATTTCACTTCATTTGAACAAAAGCACTATTTCATCATAACTGGTCTCAGAAACTTGTAAACTGACAATCTTGAGTATTGAAGTCCTAACATAAGGTTTTGTGCATATAACTTCTAACACATTAAAAACTGTCTCACAGCATTGCAAAAACATTGTATTTCATAAGGCATAAGCATCTTTCAGTTTGGCAAGATTTGCACTGAATATTGAATGAAGCAGCTCTATCTCACAGAGAGACAAGCTTTTGAGCATATTTGGGCTAGATTTCACTTCATTTGAACAGAATCACTATTTAAACATAACTGGTCTCAGAAACCTGTAAACTGACAATCTTGAGCATTGAAGTCCTAACATAAGTTTTTGTGCATATAACTTCTAACACATTAAAAACTGTCTTACAGCATTGCAAAAACATTGTATTTCATAAGGCATAAGCATCTTTCAGTTTGGCAAGATTTGCACTGAATATTGAATGAAGCAGCTCTATCTCACAGAGAGACAAGCTTTTGAGCATATTTGGGCTAGATTTCACTTCATTTGAACAGAATCACTATTTAAAAATAACTGGTCTCAGAAACCTGTAAACTGACAATCTTGAGCATTGAAGTCCCAACATAAGTTTTTGTGCATATAACTTCTAACACATTAAAAACTGTCTTACAGCATTGCAACAACGTTTTATTTCATAAGGCATAAGCATCTTTCAGTTTGGCAAGATTTGCACTGATCATTGAATGAAGCAGCTCTCTCTCACAGAGAGACAAGCTTTTGAGCATATTTGGGCTAGATTTCACTTCATTTGAACAGAATCACTACTTAAACATAACTGGTCTCAGAAACCTGTAAACTGACAACCTTGAGCATTGAAGTCCTAACATAAGTTTTTGTGCATATAACTTCTAACACATTAAAAACTGTCTTACAGCATTGCAAAAACATTGTATTTAATAAGGCATAAGCATCTTTCAGTTTGGCAAGATTTGCACTGAATATTGAATGAAGCAGCTTTCTCTCATAGAGAGACAAGCTTTTGAGCAGATTTGGGCTAGATTTCACTTCATTTGAACAGAAGCACTATTTCAACATTACTGGTCTCAGAAACCTGTAAACTGACAATCTTGAGCATTGAAGCCCTAACATAAGTTTTTGTGCATATAACTTCTAACACATTAAAAACTGTCTCAACGCATTGCTGAAGTCATTTTATTTCTTAAGACATAAGCATCTTTCAGTTTGGCAAGATTTGCACTGAATATTGAATGAAGCAGCTCTATCTCACAGAGAGACAAGCTTTTGAGCATATTTGGGCTAGATTTCACGTCATTTGAACAGAATCACTATTTAAACATAACTGGTCTCAGAAACCTTTAAACTGACAATCTTGAGCATTGAAGTCCTAACATAAGTTTTTGTGCATATAACTTCTAACACATTAAAAACTGTCTCAACGCATTGCAGAAGTCATTTTATTTCTTAAGACATAAGCATCTTTCAGTTTGGCAAGATTTGCACTGAATATTGAATGAAGCAGCTTTCTCTCATAGAGAGACAAGCTTTTGAGCAGATTTGGGCTAGATTTCACTTCATTTGAACAGAAGCACTATTTCAACATTACTGGTCTCAGAAACCTGTAAACTGACAATCTTGAGCATTGAAGTCCTAACATAAGTTTTTGTGCATATAACTTCTAACACATTAAAAACTGTCTTACAGCATTGCAAAAACATTGTATTTCATAAGGCATAAGCATCTTTCAGTTTGGCAAGATTTGCACTGAATATTGAATGAAGCAGCTCTATCTCACAGAGAGACAAGCTTTTGAGCATATTTGGGCTAGATTTCACTTCATTTGAACAGAATCACTATTTAAACATAACTGGTCTCAGAAACCTGTAAACTGACAATCTTGAGCATTGAAGTCCCAACATAAGGTTTTGTGCATATAACTTCTAACACATTAAAAACTGTCTCAACGCATTGCAAAAACTTTGTATTTCATAAGGCATAAGCATCTTTCAGTTTGGCAAGATTTGCACTGATCATTGAATGAAGCAGCTTTCTCTCATAGAGAGACAAGCTTTTGAGCAGATTTGGGCTAGATTTCACTTCATTTGAACAGAAGCACTATTTCAACATTACTGGTCTCAGAAACATGTAAACTGACAATCTTGAGCATTAAAGTCCTAACATAAGTTTTTGTGCATATAACTTCTAACACATTAAAAACTGTCTCACTGCATTGCAGAAATCATTTTATTTCATAAGACATAAGCATCTATCAGTTTGGCAAGATTTGCACTGAATATTGAATAAAGCAGCTTTCTCTCATAGAGAGACAAGCATTTGAGCAGATTTGGGCTAGATTTCACTTCATTTGAACAAAAGCACTATTTCATCATAACTGGTCTCAGAAACTTGTAAACTGACAATCTTGAGTATTGAAGTCCTAACATAAGGTTTTGTGCATATAACTTCTAACACATTAAAAACTGTCTTACAGCATTGCAAAAACATTGTATTTCATAAGGCATAAGCATCTTTCAGTTTGGCAAGATTTGCACTGAATATTGAATGAAGCAGCTCTATCTCACAGAGAGACAAGCTTTTGAGCATATTTGGGCTAGATTTCACTTCATTTGAACAGAATCACTACTTAAACATAACTGGTCTCAGAAACCTGTAAACTGACAACCTTGAGCATTGAAGTCCTAACATAAGTTTTTGTGCATATAACTTCTAACACATTAAAAACTGTCTTACAGCATTGCAAAAACATTGTATTTAATAAGGCATAAGCATCTTTCAGTTTGGCAAGATTTGCACTGAATATTGAATGAAGCAGCTTTCTCTCATAGAGAGACAAGCTTTTGAGCAGATTTGGGCTAGATTTCACTTCATTTGAACAGAAGCACTATTTCAAAATTACTGGTCTCAGAAACCTGTAAACTGACAACCTTGAGCATTGAAGTCCTAACATAAGTTTTTGTGCATATAACTTCTAACACATTAAAAACTGTCTTATACAGCATTGCAAAAACATTGTATTTAATAAGGCATAAGCATCTTTCAGTTTGGCAAGATTTGCACTGAATATTGAATGAAGCAGCTTTCTCTCATAGAGAGACAAGCTTTTGAGCAGATTTGGGCTAGATTTCACTTCATTTGAACAGAAGCACTATTTCAACATTACTGGTCTCAGAAACCTGTAAACTGACAATCTTGAGCATTGAAGTCCTAACATAAGTTTTTGTGCATATAACTTCTAACACATTAAAAACTGTCTTACAGCATTGCAAAAACGTTGTATTTCATAAGGCATAAGCATCTTTCAGTTTGGCAAGATTTGCACTGATCATTGAATGAAGCAGCTCTCTCTCACAGAGAGACAAGCTTTTGAGCATATTTGGGCTAGATTTCACTTCATTTGAACAGAATCACTACTTAAACATAACTGGTCTCAGAAACCTGTAAACTGACAACCTTGAGCATTGAAGTCCTAACATAAGTTTTTGTGCATATAACTTCTAACACATTAAAAACTGTCTTACAGCATTGCAAAAACATTGTATTTAATAAGGCATAAGCATCTTTCAGTTTGGCAAGATTTGCACTGAATATTGAATGAAGCAGCTTTCTCTCATAGAGAGACAAGCTTTTGAGCAGATTTGGGCTAGATTTCACTTCATTTGAACAGAAGCACTATTTCAACATTACTGGTCTCAGAAACCTGTAAACTGACAATCTTGAGCATTGAAGCCCTAACATAAGTTTTTGTGCATATAACTTCTAACACATTAAAAACTGTCTCAACGCATTGCTGAAGTCATTTTATTTCTTAAGACATAAGCATCTTTCAGTTTGGCAAGATTTGCACTGAATATTGAATGAAGCAGCTCTATCTCACAGAGAGACAAGCTTTTGAGCATATTTGGGCTAGATTTCACGTCATTTGAACAGAATCACTATTTAAACATAACTGGTCTCAGAAACCTTTAAACTGACAATCTTGAGCATTGAAGTCCTAACATAAGTTTTTGTGCATATAACTTCTAACACATTAAAAACTGTCTCAACGCATTGCAGAAGTCATTTTATTTCTTAAGACATAAGCATCTTTCAGTTTGGCAAGATTTGCACTGAATATTGAATGAAGCAGCTTTCTCTCATAGAGAGACAAGCTTTTGAGCAGATTTGGGCTAGATTTCACTTCATTTGAACAGAAGCACTATTTCAACATTACTGGTCTCAGAAACCTGTAAACTGACAATCTTGAGCATTGAAGTCCTAACATAAGTTTTTGTGCATATAACTTCTAACACATTAAAAACTGTCTTACAGCATTGCAAAAACATTGTATTTCATAAGGCATAAGCATCTTTCAGTTTGGCAAGATTTGCACTGAATATTGAATGAAGCAGCTCTATCTCACAGAGAGACAAGCTTTTGAGCATATTTGGGCTAGATTTCACTTCATTTGAACAGAATCACTATTTAAACATAACTGGTCTCAGAAACCTGTAAACTGACAATCTTGAGCATTGAAGTCCCAACATAAGGTTTTGTGCATATAACTTCTAACACATTAAAAACTGTCTCAACGCATTGCAAAAACTTTGTATTTCATAAGGCATAAGCATCTTTCAGTTTGGCAAGATTTGCACTGATCATTGAATGAAGCAGCTTTCTCTCATAGAGAGACAAGCTTTTGAGCAGATTTGGGCTAGATTTCACTTCATTTGAACAGAAGCACTATTTCAACATTACTGGTCTCAGAAACATGTAAACTGACAATCTTGAGCATTAAAGTCCTAACATAAGTTTTTGTGCATATAACTTCTAACACATTAAAAACTGTCTCACTGCATTGCAGAAATCATTTTATTTCATAAGACATAAGCATCTATCAGTTTGGCAAGATTTGCACTGAATATTGAATAAAGCAGCTTTCTCTCATAGAGAGACAAGCATTTGAGCAGATTTGGGCTAGATTTCACTTCATTTGAACAAAAGCACTATTTCATCATAACTGGTCTCAGAAACTTGTAAACTGACAATCTTGAGTATTGAAGTCCTAACATAAGGTTTTGTGCATATAACTTCTAACACATTAAAAACTGTCTTACAGCATTGCAAAAACATTGTATTTCATAAGGCATAAGCATCTTTCAGTTTGGCAAGATTTGCACTGAATATTGAATGAAGCAGCTCTATCTCACAGAGAGACAAGCTTTTGAGCATATTTGGGCTAGATTTCACTTCATTTGAACAGAATCACTACTTAAACATAACTGGTCTCAGAAACCTGTAAACTGACAACCTTGAGCATTGAAGTCCTAACATAAGTTTTTGTGCATATAACTTCTAACACATTAAAAACTGTCTTACAGCATTGCAAAAACATTGTATTTAATAAGGCATAAGCATCTTTCAGTTTGGCAAGATTTGCACTGAATATTGAATGAAGCAGCTTTCTCTCATAGAGAGACAAGCTTTTGAGCAGATTTGGGCTAGATTTCACTTCATTTGAACAGAAGCACTATTTCAAAATTACTGGTCTCAGAAACCTGTAAACTGACAACCTTGAGCATTGAAGTCCTAACATAAGTTTTTGTGCATATAACTTCTAACACATTAAAAACTGTCTTATACAGCATTGCAAAAACATTGTATTTAATAAGGCATAAGCATCTTTCAGTTTGGCAAGATTTGCACTGAATATTGAATGAAGCAGCTTTCTCTCATAGAGAGACAAGCTTTTGAGCAGATTTGGGCTAGATTTCACTTCATTTGAACAGAAGCACTATTTCAACATTACTGGTCTCAGAAACCTGTAAACTGACAATCTTGAGCATTGAAGTCCTAACATAAGGTTTAGTGCATATAACTTCTAACACATTAAAAACTGTCTTACAGCATTGCAAAAACATTGTATTTCATAAGGCATAAGCATCTTTCAGTTTGGCAAGATTTGCACTGAATATTGAATGAAGCAGCATTCTCTCATAGAGAGACAAGCTTTTGAGCAGATTTGGGCTAGATTTCACTTCATTTGAACAGAAGCACTATTTCAACATTATTGGTCTCAGAAACCTGTAAACTGACAATCTTGAGCATTGAAGTCCTAACATAAGTTTTTGTGCATATAACTTCTAACACATTAAAAACTGTCTCAACGCATTGCAGAAGTCATTTTATTTCTTAAGACATAAGCATCTTTCAGTTTGGCAAGATTTGCACTGAATATTGAATGAAGCACCTTTCTCTCATAGAGAGACAACCTTTTGAGCATATTTGGGCTAGATTTCACTTCATTTGAACAGAAGCACTATTTCAACATTACTGGTCTCAGAAACCTGTAAACTGACAATCTTGAGCATTGAAGTCCTAACATCCGTCATAAGGTTTTGTGCATATAACTTCTAACACATTAAAAACTGTCTTACAGCATTGCAAAAACATTGTATTTCATAAGGCATAAGCATCTTTCAGTTTGGCAAGATTTGCACTGAATATTGAATGAAGCAGCTCTATCTCACAGAGAGACAAGCTTTTGAGCATATTTGGGCTAGATTTCACTTCATTTGAACAGAATCACTATTTAAACATATCTGGTCTCAGAAACCTGTAAAATGACAATCTTGAGCATTGAAGTCCTAACATAAGTTTTTGTGCATATAACTTCTAACACATTAAAAACTGTCTTACAGCATTGCAAAAATATTGTATTTCATAAGGCATAAGCATCTTTCAGTTTGGCAAGATTTGCACTGAATATTGAATGAAGCAGCTCTATCTCACAGAGAGACAAGCTTTTGAGCATATTTGGGCTAGATTTCACTTCATTTGAACAGAATCACTATTTAAACATAACTGGTCTCAGAAACCTGTAAACTGACAATCTTGAGCATTGAAGTCCTAACATAAGTTTTTGTGCATATAACTTCTAACACATTAAAAACTGTCTTACAGCATTGCAAAAACATTGTATTTCATAAGGCATAAGCATCTTTCAGTTTGGCAAGATTTGCACTGAATATTGAATGAAGCAGCTTTCTCTCATAGAGAGACAACCTTTTGAGCAGATTTGGGCTAGATTTCACTTCATTTGAACAGAAGCACTATTTCAACATTACTGGTCTCAGAAACCTGTAAACTGACAATCTTGAGCATTGAAGTCCTAACATAAGTTTTTGTGCATATAACTTCTAACACATTAAAAACTGTCTCAACGCATTGCAGAAGTCATTTTATTTCTTAAGACATAAGCATCTTTCAGTTTGGCAAGATTTGCACTGAATATTGAATGAAGCACCTTTCTCTCATAGAGAGACAACCTTCTGAGCATATTTGGGCTAGATTTCACTTCATTTGAACAGAAGCACTATTTCAACATTACTGGTCTCAGAAACCTGTAAACTGACAATCTTGAGCATTGAAGTCCTAACATCCGTCATAAGGTTTTGTGCATATAACTTCTAACACATTAAAAACTGTCTTACAGCATTGCAAAAACATTGTATTTCATAAGGCATAAGCATCTTTCAGTTTGGCAAGATTTGCACTGAATATTGAATGAAGCACCGCTCTCTCTTAGAGACACAAGCTTTTGAGCAGATTTGAGCTAGATTTCACTTCATTTGAACAGAAGCACTATTTCAACATTACTGGTCTCAGAAACTTGTAAACTGACAATCTTGAGCTTTGAAGTCCTAACATAAGTTTTTGTGCATATAACTTCTAACACATTACAAACTGTCTTACAGCATTGCAAAAACATTGTATTTCATAAGGCATAAGCATCTTTCAGTTTGGCAAGATTTGCACTGAATATTGAATGAAGCAGCTTTCTCTCATAGAGAGACAAGCTTTTGAGCAGATTTGGGCTAGATTTCACTTCATTTGAACAGAAGCACTATTTCAACATTACTGGTCTCAGAAACCTGTAAACTGACAATCTTGAGCATTGAAGTCCTAAAATAAGTTTTTGTGCATATAACTTCTAACACATTAAAAACTGTCTCAACGCATTGCAAAAACATTGTATTTCATAAGGCATAAGCATCTTTCAGTTTGGCAAGATTTGCACTGAATATTGAATGAAGCAGCTTTCTCTCATAGAGAGACAAGCTTTTGAGCAGATTTGGGCTAGATTTCACTTCATTTGAACAGAAGCACTATTTCAACATTACTGGTCTCAGAAACCTGTAAACTGACAATCTTGAGCATTGAAGTCCTAACATAAGTTTTTGTGCATATAACTTCTAACACATTAAAAACTGTCTCCACTGCATTGCAGAAATCATTTTATTTCATAAGACATAAGCATCTTTCAGTTTGGCAAGATTTGCACTGAATATTGAATAAAGCAGCTTTCTCTCATAGAGAGACAAGCATTTGAGCAGATTTGGGCTAGATTTCACTTCATTTGAACAAAAGCACTATTTCATCATAACTGGTCTCAGAAACTTGTAAACTGACAATCTTGAGTATTGAAGTCCTAACATAAGGTTTTGTGCATATAACTTCTAACACATTAAAAACTGTCTTACAGCATTGCAAAAACATTGTATTTCATAAGGCATAAGCATCTTTCAGTTTGGCAAGATTTGCACTGAATATTGAATGAAGCAGCTTTCTCTCATAGAGAGACAAGCTTTTGAGCAGATTTGGGCTAGATTTCACTTCATTTGAACAGAAGCACTATTTCAACATTACTGGTCTCAGAAACCTGTAAACTGACAATCTTGAGCATTGAAGTCCTAAAATAAGTTTTTGTGCATATAACTTCTAACACATTAAAAACTGTCTCAACGCATTGCAAAAACATTGTATTTCATAAGGCATAAGCATCTTTCAGTTTGGCAAGATTTGCACTGAATATTGAATGAAGCAGCTTTCTCTCATAGAGAGACAAGCTTTTGAGCAGATTTGGGCTAGATTTCACTTCATTTGAACAGAAGCACTATTTCAACATTACTGGTCTCAGAAACCTGTAAACTGACAATCTTGAGCATTGAAGTCCTAACATAAGTTTTTGTGCATATAACTTCTAACACATTAAAAACTGTCTCCACTGCATTGCAGAAATCATTTTATTTCATAAGACATAAGCATCTTTCAGTTTGGCAAGATTTGCACTGAATATTGAATAAAGCAGCTTTCTCTCATAGAGAGACAAGCATTTGAGCAGATTTGGGCTAGATTTCACTTCATTTGAACAAAAGCACTATTTCATCATAACTGGTCTCAGAAACTTGTAAACTGACAATCTTGAGTATTGAAGTCCTAACATAAGGTTTTGTGCATATAACTTCTAACACATTAAAAACTGTCTTACAGCATTGCAAAAACATTGTATTTCATAAGGCATAAGCATCTTTCAGTTTGGCAAGATTTGCACTGAATATTGAATGAAGCAGCTCTATCTCACAGAGAGACAAGCTTTTGAGCATATTTGGGCTAGATTTCACTTCATTTGAACAGAAGCACTATTTCAACATTACTGGTCTCAGAAACCTGTAAACTGACAATCTTGAGCATTGAAGTCCTAACATAAGGTTTAGTGCATATAACTTCTAACACATTTAAAACTGTCTTACAGCATTGCAAAAACATTGTATTTCATAAGGCATAAGCATCTTTCAGTTTGGCAAGATTTGCACTGAATATTGAATGAAGCAGCTTTCTCTCATAGAGAGACAAGCTTTTGAGCAGATTTGGGCTAGATTTCACTTCATTTGAACAGAAGCACTATTTCAACATTACTGGTCTCAGAAACCTGTAAACTGACAATCTTGAGCATTGAAGTCCTAACTAAGGTTTAGTGCATATAACTTCTAACACATGAAAAACTGTCTTACAGCATTGCAAAAACATTGTATTTCATAAGGCATAAGCATCTTTCAGTTTGGCAAGATTTGCACTGAATATTGAATGAAGCAGCATTCTCTCATAGAGAGACAAGCTTTTGAGCAGATTTGGGCTAGATTTCACTTCATTTGAACAGAAGCACTATTTCAACATTATTGGTCTCAGAAACCTGTAAACTGACAATCTTGAGCATTGAAGTCCTAACATAAGTTTGTGTGCATATGTATCTTCTAACACATTAAAAACTGTCTCAACGCATTGCAGAAGTCATTTTATTTCTTAAGACATAAGCATCTTTCAGTTTGGCAAGATTTGCACTGAATATTGAATGAAGCAGCTCTATCTCACAGAGAGACAAGCTTTTGAGCATATTTGGGCTAGATTTCACTTCATTTGAACAGAAGCACTATTTCAACATTACTGGTCTCAGAAACCTGTAAACTGACAATCTTGAGCATTGAAGTCCTAACATAAGTTTTTGTGCATATAACTTCTAACACATTAAAAACTGCCTTACAGCATTGCAAAAACATTGTATTTCATAAGGCATAAGCATCTTTCAGTTTGGCAAGATTTGCACTGAATATTGAATGAAGCAGCTCTATCTCACAGAGAGACAAGCTTTTGAGCATATTTGGGCTAGATTTCACTTCATTTGAACAGAATCACTATTTAAACATAACTGGTCTCAGAAACCTGTAAACTGACAACCTTGAGCATTGAAGTCCTAACATAAGTTTTTGTGCATATAACTTCTAACACATTAAAAACTGTCTTACAGCATTGCAAAAACATTGTATTTCATAAGGCATAAGCATCTTTCAGTTTGGCAAGATTTGCACTGAATATTGAATGAAGCAGCTCTATCTCACAGAGAGACAAGCTTTTGAGCATATTTGGGCTAGATTTCACTTCATTTGAACAGAATCACTACTTAAACATAACTGGTCTCAGAAACCTGTAAACTGACAACCTTGAGCATTGAAGTCCTAACATAAGTTTTTGTGCATATAACTTCTAACACATTAAAAACTGTCTTACAGCATTGCAAAAACATTGTATTTAATAAGGCATAAGCATCTTTCAGTTTGGCAAGATTTGCACTGAATATTGAATGAAGCAGCTTTCTCTCATAGAGAGACAAGCTTTTGAGCAGATTTGGGCTAGATTTCACTTCATTTGAACAGAAGCACTATTTCAAAATTACTGGTCTCAGAAACCTGTAAACTGACAATCTTGAGCATTGAAGTCCTAACATAAGGTTTTGTGCATATAACTTCTAACACATTAAAAACTGTCTTACAGGATTGCAAAAACATTGTATTTCATAAGGCATAAGCATCTTTCAGTTTGGCAAGATTTGCACTGAATATTGAATGAAGCACCTTTCTCTCATAGAGAGACAAGCGTTTGAGCAGATTTGGGCTAGATTTCACTTCATTTGAACAGAAGCACTATTTCAACATTACTGGTCTCAGAAACCTGTAAACTGACAATCTTGAGCATTGAAGTCCTAACATATGTTTTTGTGCATATATAACTTCTAACACATTAAAAACTGTCTCAACGCATTGCAGAAGTCATTTTATTTCATAAGACATAAGCATCTTTCAGTTTGGCAAGATTTGCACTGAACATTGAATGAAGCAGCTCTATCTCACAGAGAGACAAGCTTTTGAGCAGATTTGGGCTAGATTTCACTTCATTTGAACAGAAGCACCATTTCAACATAACTGGTCTCAGAAACCTGTAAACTGACAATCTTGAGCATTGAAGTCCTAACATATGTTTTTGTGCATATAACTTCTAACACATTAAAAACTGTCTTACAGCATTGCAAAAACATTGTATTTCATAAGGCATAAGCATCTTTCAGTTTGGCAAGATTTGCACTGAATATTGAATGAAGCAGCTCTCTCTCATAGAGAAACATGCTTTTGAGCAGATTTGGGCTAGATTTCACTTTATTCGAACAGAAGCACTATTTCAACATAACTGGTCTCAGAAACCTGTAAACTGACAATCTTGAGCATTGAAGTCCCAACATAAGGTTTTGTGCATATAACTTCTAACACATTAAAAACTGTCTCAACGCATTGCAAAAACTTTGTATTTCATAAGGCATAAGCATCTTTAAGTTTGGCAAGATTTGCCCTGAACATTGAATGAAGCAGCTTTCTCTCATAGAGAGACAAGCTTTTGAGCAGATTTGGGCTAGATTTCACTTCATTTGAACAGAAGCACTATTTCAACATTACTGGTCTCAGAAACCTGTAAACTGACAATCTTGAGTATTAAAGTCCTAACATAAGTTTTTGTGCATATAACTTCTAACACATTAAAAACTTTCTCAACGCATTGCAGAAGTCATTTTATTTCATAAGACGTAAGCATCTTTCAGTTTGGCAAGATTTGCACTGAATATTGAATGAAGCAGCTCTATCTCACAGAGAGACAAGCTTTTGAGCATATTTGGGCTAGATTTCACTTCATTTGAACAGAATCACTATTTAAACATAACTGATCTCAGAAACCTGTAAACTGACAATCTTGAGCATTGAAGTCCTAACATAAGTTTTTGTGCATATAACTTCTAACACATTAAAAACTGTCTTACAGCATTGCAAAAACATTGTATTTCATAAGGCATAAGCATCTTTCAGTTTGGCAAGATTTGCACTGAATATTGAATGAAGCAGCTTTCTCTCATAGAGAGACAAGATTTTGAGCAGATTTGGGCTAGATTTCACTTCATTTGAACAGAAGCACTATTTCAACATTACTGGTCTCAGAAACCTGTAAACTGACAATCTTGAGCATTGAAGTCCTAACATAAGGTTTAGTGCATATAACTTCTAACACATTAAAAACTGTCTTACAGCATTGCAAAAACATTGTATTTCATAAGGCATAAGCATCTTTCAGTTTGGCAAGATTTGCACTGAATATTGAATGAAGCAGCATTCTCTCATAGAGAGACAAGCTTTTGAGCAGATTTGGGCTAGATTTCACTTCATTTGAACAGAAGCACTATTTTAACATTATTGGTCTCAGAAACCTGTAAACTGACAATCTTGAGCATTGAAGTCCTAACATAAGTTTTTGTGCATATAACTTCTAACACATTAAAAACTGTCTCAACGCATTGCAGAAGTCATTTTATTTCTTAAGACATAAGCATCTTTCAGTTTGGCAAGATTTGCACTGAATATTGAATGAAGCACCTTTCTCTCATAGAGAGACAACCTTTTGAGCATATTTGGGCTAGATTTCACTTCATTTGAACAGAAGCACTATTTCAACATTACTGGTCTCAGAAATCTGTAAACTGACAATCTTGAGCATTGAAGTCCTAACATCCGTCATAAGGTTTTGTGCATATAACTTCTAACACATTAAAAACTGTCTTACAGCATTGCAAAAACATTGTATTTCATAAGGCATAAGCATCTTTCAGTTTGGCAAGATTTGCACTGAATATTGAATGAAGCAGCTCTATCTCACAGAGAGACAAGCTTTTGAGCAGATTTGGGCTAGATTTCACTTCATTTGAACAGAAGCACTATTTCAACATTACTGGTCTCAGAAACCTGTAAACTGACAATCTTGAGCATTGAAGTCCTAACATAAGGTTTTGTGCATATAACTTCTAACACATTAAAAACTGTCTTACAGGATTGCAAAAACATTGTATTTCATAAGGCATTAGCATCTTTCAGTTTGGCAAGATTTGCACTGAATATTGAATGAAGCACCTTTCTCTCATAGAGAGACAAGCGTTTGAGCAGATTTGGGCTAGATTTCACTTCATTTGAACAGAAGCACTATTTCAACATTACTGGTCTCAGAAACCTGTAAACTGACAATCTTGAGCATTGAAGTCCTAACATATGTTTTTGTGCATATATAACTTCTAACACATTAAAAACTGTCTCAACGCATTGCAGAAGTCATTTTATTTCATAAGACATAAGCATCTTTCAGTTTGGCAAGATTTGCACTGAACATTGAATGAAGCAGCTCTATCTCACAGAGAGACAAGCTTTTGAGCAGATTTGGGCTAGATTTCACTTCATTTGAACAGAAGCACCATTTCAACATAACTGGTCTCAGAAACCTGTAAACTGACAATCTTGAGCATTGAAGTCCTAACATATGTTTTTGTGCATATAACTTCTAACACATTAAAAACTGTCTTACAGCATTGCAAAAACATTGTATTTCATAAGGCATAAGCATCTTTCAGTTTGGCAAGATTTGCACTGAATATTGAATGAAGCAGCTCTCTCTCATAGAGAAACATGCTTTTGAGCAGATTTGGGCTAGATTTCACTTTATTCGAACAGAAGCACTATTTCAACATAACTGGTCTCAGAAACCTGTAAACTGACAATCTTGAGCATTGAAGTCCCAACATAAGGTTTTGTGCATATAACTTCTAACACATTAAAAACTGTCTCAACGCATTGCAAAAACTTTGTATTTCATAAGGCATAAGCATCTTTAAGTTTGGCAAGATTTGCCCTGAACATTGAATGAAGCAGCTTTCTCTCATAGAGAGACAAGCTTTTGAGCAGATTTGGGCTAGATTTCACTTCATTTGAACAGAAGCACTATTTCAACATTACTGGTCTCAGAAACCTGTAAACTGACAATCTTGAGTATTAAAGTCCTAACATAAGTTTTTGTGCATATAACTTCTAACACATTAAAAACTTTCTCAACGCATTGCAGAAGTCATTTTATTTCATAAGACGTAAGCATCTTTCAGTTTGGCAAGATTTGCACTGAATATTGAATGAAGCAGCTCTATCTCACAGAGAGACAAGCTTTTGAGCATATTTGGGCTAGATTTCACTTCATTTGAACAGAATCACTATTTAAACATAACTGATCTCAGAAACCTGTAAACTGACAATCTTGAGCATTGAAGTCCTAACATAAGTTTTTGTGCATATAACTTCTAACACATTAAAAACTGTCTTACAGCATTGCAAAAACATTGTATTTCATAAGGCATAAGCATCTTTCAGTTTGGCAAGATTTGCACTGAATATTGAATGAAGCAGCTTTCTCTCATAGAGAGACAAGATTTTGAGCAGATTTGGGCTAGATTTCACTTCATTTGAACAGAAGCACTATTTCAACATTACTGGTCTCAGAAACCTGTAAACTGACAATCTTGAGCATTGAAGTCCTAACATAAGGTTTAGTGCATATAACTTCTAACACATTAAAAACTGTCTTACAGCATTGCAAAAACATTGTATTTCATAAGGCATAAGCATCTTTCAGTTTGGCAAGATTTGCACTGAATATTGAATGAAGCAGCATTCTCTCATAGAGAGACAAGCTTTTGAGCAGATTTGGGCTAGATTTCACTTCATTTGAACAGAAGCACTATTTTAACATTATTGGTCTCAGAAACCTGTAAACTGACAATCTTGAGCATTGAAGTCCTAACATAAGTTTTTGTGCATATAACTTCTAACACATTAAAAACTGTCTCAACGCATTGCAGAAGTCATTTTATTTCTTAAGACATAAGCATCTTTCAGTTTGGCAAGATTTGCACTGAATATTGAATGAAGCACCTTTCTCTCATAGAGAGACAACCTTTTGAGCATATTTGGGCTAGATTTCACTTCATTTGAACAGAAGCACTATTTCAACATTACTGGTCTCAGAAATCTGTAAACTGACAATCTTGAGCATTGAAGTCCTAACATCCGTCATAAGGTTTTGTGCATATAACTTCTAACACATTAAAAACTGTCTTACAGCATTGCAAAAACATTGTATTTCATAAGGCATAAGCATCTTTCAGTTTGGCAAGATTTGCACTGAATATTGAATGAAGCAGCTCTATCTCACAGAGAGACAAGCTTTTGAGCAGATTTGGGCTAGATTTCACTTCATTTGAACAGAAGCACTATTTCAACATTACTGGTCTCAGAAACCTGTAAACTGACAATCTTGAGCATTGAAGTCCTAACATAAGTTTTTGTGCATATAACTTCTAACACATTAAAAACTGCCTTACAGCATTGCAAAAACATTGTATTTCATAAGGCATAAGCATCTTTCAGTTTGGCAAGATTTGCACTGAATATTGAATGAAGCAGCTCTATCTCACAGAGAGACAAGCTTTTGAGCATATTTGGGCTAGATTTCACTTCATTTGAACAGAATCACTATTTAAACATAACTTGTCTCAGAAACCTGTAAAAAGACAATCTTGAGCATTGAAGTCCTAACATAAGTTTTTGTGCATATAACTTCTAAAACATTAAAAACTGTCTTACAGCATTGCAAAAACATTGTATTTCATAAGGCATAAGCATCTTTCAGTTTGGCAAGATTTGCACTGAATATTGAATGAAGCAGCTCTATCTCACAGAGAGACAAGCTTTTGAGCATATTTGGGCTAGATTTCACTTCATTTGAACAGAATCACTATTTAAACATAACTGGTCTCAGAAACCTGTAAACTGACAACCTTGAGCATTGAAGTCCTAACATAAGTTTTTGTGCATATAACTTCTAACACATTAAAAACTGTCTTACAGCATTGCAAAAACATTGTATTTCATAAGGCATAAGCATCTTTCAGTTTGGCAAGATTTGCACTGAATATTGAATGAAGCAGCTCTATCTCACAGAGAGACAAGCTTTTGAGCATATTTGGGCTAGATTTCACTTCATTTGAACAGAATCACTACTTAAACATAACTGGTCTCAGAAACCTGTAAACTGACAACCTTGAGCATTGAAGTCCTAACATAAGTTTTTGTGCATATAACTTCTAACACATTAAAAACTGTCTCAACGCATTGCAGAAGTCATTTTATTTCTTAAGACATAAGCATCTTTCAGTTTGGCAAGATTTGCACTGAATATTGAATGAAGCAGCTCTATCTCACAGAGAGACAAGCTTTTGAGCATATTTGGGCTAGATTTCACTTGATTTGAACAGAATCACTACTTAAACATAACTGGTCTCAGAAACCTGTAAACTGACAACCTTGAGCATTGAAGTCCTAACATAAGTTTTTGTGCATATAACTTCTAACACATTAAAAACTGTCTTATACAGCATTGCAAAAACATTGTATTTAATAAGGCATAAGCATCTTTCAGTTTGGCAAGATTTGCACTGAATATTGAATGAAGCAGCTCTATCTCACAGAGAGACAAGCTTTTGAGCATATTTGGGCTAGATTTCACTTCATTTGAACAGAATCACTACTTAAACATAACTGGTCTCAGAAACCTGTAAACTGACAACCTTGAGCATTGAAGTCCTAACATAAGTTTTTGTGCATATAACTTCTAACACATTAAAAACTGTCTTACAGCATTGCAAAAACATTGTATTTAATAAGGCATAAGCATCTTTCAGTTTGGCAAGATTTGCACTGAATATTGAATGAAGCAGCTTTCTCTCATAGAGAGACAAGCTTTTGAGCAGATTTGGGCGAGATTTCACTTCATTTGAACAGAAGCACTATTTCAAAATTACTGGTCTCAGAAACCTGTAAACTGACAATCTTGAGCATTGAAGTCCTAACATAAGGTTTTGTGCATATAACTTCTAACACATTAAAAACTGTCTTACAGGATTGCAAAAACATTGTATTTCATAAGGCATAAGCATCTTTCAGTTTGGCAAGATTTGCACTGAATATTGAATGAAGCACCTTTCTCTCATAGAGAGACAAGCGTTTGAGCAGATTTGGGCTAGATTTCACTTCATTTGAACAGAAGCACTATTTCAACATTACTGGTCTCAGAAACCTGTAAACTGACAATCTTGAGCATTGAAGTCCTAACATATGTTTTTGTGCATATATAACTTCTAACACATTAAAAACTGTCTCAACGCATTGCAGAAGTCATTTTATTTCATAAGACATAAGCATCTTTCAGTTTGGCAAGATTTGCACTGAACATTGAATGAAGCAGCTCTATCTCACAGAGAGACAAGCTTTTGAGCAGATTTGGGCTAGATTTCACTTCATTTGAACAGAAGCACCATTTCAACATAACTGGTCTCAGAAACCTGTAAACTGACAATCTTGAGCATTGAAGTCCTAACATATGTTTTTGTGCATATAACTTCTAACACATTAAAAACTGTCTTACAGCATTGCAAAAACATTGTATTTCATAAGGCATAAGCATCTTTCAGTTTGGCAAGATTTGCACTGAATATTGAATGAAGCAGCTCTCTCTCATAGAGAAACATGCTTTTGAGCAGATTTGGGCTAGATTTCACTTTATTCGAACAGAAGCACTATTTCAACATAACTGGTCTCAGAAACCTGTAAACTGACAATCTTGAGCATTGAAGTCCCAACATAAGGTTTTGTGCATATAACTTCTAACACATTAAAAACTGTCTCAACGCATTGCAAAAACTTTGTATTTCATAAGGCATAAGCATCTTTAAGTTTGGCAAGATTTGCCCTGAACCTTGAATGAAGCAGCTTTCTCTCATAGAGAGACAAGCTTTTGAGCAGATTTGGGCTAGATTTCACTTCATTTGAACAGAAGCACTATTTCAACATTACTGGTCTCAGAAACCTGTAAACTGACAATCTTGAGTATTAAAGTCCTAACATAAGTTTTTGTGCATATAACTTCTAACACATTAAAAACTTTCTCAACGCATTGCAGAAGTCATTTTATTTCATAAGACGTAAGCATCTTTCAGTTTGGCAAGATTTGCACTGAATATTGAATGAAGCAGCTCTATCTCACAGAGAGACAAGCTTTTGAGCATATTTGGGCTAGATTTCACTTCATTTGAACAGAATCACTATTTAAACATAACTGATCTCAGAAACCTGTAAACTGACAATCTTGAGCATTGAAGTCCTAACATAAGTTTTTGTGCATATAACTTCTAACACATTAAAAACTGTCTTACAGCATTGCAAAAACATTGTATTTCATAAGGCATAAGCATCTTTCAGTTTGGCAAGATTTGCACTGAATATTGAATGAAGCAGCTTTCTCTCATAGAGAGACAAGATTTTGAGCAGATTTGGGCTAGATTTTACTTCATTTGAACAGAAGCACTATTTCAACATTACTGGTCTCAGAAACCTGTAAACTGACAATCTTGAGCATTGAAGTCCTAACATAAGGTTTAGTGCATATAACTTCTAACACATTAAAAACTGTCTTACAGCATTGCAAAAACATTGTATTTCATAAGGCATAAGCATCTTTCAGTTTGGCAAGATTTGCACTGAATATTGAATGAAGCAGCATTCTCTCATAGAGAGACAAGCTTTTGAGCAGATTTGGGCTAGATTTCACTTCATTTGAACAGAAGCACTATTTTAACATTATTGGTCTCAGAAACCTGTAAACTGACAATCTTGAGCATTGAAGTCCTAACATAAGTTTTTGTGCATATAACTTCTAACACATTAAAAACTGTCTCAACGCATTGCAGAAGTCATTTTATTTCTTAAGACATAAGCATCTTTCAGTTTGGCAAGATTTGCACTGAATATTGAATGAAGCACCTTTCTCTCATAGAGAGACAACCTTTTGAGCATATTTGGGCTAGATTTCACTTCATTTGAACAGAAGCACTATTTCAACATTACTGGTCTCAGAAATCTGTAAACTGACAATCTTGAGCATTGAAGTCCTAACATCCGTCATAAGGTTTTGTGCATATAACTTCTAACACATTAAAAACTGTCTTACAGCATTGCAAAAACATTGTATTTCATAAGGCATAAGCATCTTTCAGTTTGGCAAGATTTGCACTGAATATTGAATGAAGCAGCTCTATCTCACAGAGAGACAAGCTTTTGAGCAGATTTGGGCTAGATTTCACTTCATTTGAACAGAAGCACTATTTCAACATTACTGGTCTCAGAAACCTGTAAACTGACAATCTTGAGCATTGAAGTCCTAACATAAGTTTTTGTGCATATAACTTCTAACACATTAAAAACTGCCTTACAGCATTGCAAAAACATTGTATTTCATAAGGCATAAGCATCTTTCAGTTTGGCAAGATTTGCACTGAATATTGAATGAAGCAGCTCTATCTCACAGAGAGACAAGCTTTTGAGCATATTTGGGCTAGATTTCACTTCATTTGAACAGAATCACTATTTAAACATAACTTGTCTCAGAAACCTGTAAAAAGACAATCTTGAGCATTGAAGTCCTAACATAAGTTTTTGTGCATATAACTTCTAAAACATTAAAAACTGTCTTACAGCATTGCAAAAACATTGTATTTCATAAGGCATAAGCATCTTTCAGTTTGGCAAGATTTGCACTGAATATTGAATGAAGCAGCTCTATCTCACAGAGAGACAAGCTTTTGAGCATATTTGGGCTAGATTTCACTTCATTTGAACAGAATCACTATTTAAACATAACTGGTCTCAGAAACCTGTAAACTGACAACCTTGAGCATTGAAGTCCTAACATAAGTTTTTGTGCATATAACTTCTAACACATTAAAAACTGTCTTACAGCATTGCAAAAACATTGTATTTCATAAGGCATAAGCATCTTTCAGTTTGGCAAGATTTGCACTGAATATTGAATGAAGCAGCTCTATCTCACAGAGAGACAAGCTTTTGAGCATATTTGGGCTAGATTTCACTTCATTTGAACAGAATCACTACTTAAACATAACTGGTCTCAGAAACCTGTAAACTGACAACCTTGAGCATTGAAGTCCTAACATAAGTTTTTGTGCATATAACTTCTAACACATTAAAAACTGTCTCAACGCATTGCAGAAGTCATTTTATTTCTTAAGACATAAGCATCTTTCAGTTTGGCAAGATTTGCACTGAATATTGAATGAAGCAGCTCTATCTCACAGAGAGACAAGCTTTTGAGCATATTTGGGCTAGATTTCACTTGATTTGAACAGAATCACTACTTAAACATAACTGGTCTCAGAAACCTGTAAACTGACAATCTTGAGCATTAAAGTCCCAACATAAGTTTTTGTGCATATAACTTCTAACACATTAAAAACTGTCTTACAGCATTGCAAAAACATTGTATTTCATAAGGCATAAGCATCTTTCAGTTTGGCAAGATTTGCACTGAATATTGAATGAAGCAGCATTCTCTCATAGAGAGACAAGCTTTTGAGCAGATTTGGGCTAGATTTCACTTCATTTGAACAGAAGCACTATTTCAACATTATTGGTCTCAGAAACCTGTAAACTGACAATCTTGAGCATTAAAGTCCTAACATAAGTTTTTGTGCATATATATCTTCTAACACATTAAAAACTGTCTCAACGCATTGCAGAAGTCATTTTATTTCTTAAGACATAAGCATCTTTCAGTTTGGCAAGATTTGCACTGAATATTGAATGAAGCACCTTTCTCTCATAGAGAGACAAGCTTTTGAGCATATTTGGGCTAGATTTCACTTCATTTGAACAGAAGCACTATTTCAACATTACTGGTCTCAGAAACCTGTAAACTGACAATCTTGAGCATTGAAGTCCTAACATCCGTCATAAGGTTTTGTGCATATAACTTCTAACACATTGAAAACTGTCTTACAGCATTGCAAAAACATTGTATTTCATAAGGCATAAGCATCTTTCAGTTTGGCAAGATTTGCACTGAATATTGAATGAAGCAGCTCTATCTCACAGAGAGACAAGCTTTTGAGCATATTTGGGCTAGATTTCACTTCATTTGAACAGAAGCACTATTTCAACATTACTGGTCTCAGAAACCTGTAAACTGACAATCTTGAGCATTGAAGTCCTAACATAAGGTTTAGTGCATATAACTTCTAACACATTAAAAACTGTCTTACAGCATTGCAAAAACATTGTATTTCATAAGGCATAAGCATCTTTCAGTTTGGCAAGATTTGCACTGAATATTGAATGAAGCACCGCTCTCTCATAGAGACACAAGCTTTTGAGCAGATTTGAGCTAGATTTCACTTCATTTGAACAGAAGCACTATTTCAACATTACTGGTCTCAGAAACTTGTAAACTGACAATCTTGAGCTTTGAAGTCCTAACATAAGTTTTTGTGCATATAACTTCTAACACATTACAAACTGTCTTACAGCATTGCAAAAACATTGTATTTCATAAGGCATAAGCATCTTTCAGTTTGGCAAGATTTGCACTGAATATTGAATGAAGCAGCTTTCTCTCATAGAGAGACAAGCTTTTGAGCAGATTTGGGCTAGATTTCACTTCATTTGAACAGAAGCACTATTTCAACATTACTGGTCTCAGAAACCTGTAAACTGACAATCTTGAGCATTGAAGTCCTAAAATAAGTTTTTGTGCATATAACTTCTAACACATAAAAAACTGTCTCAACGCATTGCAAAAACATTGTATTTCATAAGGCATAAGCATCTTTCAGTTTGGCAAGATTTGCACTGAATATTGAATGAAGCAGCTTTCTCTCATAGAGAGACAAGCTTTTGAGCAGATTTGGGCTAGATTTCACTTCATTTGAACAGAAGCACTATTTCAACATTACTGGTCTCAGAAACCTGTAAACTGACAATCTTGAGCATTGAAGTCCTAACATAAGTTTTTGTGCATATAACTTCTAACACATTAAAAACTGTCTTACAGCATTGCAAAAACATTGTATTTCATAAGGCATAAGCATCTTTCAGTTTGGCAAGATTTGCACTGAATATTGAATGAAGCAGCTCTATCTCACAGAGAGACAAGCTTTTGAGCATATTTGGGCTAGATTTCACTTCATTTGAACAGAAGCACTATTTCAACATTACTGGTCTCAGAAACCTGTAAACTGACAATCTTGAGCATTGAAGTCCTAACATAAGGTTTAGTGCATATAACTTCTAACACATTTAAAACTGTCTTACAGCATTGCAAAAACATTGTATTTCATAAGGCATAAGCATCTTTCAGTTTGGCAAGATTTGCACTGAATATTGAATGAAGCAGCTTTCTCTCATAGAGAGACAAGCTTTTGAGCAGATTTGGGCTAGATTTCACTTCATTTGAACAGAAGCACTATTTCAACATTACTGGTCTCAGAAACCTGTAAACTGACAATCTTGAGCATTGAAGTCCTAACTAAGGTTTAGTGCATATAACTTCTAACACATGAAAAACTGTCTTACAGCATTGCAAAAACATTGTATTTCATAAGGCATAAGCATCTTTCAGTTTGGCAAGATTTGCACTGAATATTGAATGAAGCAGCATTCTCTCATAGAGAGACAAGCTTTTGAGCAGATTTGGGCTAGATTTCACTTCATTTGAACAGAAGCACTATTTCAACATTATTGGTCTCAGAAACCTGTAAACTGACAATCTTGAGCATTGAAGTCCTAACATAAGTTTTTGTGCATATATATCTTCTAACACATTAAAAACTGTCTCAACGCATTGCAGAAGTCATTTTATTTCTTAAGACATAAGCATCTTTCAGTTTGGCAAGATTTGCACTGAATATTGAATGAAGCACCTTTCTCTCATAGAGAGACAAGCTTTTGAGCATATTTGGGCTAGATTTCACTTCATTTGAACAGAAGCACTATTTCAACATTACTGGTCTCAGAAACCTGTAAACTGACAATCTTGAGCATTGAAGTCCTAACATCCGTCATAAGGTTTTGTGCATATAACTTCTAACACATTAAAAACTGTCTTACAGCATTGCAAAAACATTGTATTTCATAAGGCATAAGCATCTTTCAGTTTGGCAAGATTTGCACTGAATATTGAATGAAGCAGCTCTATCTCACAGAGAGACAAGCTTTTGAGCATATTTGGGCTAGATTTCACTTCATTTGAACAGAAGCACTATTTCAACATTACTGGTCTCAGAAACCTGTAAACTGACAATCTTGAGCATTGAAGTCCTAACATAAGGTTTAGTGCATATAACTTCTAACACATTAAAAACTGTCTTACAGCATTGCAAAAACATTGTATTTCATAAGGCATAAGCATCTTTCAGTTTGGCAAGATTTGCACTGAATATTGAATGAAGCACCTCTCTCTCATAGAGACACAAGCTTTTGAGCAGATTTGAGCTAGATTTCACTTCATTTGAACAGAAGCACTATTTCAACATTACTGGTCTCAGAAACCTGTAAACTGACAATCTTGAGCATTGAAGTCCTAACATTAGTTTTTGTGCATATAACTTCTAACACATTAAAAACTGTCTCAACGCATTGCAAAAACATTGTATTTCATAAGGCATAAGCATCTTTCAGTTTGGCAAGATTTGCACTGAATATTGAATGAAGCAGCTTTCTCTCATAGAGAGACAAGCTTTTGAGCAGATTTGGGCTAGATTTCACTTCATTTGAACAGAAGCACTATTTCAACATTACTGGTCTCAGAAACCTGTAAACTGACAATCTTGAGCATTGAAGTCCTAACATAAGTTTTTGTGCATATAACTTCTAACACATTAAAAACTGTCTCCACTGCATTGCAGAAATCATTTTATTTCATAAGACATAAGCATCTTTCAGTTTGGCAAGATTTGGACTGAATATTGAATAAAGCAGCTTTCTCTCATAGAGAGACAAGCATTTGAGCAGATTTGGGCTAGATTTCACTTCATTTGAACAAAAGCACTATTTCATCATAACTGGTCTCAGAAACTTGTAAACTGACAATCTTGAGTATTGAAGTCCTAACATAAGGTTTTGTGCATATAACTTCTAACACATTAAAAACTGTCTCACAGCATTGCAAAAACATTGTATTTCATAAGGCATAAGCATCTTTCAGTTTGGCAAGATTTGCACTGAATATTGAATGAAGCAGCTCTATCTCACAGAGAGACAAGCTTTTGAGCATATTTGGGCTAGATTTCACTTCATTTGAACAGAATCACTATTTAAACATAACTGGTCTCAGAAACCTGTAAACTGACAATCTTGAGCATTGAAGTCCTAACATAAGTTTTTGTGCATATAACTTCTAACACATTAAAAACTGTCTTACAGCATTGCAAAAACATTGTATTTCATAAGGCATAAGCATCTTTCAGTTTGGCAAGATTTGCACTGAATATTGAATGAAGCAGCTCTATCTCACAGAGAGACAAGCTTTTGAGCATATTTGGGCTAGATTTCACTTCATTTGAACAGAATCACTATTTAAAAATAACTGGTCTCAGAAACCTGTAAACTGACAATCTTGAGCATTGAAGTCCCAACATAAGGTTTTGTGCATATAACTTCTAACACATTAAAAACTGTCTCAACGCATTGCAAAAACGTTGTATTTCATAAGGCATAAGCATCTTTCAGTTTGGCAAGATTTGCACTGATCATTGAATGAAGCAGCTCTCTCTCACAGAGAGACAAGCTTTTGAGCATATTTGGGCTAGATTTCACTTCATTTGAACAGAATCACTACTTAAACATAACTGGTCTCAGAAACCTGTAAACTGACAACCTTGAGCATTGAAGTCCTAACATAAGTTTTTGTGCATATAACTTCTAACACATTACAAACTGTCTTACAGCATTGCAAAAACATTGTATTTAATAAGGCATAAGCATCTTTCAGTTTGGCAAGATTTGCACTGAATATTGAATGAAGCAGCTTTCTCTCATAGAGAGACAAGCTTTTGAGCAGATTTGGGCTAGATTTCACTTCATTTGAACAGAAGCACTATTTCAACATTACTGGTCTCAGAAACCTGTAAACTGACAATCTTGAGCATTGAAGCCCTAAAATAAGTTTTTGTGCATATAACTTCTAACACATTAAAAACTGTCTCAACGCATTGCCGAAGTCATTTTATTTCTTAAGACATAAGCATCTTTCAGTTTGGCAAGATTTGCACTGAATATTGAATGAAGCAGCTCTATCTCACAGAGAGACAAGCTTTTGAGCATATTTGGGCTAGATTTCACTTCATTTGAACAGAATCACTATTTAAACATAACTGGTCTCAGAAACCTTTAAACTGACAATCTTGAGCATTGAAGTCCTAACATAAGTTTTTGTGCATATAACTTCTAACACATTAAAAACTGTCTCAACGCATTGCAGAAGTCATTTTATTTCTTAAGACATAAGCATCTTTCAGTTTGGCAAGATTTGCACTGAATATTGAATGAAGCAGCTTTCTCTCATAGAGAGACAAGCTTTTGAGCAGATTTGGGCTAGATTTCACTTCATTTGAACAGAAGCACTATTTCAACATTACTGGTCTCAGAAACCTGTAAACTGACAATCTTGAGCATTGAAGTCCTAACATAAGTTTTTGTGCATATAACTTCTAACACATTAAAAACTGTCTCCACTGCATTGCAGAAATCATTTTATTTCATAAGACATAAGCATCTTTCAGTTTGGCAAGATTTGCACTGAATATTGAATAAAGCAGCTTTCTCTCATAGAGAGACAAGCATTTGAGCAGATTTGGGCTAGATTTCACTTCATTTGAACAAAAGCACTATTTCATCATAACTGGTCTCAGAAACTTGTAAACTGACAATCTTGAGTATTGAAGTCCTAACATAAGGTTTTGTGCATATAACTTCTAACACATTAAAAACTGTCTCACAGCATTGCAAAAACATTGTATTTCATAAGGCATAAGCATCTTTCAGTTTGGCAAGATTTGCACTGAATATTGAATGAAGCAGCTCTATCTCACAGAGAGACAAGCTATTGAGCATATTTGGGCTAGATTTCACTTCATTTGAACAGAATCACTATTTAAACATAACTGGTCTCAGAAACCTGTAAACTGACAATCTTGAGCATTGAAGTCCTAACATAAGTTTTTGTGCATATAACTTCTAACACATTAAAAACTGTCTTACAGCATTGCAAAAACATTGTATTTCATAAGGCATAAGCATCTTTCAGTTTGGCAAGATTTGCACTGAATATTGAATGAAGCAGCTCTATCTCACAGAGAGACAAGCTTTTGAGCATATTTGGGCTAGATTTCACTTCATTTGAACAGAATCACTATTTAAACATAACTGGTCTCAGAAACCTGTAAACTGACAATCTTGAGCATTGAAGTCCCAACATAAGGTTTTGTGCATATAACTTCTAACACATTAAAAACTGTCTCAACGCATTGCAAAAACTTTGTATTTCATAAGGCATAAGCATCTTTCAGTTTGGCAAGATTTGCACTGATCATTGAATGAAGCAGCTTTCTCTCATAGAGAGACAAGCTTTTGAGCAGATTTGGGCTAGATTTCACTTCATTTGAACAGAAGCACTATTTCAACATTACTGGTCTCAGAAACATGTAAACTGACAATCTTGAGCATTAAAGTCCTAACATAAGTTTTTGTGCATATAACTTCTAACACATTAAAAACTGTCTCACTGCATTGCAGAAATCATTTTATTTCATAAGACATAAGCATCTTTCAGTTTGGCAAGATTTGCACTGAATATTGAATAAAGCAGCTTTCTCTCATAGAGAGACAAGCATTTGAGCAGATTTGGGCTAGATTTCACTTCATTTGAACAAAAGCACTATTTCATCATAACTGGTCTCAGAAACTTGTAAACTGACAATCTTGAGTATTGAAGTCCTAACATAAGGTTTTGTGCATATAACTTCTAACACATTAAAAACTGTCTTACAGCATTGCAAAAACATTGTATTTCATAAGGCATAAGCATCTTTCAGTTTGGCAAGATTTGCACTGAATATTGAATGAAGCAGCTCTATCTCACAGAGAGACAAGCTTTTGAGCATATTTGGGCTAGATTTCACTTCATTTGAACAGAATCACTACTTAAACATAACTGGTCTCAGAAACCTGTAAACTGACAACCTTGAGCATTGAAGTCCTAACATAAGTTTTTGTGCATATAACTTCTAACACATTAAAAACTGTCTTACAGCATTGCAAAAAACATTGTATTTAATAAGGCATAAGCATCTTTCAGTTTGGCAAGATTTGCACTGAATATTGAATGAAGCAGATTTCTCTCATAGAGAGACAAGCTTTTGAGCATATTTGGGCTAGATTTCACTTCATTTGAACAGAATCACTATTTAAAAATAACTGGTCTCAGAAACCTGTAAACTGACAATCTTGAGCATTGAAGTCCCAACATAAGGTTTTGTGCATATAACTTCTAACACATTAAAAACTGTCTCAACGCATTGCAAAAACGTTGTATTTCATAAGGCATAAGCATCTTTCAGTTTGGCAAGATTTGCACTGATCATTGAATGAAGCAGCTCTCTCTCACAGAGAGACAAGCTTTTGAGCATATTTGGGCTAGATTTCACTTCATTTGAACAGAATCACTACTTAAACATAACTGGTCTCAGAAACCTGTAAACTGACAACCTTGAGCATTGAAGTCCTAACATAAGTTTTTGTGCATATAACTTCTAACACATTACAAACTGTCTTACAGCATTGCAAAAACATTGTATTTAATAAGGCATAAGCATCTTTCAGTTTGGCAAGATTTGCACTGAATATTGAATGAAGCAGCTTTCTCTCATAGAGAGACAAGCTTTTGAGCAGATTTGGGCTAGATTTCACTTCATTTGAACAGAAGCACTATTTCAACATTACTGGTCTCAGAAACCTGTAAACTGACAATCTTGAGCATTGAAGCCCTAAAATAAGTTTTTGTGCATATAACTTCTAACACATTAAAAACTGTCTCAACGCATTGCCGAAGTCATTTTATTTCTTAAGACATAAGCATCTTTCAGTTTGGCAAGATTTGCACTGAATATTGAATGAAGCAGCTCTATCTCACAGAGAGACAAGCTTTTGAGCATATTTGGGCTAGATTTCACTTCATTTGAACAGAATCACTATTTAAACATAACTGGTCTCAGAAACCTTTAAACTGACAATCTTGAGCATTGAAGTCCTAACATAAGTTTTTGTGCATATAACTTCTAACACATTAAAAACTGTCTCAACGCATTGCAGAAGTCATTTTATTTCTTAAGACATAAGCATCTTTCAGTTTGGCAAGATTTGCACTGAATATTGAATGAAGCAGCTTTCTCTCATAGAGAGACAAGCTTTTGAGCAGATTTGGGCTAGATTTCACTTCATTTGAACAGAAGCACTATTTCAACATTACTGGTCTCAGAAACCTGTAAACTGACAATCTTGAGCATTGAAGTCCTAACATAAGTTTTTGTGCATATAACTTCTAACACATTAAAAACTGTCTCCACTGCATTGCAGAAATCATTTTATTTCATAAGACATAAGCATCTTTCAGTTTGGCAAGATTTGCACTGAATATTGAATGAAGCAGCTTTCTCTCATAGAGAGACAAGCTTTTGAGCAGATTTGGGCTAGATTTCACTTCATTTGAACAGAAGCACTATTTCAACATTACTGGTCTCAGAAACCTGTAAACTGACAATCTTGACCATTGAAGTCCTAACATAAGGTTTAGTGCATATAACTTCTAACACATTAAAAACTGTCTTACAGCATTGCAAAAACATTGTATTTCATAAGGCATAAGCATCATTCAGTTTGGCAAGATTTGCACTGAATATTGAATGAAGCAGCATTCTCTCATAGAGAGACAAGCTTTTGAGCAGATTTGGGCTAGATTTCACTTCATTTGAACAGAAGCACTATTTCAACATTATTGGTCTCAGAAACCTGTAAACTGACAATCTTGAGCATTGAAGTCCTAACATAAGTTTTTGTGCATATAACTTCTAACACATTAAAAACTGTCTCAACGCATTGCAGAAGTCATTTTATTTCTTAAGACATAAGCATCTTTCAGTTTGGCAAGATTTGCACTGAATATTGAATGAAGCACCTTTCTCTCATAGAGAGACAACCTTCTGAGCATATTTGGGCTAGATTTCACTTCATTTGAACAGAAGCACTATTTCAACATTACTGGTCTCAGAAACCTGTAAACTGACAATCTTGAGCATTGAAGTCCTAACATCCGTCATAAGGTTTTGTGCATATAACTTCTAACACATTAAAAACTGTCTTACAGCATTGCAAAAACATTGTATTTCATAAGGCATAAGCATCTTTCAGTTTGGCAAGATTTGCACTGAATATTGAATGAAGCAGCTTTCTCTCATAGAGAGACAAGCTTTTGAGCAGATTTGGGCTAGATTTCACTTCATTTGAACAGAAGCACTATTTCAACATTACTGGTCTCAGAAACCTGTAAACTGACAATCTTGAGCATTGAAGTCCTAACATAAGGTTTAGTGCATATAACTTCTAACACATTAAAAACTGTCTTACAGCATTGCAAAAACATTGTATTTCATAAGGCATAAGCATCATTCAGTTTGGCAAGATTTGCACTGAATATTGAATGAAGCAGCATTCTCTCATAGAGAGACAAGCTTTTGAGCAGATTTGGGCTAGATTTCACTTCATTTGAACAGAAGCACTATTTCAACATTATTGGTCTCAGAAACCTGTAAACTGACAATCTTGAGCATTGAAGTCCTAACATAAGTTTTTGTGCATATAACTTCTAACACATTAAAAACTGTCTCAACGCATTGCAGAAGTCATTTTATTTCTTAAGACATAAGCATCTTTCAGTTTGGCAAGATTTGCACTGAATATTGAATGAAGCACCTTTCTCTCATAGAGAGACAACCTTCTGAGCATATTTGGGCTAGATTTCACTTCATTTGAACAGAAGCACTATTTCAACATTACTGGTCTCAGAAACCTGTAAACTGACAATCTTGAGCATTGAAGTCCTAACATCCGTCATAAGGTTTTGTGCATATAACTTCTAACACATTAAAAACTGTCTTACAGCATTGCAAAAACATTGTATTTCATAAGGCATAAGCATCTTTCAGTTTGGCAAGATTTGCACTGAATATTGAATGAAGCAGCTCTATCTCACAGAGAGACAAGCTTTTGAGCATATTTGGGCTAGATTTCACTTCATTTGAACAGAAGCACTATTTCAACATTACTGGTCTCAGAAACCTGTAAACTGACAATCTTGAGCATTGAAGTCCTAACATAGGTTTTTGTGCATATAACTTCTAACACATTAAAAACTGTCTTAAAGCATTGCAAAAACATTGTATTTCATAAGGCATAAGCATCTTTCAGTTTGGCAAGATTTGCACTGAATATTGAATGAAGCAGCTTTCTCTCATAGAGAGACAAGCTTTTGAGCAGATTTGGGCTAGATTTCACTTCATTTGAACAGAAGCACTATTTCAACATTACTGGTCTCAGAAACCTGTAAACTGACAATCTTGAGCATTGAAGTCCTAACATAAGGTTTAGTGCATATAACTTCTAACACATTAAAAACTGTCTTACAGCATTGCAAAAACATTGTATTTCATAAGGCATAAGCATCATTCAGTTTGGCAAGATTTGCACTGAATATTGAATGAAGCAGCATTCTCTCATAGAGAGACAAGCTTTTGAGCAGATTTGGGCTAGATTTCACTTCATTTGAACAGAAGCACTATTTCAACATTATTGGTCTCAGAAACCTGTAAACTGACAATCTTGAGCATTGAAGTCCTAACATAAGTTTTTGTGCATATAACTTCTAACACATTAAAAACTGTCTCAACGCATTGCAGAAGTCATTTTATTTCTTAAGACATAAGCATCTTTCAGTTTGGCAAGATTTGCACTGAATATTGAATGAAGCACCTTTCTCTCATAGAGAGACAACCTTCTGAGCATATTTGGGCTAGATTTCACTTCATTTGAACAGAAGCACTATTTCAACATTACTGGTCTCAGAAACCTGTAAACTGACAATCTTGAGCATTGAAGTCCTAACATCCGTCATAAGGTTTTGTGCATATAACTTCTAACACATTAAAAACTGTCTTACAGCATTGCAAAAACATTGTATTTCATAAGGCATAAGCATCTTTCAGTTTGGCAAGATTTGCACTGAATATTGAATGAAGCAGCTCTATCTCACAGAGAGACAAGCTTTTGAGCATATTTGGGCTAGATTTCACTTCATTTGAACAGAAGCACTATTTCAACATTACTGGTCTCAGAAACCTGTAAACTGACAATCTTGAGCATTGAAGTCCTAACATAGGTTTTTGTGCATATAACTTCTAACACATTAAAAACTGTCTTAAAGCATTGCAAAAACATTGTATTTCATAAGGCATAAGCATCTTTCAGTTTGGCAAGATTTGCACTGAATATTGAATGAAGCAGCTTTCTCTCATAGAGAGACAAGCTTTTGAGCAGATTTGGGCTAGATTTCACTTCATTTGAACAGAAGCACTATTTCAACATTACTGGTCTCAGAAACCTGTAAACTGACAATCTTGAGCATTGAAGTCCTAACATAAGGTTTAGTGCATATAACTTCTAACACATTAAAAACTGTCTTACAGCATTGCAAAAACATTGTATTTCATAAGGCATAAGCATCATTCAGTTTGGCAAGATTTGCACTGAATATTGAATGAAGCAGCATTCTCTCATAGAGAGACAAGCTTTTGAGCAGATTTGGGCTAGATTTCACTTCATTTGAACAGAAGCACTATTTCAACATTATTGGTCTCAGAAACCTGTAAACTGACAATCTTGAGCATTGAAGTCCTAACATAAGTTTTTGTGCATATAACTTCTAACACATTAAAAACTGTCTCAACGCATTGCAGAAGTCATTTTATTTCTTAAGACATAAGCATCTTTCAGTTTGGCAAGATTTGCACTGAATATTGAATGAAGCACCTTTCTCTCATAGAGAGACAACCTTCTGAGCATATTTGGGCTAGATTTCACTTCATTTGAACAGAAGCACTATTTCAACATTACTGGTCTCAGAAACCTGTAAACTGACAATCTTGAGCATTGAAGTCCTAACATCCGTCATAAGGTTTTGTGCATATAACTTCTAACACATTAAAAACTGTCTTACAGCATTGCAAAAACATTGTATTTCATAAGGCATAAGCATCTTTCAGTTTGGCAAGATTTGCACTGAATATTGAATGAAGCAGCTCTATCTCACAGAGAGACAAGCTTTTGAGCATATTTGGGCTAGATTTCACTTCATTTGAACAGAAGCACTATTTCAACATTACTGGTCTCAGAAACCTGTAAACTGACAATCTTGAGCATTGAAGTCCTAACATAAGTTTTTGTGCATATAACTTCTAACACATTAAAAACTGTCTTACAGCATTGCAAAAACATTGTATTTCATAAGGCATAAGCATCTTTCAGTTTGGCAAGATTTGCACTGAATATTGAATGAAGCAGCTCTATCTCACAGAGAGACAAGCTTTTGAGCATATTTGGGCTAGATTTCACTTCATTTGAACAGAATCACTATTTAAACATAACTGGTCTCAGAAACCTGTAAAATGACAATCTTGAGCATTGAAGTCCTAACATAAGTTTTTGTGCATATAACTTCTAACACATTAAAAACTGTCTTACAGCATTGCAAAAACATTGTATTTCATAAGGCATAAGCATCTTTCAGTTTGGCAAGATTTGCACTGAATATTGAATGAAGCAGCTCTATCTCACAGAGAGACAAGCTTTTGAGCATATTTGGGCTAGATTTCACTTCATTTGAACAGAATCACTATTTAAACATAACTGGTCTCAGAAACCTGTAAACTGACAATCTTGAGCATTGAAGTCCTAACATAAGTTTTTGTGCATATAACTTCTAACACATTAAAAACTGTCTTACAGCATTGCAAAAACATTGTATTTCATAAGGCATAAGCATCTTTCAGTTTGGCAAGATTTGCACTGAATATTGAATGAAGCAGCTCTATCTCACAGACAGACAAGCTTTTGAGCATATTTGGGCTAGATTTCACTTCATTTGAACAGAATCACTATTTCAACATTAATGGTCTCAGAAACCTGTAAACTAACAATCTTGAGCATTGAAGTCCTAACATAAGTTTTTGTGTATATAACTTCTAACACATTAAAAACTGTCTTACAGCATTGCAAAAACATTGTATTTCATAAGGCATAAGCATCTTTCAGTTTGGCAAGATTTGCACTGAATATTGAATGAAGCAGCTTTCTCGCATAGAGAGACAAGCTTTTGAGCAGATTTGGGCTAGATTTCACTTCATTTGAACAGAAGCACTATTTCAACATTACTGGTCTCAGAAACCTGTAAACTGACAATCTTGAGCATTGAAGTCCTAACTAAGGTTTAGTGCATATAACTTCTAACACATTAAAAACTGTCTTACAGCATTGCAAAAACATTGTATTTCATAAGGCATAAGCATCTTTCAGTTTGGCAAGATTTGCACTGAATATTGAATGAAGCAGCATTCTCTCATAGAGAGACAAGCTTTTGAGCAGATTTGGGCTAGATTTCACTTCATTTGAACAGAAGCACTATTTCAACATTATTGGTCTCAGAAACCTGTAAACTGACAATCTTGAGCATTAAAGTCCTAACATAAGTTTTTGTGCATATATATCTTCTAACACATTAAAAACTGTCTCAACGCATTGCAGAAGTCATTTTATTTCTTAAGACATAAGCATCTTTCAGTTTGGCAAGATTTGCACTGAATATTGAATGAAGCACCTTTCTCTCATAGAGAGACAAGCTTTTGAGCATATTTGGGCTAGATTTCACTTCATTTGAACAGAAGCACTATTTCAACATTACTGGTCTCAGAAACCTGTAAACTGACAATCTTGAGCATTGAAGTCCTAACATCCGTCATAAGGTTTTGTGCATATAACTTCTAACACATTGAAAACTGTCTTACAGCATTGCAAAAACATTGTATTTCATAAGGCATAAGCATCTTTCAGTTTGGCAAGATTTGCACTGAATATTGAATGAAGCAGCTCTATCTCACAGAGAGACAAGCTTTTGAGCATATTTGGGCTAGATTTCACTTCATTTGAACAGAAGCACTATTTCAACATTACTGGTCTCAGAAACCTGTAAACTGACAATCTTGAGCATTGAAGTCCTAACATAAGGTTTAGTGCATATAACTTCTAACACATTAAAAACTGTCTTACAGCATTGCAAAAACATTGTATTTCATAAGGCATAAGCATCTTTCAGTTTGGCAAGATTTGCACTGAATATTGAATGAAGCACCGCTCTCTCATAGAGACACAAGCTTTTGAGCAGATTTGAGCTAGATTTCACTTCATTTGAACAGAAGCACTATTTCAACATTACTGGTCTCAGAAACTTGTAAACTGACAATCTTGAGCTTTGAAGTCCTAACATAAGTTTTTGTGCATATAACTTCTAACACATTACAAACTGTCTTACAGCATTGCAAAAACATTGTATTTCATAAGGCATAAGCATCTTTCAGTTTGGCAAGATTTGCACTGAATATTGAATGAAGCAGCTTTCTCTCATAGAGAGACAAGCTTTTGAGCAGATTTGGGCTAGATTTCACTTCATTTGAACAGAAGCACTATTTCAACATTACTGGTCTCAGAAACCTGTAAACTGACAATCTTGAGCATTGAAGTCCTAAAATAAGTTTTTGTGCATATAACTTCTAACACATTAAAAACTGTCTCAACGCATTGCAAAAACATTGTATTTCATAAGGCATAAGCATCTTTCAGTTTGGCAAGATTTGCACTGAATATTGAATGAAGCAGCTTTCTCTCATAGAGAGACAAGCTTTTGAGCAGATTTGGGCTAGATTTCACTTCATTTGAACAGAAGCACTATTTCAACATTACTGGTCTCAGAAACCTGTAAACTGACAATCTTGAGCATTGAAGTCCTAACATAAGTTTTTGTGCATATAACTTCTAACACATTAAAAACTGTCTCCACTGCATTGCAGAAATCATTTTATTTCATAAGACATAAGCATCTTTCAGTTTGGCAAGATTTGCACTGAATATTGAATAAAGCAGCTTTCTCTCATAGAGAGACAAGCATTTGAGCAGATTTGGGCTAGATTTCACTTCATTTGAACAAAAGCACTATTTCATCATAACTGGTCTCAGAAACTTGTAAACTGACAATCTTGAGTATTGAAGTCCGAACATAAGGTTTTGTGCATATAACTTCTAACACATTAAAAACTGTCTTACAGCATTGCAAAAACATTGTATTTCATAAGGCATAAGCATCTTTCAGTTTGGCAAGATTTGCACTGAATATTGAATAAGGCAGCTCTATCTCACAGAGAGACAAGCTTTTGAGCATATTTGGGCTAGATTTCACTTCATTTGAACAGAAGCACTATTTCAACATTACTGGTCTCAGAAACCTGTAAACTGACAATCTTGAGCATTGAAGTCCTAACTAAGGTTTAGTGCATATAACTTCTAACACATGAAAAACTGTCTTACAGCATTGCAAAAACATTGTATTTCATAAGGCATAAGCATCTTTCAGTTTGGCAAGATTTGCACTGAATATTGAATGAAGCAGCATTCTCTCATAGAGAGACAAGCTTTTGAGCAGATTTGGGCTAGATTTCACTTCATTTGAACAGAAGCACTATTTCAACATTATTGGTCTCAGAAACCTGTAAACTGACAATCTTGAGCATTGAAGTCCTAACATAAGTTTTTGTGCATATATATCTTCTAACACATTAAAAACTGTCTCAACGCATTGCAGAAGTCATTTTATTTCTTAAGACATAAGCATCTTTCAGTTTGGCAAGATTTGCACTGAATATTGAATGAAGCACCTTTCTCTCATAGAGAGACAAGCTTTTGAGCATATTTGGGCTAGATTTCACTTCATTTGAACAGAAGCACTATTTCAACATTACTGGTCTCAGAAACCTGTAAACTGACAATCTTGAGCATTGAAGTCCTAACATCCGTCATAAGGTTTTGTGCATATAACTTCTAACACATTAAAAACTGTCTTACAGCATTGCAAAAACATTGTATTTCATAAGGCATAAGCATCTTTCAGTTTGGCAAGATTTGCACTGAATATTGAATGAAGCAGCTCTATCTCACAGAGAGACAAGCTTTTGAGCATATTTGGGCTAGATTTCACTTCATTTGAACAGAAGCACTATTTCAACATTACTGGTCTCAGAAACCTGTAAACTGACAATCTTGAGCATTGAAGTCCTAACATAAGGTTTAGTGCATATAACTTCTAACACATTAAAAACTGTCTTACAGCATTGCAAAAACATTGTATTTCATAAGGCATAAGCATCTTTCAGTTTGGCAAGATTTGCACTGAATATTGAATGAAGCACCTCTCTCTCATAGAGACACAAGCTTTTGAGCAGATTTGAGCTAGATTTCACTTCATTTGAACAGAAGCACTATTTCAACATTACTGGTCTCAGAAACCTGTAAACTGACAATCTTGAGCATTGAAGTCCTAACATAAGTTTTTGTGCATATAACTTCTAACACATTAAAAACTGTCTCCACTGCATTGCAGAAATCATTTTATTTCATAAGACATAAGCATCTTTCAGTTTGGCAAGATTTGCACTGAATATTCAATAAAGCAGCTTTCTCTCATAGAGAGACAAGCATTTGAGCAGATTTGGGCTAGATTTCACTTCATTTGAACAAAAGCACTATTTCATCATAACTGGTCTCAGAAACTTGTAAACTGACAATCTTGAGTATTGAAGTCCTAACATAAGGTTTTGTGCATATAACTTCTAACACATTAAAAACTGTCTCACAGCATTGCAAAAACATTGTATTTCATAAGGCATAAGCATCTTTCAGTTTGGCAAGATTTGCACTGAATATTGAATGAAGCAGCTCTATCTCACAGAGAGACAAGCTTTTGAGCATATTTGGGCTAGATTTCACTTCATTTGAACAGAATCACTATTTAAACATAACTGGTCTCAGAAACCTGTAAACTGACAATCTTGAGCATTGAAGTCCTAACATAAGTTTTTGTGCATATAACTTCTAACACATTAAAAACTGTCTTACAGCATTGCAAAAACATTGTATTTCATAAGGCATAAGCATCTTTCAGTTTGGCAAGATTTGCACTGAATATTGAATGAAGCAGCTCTATCTCACAGAGAGACAAGCTTTTGAGCATATTTGGGCTAGATTTCACTTCATTTGAACAGAATCACTATTTAAAAATAACTGGTCTCAGAAACCTGTAAACTGACAATCTTGAGCATTGAAGTCCCAACATAAGTTTTTGTGCATATAACTTCTAACACATTAAAAACTGTCTTACAGCATTGCAAAAACGTTGTATTTCATAAGGCATAAGCATCTTTCAGTTTGGCAAGATTTGCACTGATCATTGAATGAAGCAGCTCTCTCTCACAGAGAGACAAGCTTTTGAGCATATTTGGGCTAGATTTCACTTCATTTGAACAGAATCACTACTTAAACATAACTGGTCTCAGAAACCTGTAAACTGACAACCTTGAGCATTGAAGTCCTAACATAAGTTTTTGTGCATATAACTTCTAACACATTAAAAACTGTCTTACAGCATTGCAAAAACATTGTATTTAATAAGGCATAAGCATCTTTCAGTTTGGCAAGATTTGCACTGAATATTGAATGAAGCAGCTTTCTCTCATAGAGAGACAAGCTTTTGAGCAGATTTGGGCTAGATTTCACTTCATTTGAACAGAAGCACTATTTCAACATTACTGGTCTCAGAAACCTGTAAACTGACAATCTTGAGCATTGAAGCCCTAACATAAGTTTTTGTGCATATAACTTCTAACACATTAAAAACTGTCTCAACGCATTGCTGAAGTCATTTTATTTCTTAAGACATAAGCATCTTTCAGTTTGGCAAGATTTGCACTGAATATTGAATGAAGCAGCTCTATCTCACAGAGAGACAAGCTTTTGAGCATATTTGGGCTAGATTTCACGTCATTTGAACAGAATCACTATTTAAACATAACTGGTCTCAGAAACCTTTAAACTGACAATCTTGAGCATTGAAGTCCTAACATAAGTTTTTGTGCATATAACTTCTAACACATTAAAAACTGTCTCAACGCATTGCAGAAGTCATTTTATTTCTTAAGACATAAGCATCTTTCAGTTTGGCAAGATTTGCACTGAATATTGAATGAAGCAGCTTTCTCTCATAGAGAGACAAGCTTTTGAGCAGATTTGGGCTAGATTTCACTTCATTTGAACAGAAGCACTATTTCAACATTACTGGTCTCAGAAACCTGTAAACTGACAATCTTGAGCATTGAAGTCCTAACATAAGTTTTTGTGCATATAACTTCTAACACATTAAAAACTGTCTTACAGCATTGCAAAAACATTGTATTTCATAAGGCATAAGCATCTTTCAGTTTGGCAAGATTTGCACTGAATATTGAATGAAGCAGCTCTATCTCACAGAGAGACAAGCTTTTGAGCATATTTGGGCTAGATTTCACTTCATTTGAACAGAATCACTATTTAAACATAACTGGTCTCAGAAACCTGTAAACTGACAATCTTGAGCATTGAAGTCCCAACATAAGGTTTTGTGCATATAACTTCTAACACATTAAAAACTGTCTCAACGCATTGCAAAAACTTTGTATTTCATAAGGCATAAGCATCTTTCAGTTTGGCAAGATTTGCACTGATCATTGAATGAAGCAGCTTTCTCTCATAGAGAGACAAGCTTTTGAGCAGATTTGGGCTAGATTTCACTTCATTTGAACAGAAGCACTATTTCAACATTACTGGTCTCAGAAACATGTAAACTGACAATCTTGAGCATTAAAGTCCTAACATAAGTTTTTGTGCATATAACTTCTAACACATTAAAAACTGTCTCACTGCATTGCAGAAATCATTTTATTTCATAAGACATAAGCATCTATCAGTTTGGCAAGATTTGCACTGAATATTGAATAAAGCAGCTTTCTCTCATAGAGAGACAAGCATTTGAGCAGATTTGGGCTAGATTTCACTTCATTTGAACAAAAGCACTATTTCATCATAACTGGTCTCAGAAACTTGTAAACTGACAATCTTGAGTATTGAAGTCCTAACATAAGGTTTTGTGCATATAACTTCTAACACATTAAAAACTGTCTTACAGCATTGCAAAAACATTGTATTTCATAAGGCATAAGCATCTTTCAGTTTGGCAAGATTTGCACTGAATATTGAATGAAGCAGCTCTATCTCACAGAGAGACAAGCTTTTGAGCATATTTGGGCTAGATTTCACTTCATTTGAACAGAATCACTACTTAAACATAACTGGTCTCAGAAACCTGTAAACTGACAACCTTGAGCATTGAAGTCCTAACATAAGTTTTTGTGCATATAACTTCTAACACATTAAAAACTGTCTTACAGCATTGCAAAAACATTGTATTTAATAAGGCATAAGCATCTTTCAGTTTGGCAAGATTTGCACTGAATATTGAATGAAGCAGCTTTCTCTCATAGAGAGACAAGCTTTTGAGCAGATTTGGGCTAGATTTCACTTCATTTGAACAGAAGCACTATTTCAAAATTACTGGTCTCAGAAACCTGTAAACTGACAACCTTGAGCATTGAAGTCCTAACATAAGTTTTTGTGCATATAACTTCTAACACATTAAAAACTGTCTTATACAGCATTGCAAAAACATTGTATTTAATAAGGCATAAGCATCTTTCAGTTTGGCAAGATTTGCACTGAATATTGAATGAAGCAGCTTTCTCTCATAGAGAGACAAGCTTTTGAGCAGATTTGGGCTAGATTTCACTTCATTTGAACAGAAGCACTATTTCAACATTACTGGTCTCAGAAACCTGTAAACTGACAATCTTGAGCATTGAAGTCCTAACATAAGGTTTAGTGCATATAACTTCTAACACATTAAAAACTGTCTTACAGCATTGCAAAAACATTGTATTTCATAAGGCATAAGCATCTTTCAGTTTGGCAAGATTTGCACTGAATATTGAATGAAGCAGCATTCTCTCATAGAGAGACAAGCTTTTGAGCAGATTTGGGCTAGATTTCACTTCATTTGAACAGAAGCACTATTTCAACATTATTGGTCTCAGAAACCTGTAAACTGACAATCTTGAGCATTGAAGTCCTAACATAAGTTTTTGTGCATATAACTTCTAACACATTAAAAACTGTCTCAACGCATTGCAGAAGTCATTTTATTTCTTAAGACATAAGCATCTTTCAGTTTGGCAAGATTTGCACTGAATATTGAATGAAGCACCTTTCTCTCATAGAGAGACAACCTTTTGAGCATATTTGGGCTAGATTTCACTTCATTTGAACAGAAGCACTATTTCAACATTACTGGTCTCAGAAACCTGTAAACTGACAATCTTGAGCATTGAAGTCCTAACATCCGTCATAAGGTTTTGTGCATATAACTTCTAACACATTAAAAACTGTCTTACAGCATTGCAAAAACATTGTATTTCATAAGGCATAAGCATCTTTCAGTTTGGCAAGATTTGCACTGAATATTGAATGAAGCAGCTCTATCTCACAGAGAGACAAGCTTTTGAGCATATTTGGGCTAGATTTCACTTCATTTGAACAGAATCACTATTTAAACATATCTGGTCTCAGAAACCTGTAAAATGACAATCTTGAGCATTGAAGTCCTAACATAAGTTTTTGTGCATATAACTTCTAACACATTAAAAACTGTCTTACAGCATTGCAAAAATATTGTATTTCATAAGGCATAAGCATCTTTCAGTTTGGCAAGATTTGCACTGAATATTGAATGAAGCAGCTCTATCTCACAGAGAGACAAGCTTTTGAGCATATTTGGGCTAGATTTCACTTCATTTGAACAGAATCACTATTTAAACATAACTGGTCTCAGAAACCTGTAAACTGACAATCTTGAGCATTGAAGTCCTAACATAAGTTTTTGTGCATATAACTTCTAACACATTAAAAACTGTCTTACAGCATTGCAAAAACATTGTATTTCATAAGGCATAAGCATCTTTCAGTTTGGCAAGATTTGCACTGAATATTGAATGAAGCAGCTTTCTCTCATAGAGAGACAACCTTTTGAGCAGATTTGGGCTAGATTTCACTTCATTTGAACAGAAGCACTATTTCAACATTACTGGTCTCAGAAACCTGTAAACTGACAATCTTGAGCATTGAAGTCCTAACATAAGTTTTTGTGCATATAACTTCTAACACATTAAAAACTGTCTCAACGCATTGCAGAAGTCATTTTATTTCTTAAGACATAAGCATCTTTCAGTTTGGCAAGATTTGCACTGAATATTGAATGAAGCACCTTTCTCTCATAGAGAGACAACCTTCTGAGCATATTTGGGCTAGATTTCACTTCATTTGAACAGAAGCACTATTTCAACATTACTGGTCTCAGAAACCTGTAAACTGACAATCTTGAGCATTGAAGTCCTAACATCCGTCATAAGGTTTTGTGCATATAACTTCTAACACATTAAAAACTGTCTTACAGCATTGCAAAAACATTGTATTTCATAAGGCATAAGCATCTTTCAGTTTGGCAAGATTTGCACTGAATATTGAATGAAGCAGCTCTATCTCACAGAGAGACAAGCTTTTGAGCATATTTGGGCTAGATTTCACTTCATTTGAACAGAAGCACTATTTCAACATTACTGGTTTTAGAAACCTGTAAACTGACAATCTTGAGCATTGAAGTCCTAACATAGGTTTTTGTGCATATAACTTCTAACACATTAAAAACTGTCTTAAAGCATTGCAAAAACATTGTATTTCATAAGGCATAAGCATCTTTCAGTTTGGCAAGATTTGCACTGAATATTGAATGAAGCAGCTTTCTCTCATAGAGAGACAAGCTTTTGAGCAGATTTGGGCTAGATTTCACTTCATTTGAACAGAAGCACTATTTCAACATTACTGGTCTCAGAAACCTGTAAACTGACAATCTTGAGCATTGAAGTCCTAACATAAGGTTTAGTGCATATAACTTCTAACACATTAAAAACTGTCTTACAGCATTGCAAAAACATTGTATTTCATAAGGCATAAGCATCATTCAGTTTGGCAAGATTTGCACTGAATATTGAATGAAGCAGCATTCTCTCATAGAGAGACAAGCTTTTGAGCAGATTTGGGCTAGATTTCACTTCATTTAAACAGAAGCACTATTTCAACATTATTGGTCTCAGAAACCTGTAAACTGACAATCTTGAGCATTGAAGTCCTAACATAAGTTTTTGTGCATATAACTTCTAACACATTAAAAACTGTCTCAACGCATTGCAGAAGTCATTTTATTTCTTAAGACATAAGCATCTTTCAGTTTGGCAAGATTTGCACTGAATATTGAATGAAGCACCTTTCTCTCATAGAGAGACAACCTTTTGAGCATATTTGGGCTAGATTTCACTTCATTTGAACAGAAGCACTATTTCAACATTACTGGTCTCAGAAACCTGTAAACTGACAATCTTGAGCATTGAAGTCCTAACATAAGTTTTTGTGCATATAACTTCTAACACATTAAAAACTGTCTCAACGCATTGCTGAAGTCATTTTATTTCTTAAGACATAAGCATCTTTCAGTTTGGCAAGATTTGCACTGAATATTGAATGAAGCAGCTCTATCTCACAGAGAGACAAGCTTTTGAGCATATTTGGGCTAGATTTCACGTCATTTGAACAGAATCACTATTTAAACATAACTGGTCTCAGAAACCTTTAAACTGACAATCTTGAGCATTGAAGTCCTAACATAAGTTTTTGTGCATATAACTTCTAACACATTAAAAACTGTCTCAACGCATTGCAGAAGTCATTTTATTTCTTAAGACATAAGCATCTTTCAGTTTGGCAAGATTTGCACTGAATATTGAATGAAGCAGCTTTCTCTCATAGAGAGACAAGCTTTTGAGCAGATTTGGGCTAGATTTCACTTCATTTGAACAGAAGCACTATTTCAACATTACTGGTCTCAGAAACCTGTAAACTGACAATCTTGAGCATTGAAGTCCTAACATAAGTTTTTGTGCATATAACTTCTAACACATTAAAAACTGTCTTACAGCATTGCAAAAACATTGTATTTCATAAGGCATAAGCATCTTTCAGTTTGGCAAGATTTGCACTGAATATTGAATGAAGCAGCTCTATCTCACAGAGAGACAAGCTTTTGAGCATATTTGGGCTAGATTTCACTTCATTTGAACAGAATCACTATTTAAACATAACTGGTCTCAGAAACCTGTAAACTGACAATCTTGAGCATTGAAGTCCCAACATAAGGTTTTGTGCATATAACTTCTAACACATTAAAAACTGTCTCAACGCATTGCAAAAACTTTGTATTTCATAAGGCATAAGCATCTTTCAGTTTGGCAAGATTTGCACTGATCATTGAATGAAGCAGCTTTCTCTCATAGAGAGACAAGCTTTTGAGCAGATTTGGGCTAGATTTCACTTCATTTGAACAGAAGCACTATTTCAACATTACTGGTCTCAGAAACATGTAAACTGACAATCTTGAGCATTAAAGTCCTAACATAAGTTTTTGTGCATATAACTTCTAACACATTAAAAACTGTCTCACTGCATTGCAGAAATCATTTTATTTCATAAGACATAAGCATCTATCAGTTTGGCAAGATTTGCACTGAATATTGAATAAAGCAGCTTTCTCTCATAGAGAGACAAGCATTTGAGCAGATTTGGGCTAGATTTCACTTCATTTGAACAAAAGCACTATTTCATCATAACTGGTCTCAGAAACTTGTAAACTGACAATCTTGAGTATTGAAGTCCTAACATAAGGTTTTGTGCATATAACTTCTAACACATTAAAAACTGTCTTACAGCATTGCAAAAACATTGTATTTCATAAGGCATAAGCATCTTTCAGTTTGGCAAGATTTGCACTGAATATTGAATGAAGCAGCTCTATCTCACAGAGAGACAAGCTTTTGAGCATATTTGGGCTAGATTTCACTTCATTTGAACAGAATCACTACTTAAACATAACTGGTCTCAGAAACCTGTAAACTGACAACCTTGAGCATTGAAGTCCTAACATAAGTTTTTGTGCATATAACTTCTAACACATTAAAAACTGTCTTACAGCATTGCAAAAACATTGTATTTAATAAGGCATAAGCATCTTTCAGTTTGGCAAGATTTGCACTGAATATTGAATGAAGCAGCTTTCTCTCATAGAGAGACAAGCTTTTGAGCAGATTTGGGCTAGATTTCACTTCATTTGAACAGAAGCACTATTTCAAAATTACTGGTCTCAGAAACCTGTAAACTGACAACCTTGAGCATTGAAGTCCTAACATAAGTTTTTGTGCATATAACTTCTAACACATTAAAAACTGTCTTATACAGCATTGCAAAAACATTGTATTTAATAAGGCATAAGCATCTTTCAGTTTGGCAAGATTTGCACTGAATATTGAATGAAGCAGCTTTCTCTCATAGAGAGACAAGCTTTTGAGCAGATTTGGGCTAGATTTCACTTCATTTGAACAGAAGCACTATTTCAACATTACTGGTCTCAGAAACCTGTAAACTGACAATCTTGAGCATTGAAGTCCTAACATAAGGTTTAGTGCATATAACTTCTAACACATTAAAAACTGTCTTACAGCATTGCAAAAACATTGTATTTCATAAGGCATAAGCATCTTTCAGTTTGGCAAGATTTGCACTGAATATTGAATGAAGCAGCATTCTCTCATAGAGAGACAAGCTTTTGAGCAGATTTGGGCTAGATTTCACTTCATTTGAACAGAAGCACTATTTCAACATTATTGGTCTCAGAAACCTGTAAACTGACAATCTTGAGCATTGAAGTCCTAACATAAGTTTTTGTGCATATAACTTCTAACACATTAAAAACTGTCTCAACGCATTGCAGAAGTCATTTTATTTCTTAAGACATAAGCATCTTTCAGTTTGGCAAGATTTGCACTGAATATTGAATGAAGCACCTTTCTCTCATAGAGAGACAACCTTTTGAGCATATTTGGGCTAGATTTCACTTCATTTGAACAGAAGCACTATTTCAACATTACTGGTCTCAGAAACCTGTAAACTGACAATCTTGAGCATTGAAGTCCTAACATCCGTCATAAGGTTTTGTGCATATAACTTCTAACACATTAAAAACTGTCTTACAGCATTGCAAAAACATTGTATTTCATAAGGCATAAGCATCTTTCAGTTTGGCAAGATTTGCACTGAATATTGAATGAAGCAGCTCTATCTCACAGAGAGACAAGCTTTTGAGCATATTTGGGCTAGATTTCACTTCATTTGAACAGAATCACTATTTAAACATATCTGGTCTCAGAAACCTGTAAAATGACAATCTTGAGCATTGAAGTCCTAACATAAGTTTTTGTGCATATAACTTCTAACACATTAAAAACTGTCTTACAGCATTGCAAAAATATTGTATTTCATAAGGCATAAGCATCTTTCAGTTTGGCAAGATTTGCACTGAATATTGAATGAAGCAGCTCTATCTCACAGAGAGACAAGCTTTTGAGCATATTTGGGCTAGATTTCACTTCATTTGAACAGAATCACTATTTAAACATAACTGGTCTCAGAAACCTGTAAACTGACAATCTTGAGCATTGAAGTCCTAACATAAGTTTTTGTGCATATAACTTCTAACACATTAAAAACTGTCTTACAGCATTGCAAAAACATTGTATTTCATAAGGCATAAGCATCTTTCAGTTTGGCAAGATTTGCACTGAATATTGAATGAAGCAGCTTTCTCTCATAGAGAGACAACCTTTTGAGCAGATTTGGGCTAGATTTCACTTCATTTGAACAGAAGCACTATTTCAACATTACTGGTCTCAGAAACCTGTAAACTGACAATCTTGAGCATTGAAGTCCTAACATAAGTTTTTGTGCATATAACTTCTAACACATTAAAAACTGTCTCAACGCATTGCAGAAGTCATTTTATTTCTTAAGACATAAGCATCTTTCAGTTTGGCAAGATTTGCACTGAATATTGAATGAAGCACCTTTCTCTCATAGAGAGACAACCTTCTGAGCATATTTGGGCTAGATTTCACTTCATTTGAACAGAAGCACTATTTCAACATTACTGGTCTCAGAAACCTGTAAACTGACAATCTTGAGCATTGAAGTCCTAACATCCGTCATAAGGTTTTGTGCATATAACTTCTAACACATTAAAAACTGTCTTACAGCATTGCAAAAACATTGTATTTCATAAGGCATAAGCATCTTTCAGTTTGGCAAGATTTGCACTGAATATTGAATGAAGCAGCTCTATCTCACAGAGAGACAAGCTTTTGAGCATATTTGGGCTAGATTTCACTTCATTTGAACAGAAGCACTATTTCAACATTACTGGTTTTAGAAACCTGTAAACTGACAATCTTGAGCATTGAAGTCCTAACATAGGTTTTTGTGCATATAACTTCTAACACATTAAAAACTGTCTTAAAGCATTGCAAAAACATTGTATTTCATAAGGCATAAGCATCTTTCAGTTTGGCAAGATTTGCACTGAATATTGAATGAAGCAGCTTTCTCTCATAGAGAGACAAGCTTTTGAGCAGATTTGGGCTAGATTTCACTTCATTTGAACAGAAGCACTATTTCAACATTACTGGTCTCAGAAACCTGTAAACTGACAATCTTGAGCATTGAAGTCCTAACATAAGGTTTAGTGCATATAACTTCTAACACATTAAAAACTGTCTTACAGCATTGCAAAAACATTGTATTTCATAAGGCATAAGCATCATTCAGTTTGGCAAGATTTGCACTGAATATTGAATGAAGCAGCATTCTCTCATAGAGAGACAAGCTTTTGAGCAGATTTGGGCTAGATTTCACTTCATTTAAACAGAAGCACTATTTCAACATTATTGGTCTCAGAAACCTGTAAACTGACAATCTTGAGCATTGAAGTCCTAACATAAGTTTTTGTGCATATAACTTCTAACACATTAAAAACTGTCTCAACGCATTGCAGAAGTCATTTTATTTCTTAAGACATAAGCATCTTTCAGTTTGGCAAGATTTGCACTGAATATTGAATGAAGCACCTTTCTCTCATAGAGAGACAACCTTTTGAGCATATTTGGGCTAGATTTCACTTCATTTGAACAGAAGCACTATTTCAACATTACTGGTCTCAGAAACCTGTAAACTGACAATCTTGAGCATTGAAGTCCTAACATCCGTCATAAGGTTTTGTGCATATAACTTCTAACACATTAAAAACTGTCTTACAGCATTGCAAAAACATTGTATTTCATAAGGCATAAGCATCTTTCAGTTTGGCAAGATTTGCACTGAATATTGAATGAAGCAGCTCTATCTCACAGAGAGACAAGCTTTTGAGCATATTTGGGCTAGATTTCACTTCATTTGAACAGAAGCACTATTTCAACATTACTGGTCTCAGAAACCTGTAAACTGACAATCTTGAGCATTGAAGTCCTAACATAAGTTTTTGTGCATATAACTTCTAACACATTAAAAACTGTCTTACAGCATTGCAAAAACATTGTATTTCATAAGGCATAAGCATCTTTCAGTTTGGCAAGATTTGCACTGAATATTGAATGAAGCACCGCTCTCTCTTAGAGACACAAGCTTTTGAGCAGATTTGAGCTAGATTTCACTTCATTTGAACAGAAGCACTATTTCAACATTACTGGTCTCAGAAACTTGTAAACTGACAATCTTGAGCTTTGAAGTCCTAACATAAGTTTTTGTGCATATAACTTCTAACACATTACAAACTGTCTTACAGCATTGCAAAAACATTGTATTTCATAAGGCATAAGCATCTTTCAGTTTGGCAAGATTTGCACTGAATATTGAATGAAGCAGCTTTCTCTCATAGAGAGACAAGCTTTTGAGCAGATTTGGGCTAGATTTCACTTCATTTGAACAGAAGCACTATTTCAACATTACTGGTCTCAGAAACCTGTAAACTGACAATCTTGAGCATTGAAGTCCTAAAATAAGTTTTTGTGCATATAACTTCTAACACATTAAAAACTGTCTCAACGCATTGCAAAAACATTGTATTTCATAAGGCATAAGCATCTTTCAGTTTGGCAAGATTTGCACTGAATATTGAATGAAGCAGCTTTCTCTCATAGAGAGACAAGCTTTTGAGCAGATTTGGGCTAGATTTCACTTCATTTGAACAGAAGCACTATTTCAACATTACTGGTCTCAGAAACCTGTAAACTGACAATCTTGAGCATTGAAGTCCTAACATAAGTTTTTGTGCATATAACTTCTAACACATTAAAAACTGTCTTACAGCATTGCAAAAACATTGTATTTCATAAGGCATAAGCATCTTTCAGTTTGGCAAGATTTGCACTGAATATTGAATGAAGCAGCTTTCTCTCATAGAGAGACAACCTTTTGAGCAGATTTGGGCTAGATTTCACTTCATTTGAACAGAAGCACTATTTCAACATTACTGGTCTCAGAAACCTGTAAACTGACAATCTTGAGCATTGAAGTCCTAACATAAGTTTTTGTGCATATAACTTCTAACACATTAAAAACTGTCTCAACGCATTGCAGAAGTCATTTTATTTCTTAAGACATAAGCATCTTTCAGTTTGGCAAGATTTGCACTGAATATTGAATGAAGCACCTTTCTCTCATAGAGAGACAACCTTCTGAGCATATTTGGGCTAGATTTCACTTCATTTGAACAGAAGCACTATTTCAACATTACTGGTCTCAGAAACCTGTAAACTGACAATCTTGAGCATTGAAGTCCTAACATCCGTCATAAGGTTTTGTGCATATAACTTCTAACACATTAAAAACTGTCTTACAGCATTGCAAAAACATTGTATTTCATAAGGCATAAGCATCTTTCAGTTTGGCAAGATTTGCACTGAATATTGAATGAAGCAGCTCTATCTCACAGAGAGACAAGCTTTTGAGCATATTTGGGCTAGATTTCACTTCATTTGAACAGAAGCACTATTTCAACATTACTGGTTTTAGAAACCTGTAAACTGACAATCTTGAGCATTGAAGTCCTAACATAGGTTTTTGTGCATATAACTTCTAACACATTAAAAACTGTCTTAAAGCATTGCAAAAACATTGTATTTCATAAGGCATAAGCATCTTTCAGTTTGGCAAGATTTGCACTGAATATTGAATGAAGCAGCTTTCTCTCATAGAGAGACAAGCTTTTGAGCAGATTTGGGCTAGATTTCACTTCATTTGAACAGAAGCACTATTTCAACATTACTGGTCTCAGAAACCTGTAAACTGACAATCTTGAGCATTGAAGTCCTAACATAAGGTTTAGTGCATATAACTTCTAACACATTAAAAACTGTCTTACAGCATTGCAAAAACATTGTATTTCATAAGGCATAAGCATCATTCAGTTTGGCAAGATTTGCACTGAATATTGAATGAAGCAGCATTCTCTCATAGAGAGACAAGCTTTTGAGCAGATTTGGGCTAGATTTCACTTCATTTAAACAGAAGCACTATTTCAACATTATTGGTCTCAGAAACCTGTAAACTGACAATCTTGAGCATTGAAGTCCTAACATAAGTTTTTGTGCATATAACTTCTAACACATTAAAAACTGTCTCAACGCATTGCAGAAGTCATTTTATTTCTTAAGACATAAGCATCTTTCAGTTTGGCAAGATTTGCACTGAATATTGAATGAAGCACCTTTCTCTCATAGAGAGACAACCTTTTGAGCATATTTGGGCTAGATTTCACTTCATTTGAACAGAAGCACTATTTCAACATTACTGGTCTCAGAAACCTGTAAACTGACAATCTTGAGCATTGAAGTCCTAACATAAGTTTTTGTGCATATAACTTCTAACACATTAAAAACTGTCTCAACGCATTGCTGAAGTCATTTTATTTCTTAAGACATAAGCATCTTTCAGTTTGGCAAGATTTGCACTGAATATTGAATGAAGCAGCTCTATCTCACAGAGAGACAAGCTTTTGAGCATATTTGGGCTAGATTTCACGTCATTTGAACAGAATCACTATTTAAACATAACTGGTCTCAGAAACCTTTAAACTGACAATCTTGAGCATTGAAGTCCTAACATAAGTTTTTGTGCATATAACTTCTAACACATTAAAAACTGTCTCAACGCATTGCAGAAGTCATTTTATTTCTTAAGACATAAGCATCTTTCAGTTTGGCAAGATTTGCACTGAATATTGAATGAAGCAGCTTTCTCTCATAGAGAGACAAGCTTTTGAGCAGATTTGGGCTAGATTTCACTTCATTTGAACAGAAGCACTATTTCAACATTACTGGTCTCAGAAACCTGTAAACTGACAATCTTGAGCATTGAAGTCCTAACATAAGTTTTTGTGCATATAACTTCTAACACATTAAAAACTGTCTTACAGCATTGCAAAAACATTGTATTTCATAAGGCATAAGCATCTTTCAGTTTGGCAAGATTTGCACTGAATATTGAATGAAGCAGCTCTATCTCACAGAGAGACAAGCTTTTGAGCATATTTGGGCTAGATTTCACTTCATTTGAACAGAATCACTATTTAAACATAACTGGTCTCAGAAACCTGTAAACTGACAATCTTGAGCATTGAAGTCCCAACATAAGGTTTTGTGCATATAACTTCTAACACATTAAAAACTGTCTCAACGCATTGCAAAAACTTTGTATTTCATAAGGCATAAGCATCTTTCAGTTTGGCAAGATTTGCACTGATCATTGAATGAAGCAGCTTTCTCTCATAGAGAGACAAGCTTTTGAGCAGATTTGGGCTAGATTTCACTTCATTTGAACAGAAGCACTATTTCAACATTACTGGTCTCAGAAACATGTAAACTGACAATCTTGAGCATTAAAGTCCTAACATAAGTTTTTGTGCATATAACTTCTAACACATTAAAAACTGTCTCACTGCATTGCAGAAATCATTTTATTTCATAAGACATAAGCATCTATCAGTTTGGCAAGATTTGCACTGAATATTGAATAAAGCAGCTTTCTCTCATAGAGAGACAAGCATTTGAGCAGATTTGGGCTAGATTTCACTTCATTTGAACAAAAGCACTATTTCATCATAACTGGTCTCAGAAACTTGTAAACTGACAATCTTGAGTATTGAAGTCCTAACATAAGGTTTTGTGCATATAACTTCTAACACATTAAAAACTGTCTTACAGCATTGCAAAAACATTGTATTTCATAAGGCATAAGCATCTTTCAGTTTGGCAAGATTTGCACTGAATATTGAATGAAGCAGCTCTATCTCACAGAGAGACAAGCTTTTGAGCATATTTGGGCTAGATTTCACTTCATTTGAACAGAATCACTACTTAAACATAACTGGTCTCAGAAACCTGTAAACTGACAACCTTGAGCATTGAAGTCCTAACATAAGTTTTTGTGCATATAACTTCTAACACATTAAAAACTGTCTTACAGCATTGCAAAAACATTGTATTTAATAAGGCATAAGCATCTTTCAGTTTGGCAAGATTTGCACTGAATATTGAATGAAGCAGCTTTCTCTCATAGAGAGACAAGCTTTTGAGCAGATTTGGGCTAGATTTCACTTCATTTGAACAGAAGCACTATTTCAAAATTACTGGTCTCAGAAACCTGTAAACTGACAACCTTGAGCATTGAAGTCCTAACATAAGTTTTTGTGCATATAACTTCTAACACATTAAAAACTGTCTTATACAGCATTGCAAAAACATTGTATTTAATAAGGCATAAGCATCTTTCAGTTTGGCAAGATTTGCACTGAATATTGAATGAAGCAGCTTTCTCTCATAGAGAGACAAGCTTTTGAGCAGATTTGGGCTAGATTTCACTTCATTTGAACAGAAGCACTATTTCAACATTACTGGTCTCAGAAACCTGTAAACTGACAATCTTGAGCATTGAAGTCCTAACATAAGGTTTAGTGCATATAACTTCTAACACATTAAAAACTGTCTTACAGCATTGCAAAAACATTGTATTTCATAAGGCATAAGCATCTTTCAGTTTGGCAAGATTTGCACTGAATATTGAATGAAGCAGCATTCTCTCATAGAGAGACAAGCTTTTGAGCAGATTTGGGCTAGATTTCACTTCATTTGAACAGAAGCACTATTTCAACATTATTGGTCTCAGAAACCTGTAAACTGACAATCTTGAGCATTGAAGTCCTAACATAAGTTTTTGTGCATATAACTTCTAACACATTAAAAACTGTCTCAACGCATTGCAGAAGTCATTTTATTTCTTAAGACATAAGCATCTTTCAGTTTGGCAAGATTTGCACTGAATATTGAATGAAGCACCTTTCTCTCATAGAGAGACAACCTTTTGAGCATATTTGGGCTAGATTTCACTTCATTTGAACAGAAGCACTATTTCAACATTACTGGTCTCAGAAACCTGTAAACTGACAATCTTGAGCATTGAAGTCCTAACATCCGTCATAAGGTTTTGTGCATATAACTTCTAACACATTAAAAACTGTCTTACAGCATTGCAAAAACATTGTATTTCATAAGGCATAAGCATCTTTCAGTTTGGCAAGATTTGCACTGAATATTGAATGAAGCAGCTCTATCTCACAGAGAGACAAGCTTTTGAGCATATTTGGGCTAGATTTCACTTCATTTGAACAGAATCACTATTTAAACATATCTGGTCTCAGAAACCTGTAAAATGACAATCTTGAGCATTGAAGTCCTAACATAAGTTTTTGTGCATATAACTTCTAACACATTAAAAACTGTCTTACAGCATTGCAAAAATATTGTATTTCATAAGGCATAAGCATCTTTCAGTTTGGCAAGATTTGCACTGAATATTGAATGAAGCAGCTCTATCTCACAGAGAGACAAGCTTTTGAGCATATTTGGGCTAGATTTCACTTCATTTGAACAGAATCACTATTTAAACATAACTGGTCTCAGAAACCTGTAAACTGACAATCTTGAGCATTGAAGTCCTAACATAAGTTTTTGTGCATATAACTTCTAACACATTAAAAACTGTCTTACAGCATTGCAAAAACATTGTATTTCATAAGGCATAAGCATCTTTCAGTTTGGCAAGATTTGCACTGAATATTGAATGAAGCAGCTTTCTCTCATAGAGAGACAACCTTTTGAGCAGATTTGGGCTAGATTTCACTTCATTTGAACAGAAGCACTATTTCAACATTACTGGTCTCAGAAACCTGTAAACTGACAATCTTGAGCATTGAAGTCCTAACATAAGTTTTTGTGCATATAACTTCTAACACATTAAAAACTGTCTCAACGCATTGCAGAAGTCATTTTATTTCTTAAGACATAAGCATCTTTCAGTTTGGCAAGATTTGCACTGAATATTGAATGAAGCACCTTTCTCTCATAGAGAGACAACCTTCTGAGCATATTTGGGCTAGATTTCACTTCATTTGAACAGAAGCACTATTTCAACATTACTGGTCTCAGAAACCTGTAAACTGACAATCTTGAGCATTGAAGTCCTAACATCCGTCATAAGGTTTTGTGCATATAACTTCTAACACATTAAAAACTGTCTTACAGCATTGCAAAAACATTGTATTTCATAAGGCATAAGCATCTTTCAGTTTGGCAAGATTTGCACTGAATATTGAATGAAGCAGCTCTATCTCACAGAGAGACAAGCTTTTGAGCATATTTGGGCTAGATTTCACTTCATTTGAACAGAAGCACTATTTCAACATTACTGGTTTTAGAAACCTGTAAACTGACAATCTTGAGCATTGAAGTCCTAACATAGGTTTTTGTGCATATAACTTCTAACACATTAAAAACTGTCTTAAAGCATTGCAAAAACATTGTATTTCATAAGGCATAAGCATCTTTCAGTTTGGCAAGATTTGCACTGAATATTGAATGAAGCAGCTTTCTCTCATAGAGAGACAAGCTTTTGAGCAGATTTGGGCTAGATTTCACTTCATTTGAACAGAAGCACTATTTCAACATTACTGGTCTCAGAAACCTGTAAACTGACAATCTTGAGCATTGAAGTCCTAACATAAGGTTTAGTGCATATAACTTCTAACACATTAAAAACTGTCTTACAGCATTGCAAAAACATTGTATTTCATAAGGCATAAGCATCATTCAGTTTGGCAAGATTTGCACTGAATATTGAATGAAGCAGCATTCTCTCATAGAGAGACAAGCTTTTGAGCAGATTTGGGCTAGATTTCACTTCATTTAAACAGAAGCACTATTTCAACATTATTGGTCTCAGAAACCTGTAAACTGACAATCTTGAGCATTGAAGTCCTAACATAAGTTTTTGTGCATATAACTTCTAACACATTAAAAACTGTCTCAACGCATTGCAGAAGTCATTTTATTTCTTAAGACATAAGCATCTTTCAGTTTGGCAAGATTTGCACTGAATATTGAATGAAGCACCTTTCTCTCATAGAGAGACAACCTTTTGAGCATATTTGGGCTAGATTTCACTTCATTTGAACAGAAGCACTATTTCAACATTACTGGTCTCAGAAACCTGTAAACTGACAATCTTGAGCATTGAAGTCCTAACATCCGTCATAAGGTTTTGTGCATATAACTTCTAACACATTAAAAACTGTCTTACAGCATTGCAAAAACATTGTATTTCATAAGGCATAAGCATCTTTCAGTTTGGCAAGATTTGCACTGAATATTGAATGAAGCAGCTCTATCTCACAGAGAGACAAGCTTTTGAGCATATTTGGGCTAGATTTCACTTCATTTGAACAGAAGCACTATTTCAACATTACTGGTCTCAGAAACCTGTAAACTGACAATCTTGAGCATTGAAGTCCTAACATAAGTTTTTGTGCATATAACTTCTAACACATTAAAAACTGTCTTACAGCATTGCAAAAACATTGTATTTCATAAGGCATAAGCATCTTTCAGTTTGGCAAGATTTGCACTGAATATTGAATGAAGCACCGCTCTCTCTTAGAGACACAAGCTTTTGAGCAGATTTGAGCTAGATTTCACTTCATTTGAACAGAAGCACTATTTCAACATTACTGGTCTCAGAAACTTGTAAACTGACAATCTTGAGCTTTGAAGTCCTAACATAAGTTTTTGTGCATATAACTTCTAACACATTACAAACTGTCTTACAGCATTGCAAAAACATTGTATTTCATAAGGCATAAGCATCTTTCAGTTTGGCAAGATTTGCACTGAATATTGAATGAAGCAGCTTTCTCTCATAGAGAGACAAGCTTTTGAGCAGATTTGGGCTAGATTTCACTTCATTTGAACAGAAGCACTATTTCAACATTACTGGTCTCAGAAACCTGTAAACTGACAATCTTGAGCATTGAAGTCCTAAAATAAGTTTTTGTGCATATAACTTCTAACACATTAAAAACTGTCTCAACGCATTGCAAAAACATTGTATTTCATAAGGCATAAGCATCTTTCAGTTTGGCAAGATTTGCACTGAATATTGAATGAAGCAGCTTTCTCTCATAGAGAGACAAGCTTTTGAGCAGATTTGGGCTAGATTTCACTTCATTTGAACAGAAGCACTATTTCAACATTACTGGTCTCAGAAACCTGTAAACTGACAATCTTGAGCATTGAAGTCCTAACATAAGTTTTTGTGCATATAACTTCTAACACATTAAAAACTGTCTCCACTGCATTGCAGAAATCATTTTATTTCATAAGACATAAGCATCTTTCAGTTTGGCAAGATTTGCACTGAATATTGAATAAAGCAGCTTTCTCTCATAGAGAGACAAGCATTTGAGCAGATTTGGGCTAGATTTCACTTCATTTGAACAAAAGCACTATTTCATCATAACTGGTCTCAGAAACTTGTAAACTGACAATCTTGAGTATTGAAGTCCTAACATAAGGTTTTGTGCATATAACTTCTAACACATTAAAAACTGTCTTACAGCATTGCAAAAACATTGTATTTCATAAGGCATAAGCATCTTTCAGTTTGGCAAGATTTGCACTGAATATTGAATGAAGCAGCTTTCTCTCATAGAGAGACAAGCTTTTGAGCAGATTTGGGCTAGATTTCACTTCATTTGAACAGAAGCACTATTTCAACATTACTGGTCTCAGAAACCTGTAAACTGACAATCTTGAGCATTGAAGTCCTAAAATAAGTTTTTGTGCATATAACTTCTAACACATTAAAAACTGTCTCAACGCATTGCAAAAACATTGTATTTCATAAGGCATAAGCATCTTTCAGTTTGGCAAGATTTGCACTGAATATTGAATGAAGCAGCTTTCTCTCATAGAGAGACAAGCTTTTGAGCAGATTTGGGCTAGATTTCACTTCATTTGAACAGAAGCACTATTTCAACATTACTGGTCTCAGAAACCTGTAAACTGACAATCTTGAGCATTGAAGTCCTAACATAAGTTTTTGTGCATATAACTTCTAACACATTAAAAACTGTCTCCACTGCATTGCAGAAATCATTTTATTTCATAAGACATAAGCATCTTTCAGTTTGGCAAGATTTGCACTGAATATTGAATAAAGCAGCTTTCTCTCATAGAGAGACAAGCATTTGAGCAGATTTGGGCTAGATTTCACTTCATTTGAACAAAAGCACTATTTCATCATAACTGGTCTCAGAAACTTGTAAACTGACAATCTTGAGTATTGAAGTCCTAACATAAGGTTTTGTGCATATAACTTCTAACACATTAAAAACTGTCTTACAGCATTGCAAAAACATTGTATTTCATAAGGCATAAGCATCTTTCAGTTTGGCAAGATTTGCACTGAATATTGAATGAAGCAGCTCTATCTCACAGAGAGACAAGCTTTTGAGCATATTTGGGCTAGATTTCACTTCATTTGAACAGAAGCACTATTTCAACATTACTGGTCTCAGAAACCTGTAAACTGACAATCTTGAGCATTGAAGTCCTAACATAAGGTTTAGTGCATATAACTTCTAACACATTTAAAACTGTCTTACAGCATTGCAAAAACATTGTATTTCATAAGGCATAAGCATCTTTCAGTTTGGCAAGATTTGCACTGAATATTGAATGAAGCAGCTTTCTCTCATAGAGAGACAAGCTTTTGAGCAGATTTGGGCTAGATTTCACTTCATTTGAACAGAAGCACTATTTCAACATTACTGGTCTCAGAAACCTGTAAACTGACAATCTTGAGCATTGAAGTCCTAACTAAGGTTTAGTGCATATAACTTCTAACACATGAAAAACTGTCTTACAGCATTGCAAAAACATTGTATTTCATAAGGCATAAGCATCTTTCAGTTTGGCAAGATTTGCACTGAATATTGAATGAAGCAGCATTCTCTCATAGAGAGACAAGCTTTTGAGCAGATTTGGGCTAGATTTCACTTCATTTGAACAGAAGCACTATTTCAACATTATTGGTCTCAGAAACCTGTAAACTGACAATCTTGAGCATTGAAGTCCTAACATAAGTTTGTGTGCATATGTATCTTCTAACACATTAAAAACTGTCTCAACGCATTGCAGAAGTCATTTTATTTCTTAAGACATAAGCATCTTTCAGTTTGGCAAGATTTGCACTGAATATTGAATGAAGCAGCTCTATCTCACAGAGAGACAAGCTTTTGAGCATATTTGGGCTAGATTTCACTTCATTTGAACAGAAGCACTATTTCAACATTACTGGTCTCAGAAACCTGTAAACTGACAATCTTGAGCATTGAAGTCCTAACATAAGTTTTTGTGCATATAACTTCTAACACATTAAAAACTGCCTTACAGCATTGCAAAAACATTGTATTTCATAAGGCATAAGCATCTTTCAGTTTGGCAAGATTTGCACTGAATATTGAATGAAGCAGCTCTATCTCACAGAGAGACAAGCTTTTGAGCATATTTGGGCTAGATTTCACTTCATTTGAACAGAATCACTATTTAAACATAACTGGTCTCAGAAACCTGTAAACTGACAACCTTGAGCATTGAAGTCCTAACATAAGTTTTTGTGCATATAACTTCTAACACATTAAAAACTGTCTTACAGCATTGCAAAAACATTGTATTTCATAAGGCATAAGCATCTTTCAGTTTGGCAAGATTTGCACTGAATATTGAATGAAGCAGCTCTATCTCACAGAGAGACAAGCTTTTGAGCATATTTGGGCTAGATTTCACTTCATTTGAACAGAATCACTACTTAAACATAACTGGTCTCAGAAACCTGTAAACTGACAACCTTGAGCATTGAAGTCCTAACATAAGTTTTTGTGCATATAACTTCTAACACATTAAAAACTGTCTTACAGCATTGCAAAAACATTGTATTTAATAAGGCATAAGCATCTTTCAGTTTGGCAAGATTTGCACTGAATATTGAATGAAGCAGCTTTCTCTCATAGAGAGACAAGCTTTTGAGCAGATTTGGGCTAGATTTCACTTCATTTGAACAGAAGCACTATTTCAAAATTACTGGTCTCAGAAACCTGTAAACTGACAATCTTGAGCATTGAAGTCCTAACATAAGGTTTTGTGCATATAACTTCTAACACATTAAAAACTGTCTTACAGGATTGCAAAAACATTGTATTTCATAAGGCATAAGCATCTTTCAGTTTGGCAAGATTTGCACTGAATATTGAATGAAGCACCTTTCTCTCATAGAGAGACAAGCGTTTGAGCAGATTTGGGCTAGATTTCACTTCATTTGAACAGAAGCACTATTTCAACATTACTGGTCTCAGAAACCTGTAAACTGACAATCTTGAGCATTGAAGTCCTAACATATGTTTTTGTGCATATATAACTTCTAACACATTAAAAACTGTCTCAACGCATTGCAGAAGTCATTTTATTTCATAAGACATAAGCATCTTTCAGTTTGGCAAGATTTGCACTGAACATTGAATGAAGCAGCTCTATCTCACAGAGAGACAAGCTTTTGAGCAGATTTGGGCTAGATTTCACTTCATTTGAACAGAAGCACCATTTCAACATAACTGGTCTCAGAAACCTGTAAACTGACAATCTTGAGCATTGAAGTCCTAACATATGTTTTTGTGCATATAACTTCTAACACATTAAAAACTGTCTTACAGCATTGCAAAAACATTGTATTTCATAAGGCATAAGCATCTTTCAGTTTGGCAAGATTTGCACTGAATATTGAATGAAGCAGCTCTCTCTCATAGAGAAACATGCTTTTGAGCAGATTTGGGCTAGATTTCACTTTATTCGAACAGAAGCACTATTTCAACATAACTGGTCTCAGAAACCTGTAAACTGACAATCTTGAGCATTGAAGTCCCAACATAAGGTTTTGTGCATATAACTTCTAACACATTAAAAACTGTCTCAACGCATTGCAAAAACTTTGTATTTCATAAGGCATAAGCATCTTTCAGTTTGGCAAGATTTGCCCTGAACATTGAATGAAGCAGCTTTCTCTCATAGAGAGACAAGCTTTTGAGCAGATTTGGGCTAGATTTCACTTCATTTGAACAGAAGCACTATTTCAACATTACTGGTCTCAGAAACCTGTAAACTGACAATCTTGAGTATTAAAGTCCTAACATAAGTTTTTGTGCATATAACTTCTAACACATTAAAAACTTTCTCAACGCATTGCAGAAGTCATTTTATTTCATAAGACGTAAGCATCTTTCAGTTTGGCAAGATTTGCACTGAATATTGAATGAAGCAGCTCTATCTCACAGAGAGACAAGCTTTTGAGCATATTTGGGCTAGATTTCACTTCATTTGAACAGAATCACTATTTAAACATAACTGATCTCAGAAACCTGTAAACTGACAATCTTGAGCATTGAAGTCCTAACATAAGTTTTTGTGCATATAACTTCTAACACATTAAAAACTGTCTTACAGCATTGCAAAAACATTGTATTTCATAAGGCATAAGCATCTTTCAGTTTGGCAAGATTTGCACTGAATATTGAATGAAGCAGCTTTCTCTCATAGAGAGACAAGATTTTGAGCAGATTTGGGCTAGATTTCACTTCATTTGAACAGAAGCACTATTTCAACATTACTGGTCTCAGAAACCTGTAAACTGACAATCTTGAGCATTGAAGTCCTAACATAAGGTTTAGTGCATATAACTTCTAACACATTAAAAACTGTCTTACAGCATTGCAAAAACATTGTATTTCATAAGGCATAAGCATCTTTCAGTTTGGCAAGATTTGCACTGAATATTGAATGAAGCAGCATTCTCTCATAGAGAGACAAGCTTTTGAGCAGATTTGGGCTAGATTTCACTTCATTTGAACAGAAGCACTATTTTAACATTATTGGTCTCAGAAACCTGTAAACTGACAATCTTGAGCATTGAAGTCCTAACATAAGTTTTTGTGCATATAACTTCTAACACATTAAAAACTGTCTCAACGCATTGCAGAAGTCATTTTATTTCTTAAGACATAAGCATCTTTCAGTTTGGCAAGATTTGCACTGAATATTGAATGAAGCACCTTTCTCTCATAGAGAGACAACCTTTTGAGCATATTTGGGCTAGATTTCACTTCATTTGAACAGAAGCACTATTTCAACATTACTGGTCTCAGAAATCTGTAAACTGACAATCTTGAGCATTGAAGTCCTAACATCCGTCATAAGGTTTTGTGCATATAACTTCTAACACATTAAAAACTGTCTTACAGCATTGCAAAAACATTGTATTTCATAAGGCATAAGCATCTTTCAGTTTGGCAAGATTTGCACTGAATATTGAATGAAGCAGCTCTATCTCACAGAGAGACAAGCTTTTGAGCAGATTTGGGCTAGATTTCACTTCATTTGAACAGAAGCACTATTTCAACATTACTGGTCTCAGAAACCTGTAAACTGACAATCTTGAGCATTGAAGTCCTAACATAAGGTTTTGTGCATATAACTTCTAACACATTAAAAACTGTCTTACAGGATTGCAAAAACATTGTATTTCATAAGGCATTAGCATCTTTCAGTTTGGCAAGATTTGCACTGAATATTGAATGAAGCACCTTTCTCTCATAGAGAGACAAGCGTTTGAGCAGATTTGGGCTAGATTTCACTTCATTTGAACAGAAGCACTATTTCAACATTACTGGTCTCAGAAACCTGTAAACTGACAATCTTGAGCATTGAAGTCCTAACATATGTTTTTGTGCATATATAACTTCTAACACATTAAAAACTGTCTCAACGCATTGCAGAAGTCATTTTATTTCATAAGACATAAGCATCTTTCAGTTTGGCAAGATTTGCACTGAACATTGAATGAAGCAGCTCTATCTCACAGAGAGACAAGCTTTTGAGCAGATTTGGGCTAGATTTCACTTCATTTGAACAGAAGCACCATTTCAACATAACTGGTCTCAGAAACCTGTAAACTGACAATCTTGAGCATTGAAGTCCTAACATATGTTTTTGTGCATATAACTTCTAACACATTAAAAACTGTCTTACAGCATTGCAAAAACATTGTATTTCATAAGGCATAAGCATCTTTCAGTTTGGCAAGATTTGCACTGAATATTGAATGAAGCAGCTCTCTCTCATAGAGAAACATGCTTTTGAGCAGATTTGGGCTAGATTTCACTTTATTCGAACAGAAGCACTATTTCAACATAACTGGTCTCAGAAACCTGTAAACTGACAATCTTGAGCATTGAAGTCCCAACATAAGGTTTTGTGCATATAACTTCTAACACATTAAAAACTGTCTCAACGCATTGCAAAAACTTTGTATTTCATAAGGCATAAGCATCTTTAAGTTTGGCAAGATTTGCCCTGAACATTGAATGAAGCAGCTTTCTCTCATAGAGAGACAAGCTTTTGAGCAGATTTGGGCTAGATTTCACTTCATTTGAACAGAAGCACTATTTCAACATTACTGGTCTCAGAAACCTGTAAACTGACAATCTTGAGTATTAAAGTCCTAACATAAGTTTTTGTGCATATAACTTCTAACACATTAAAAACTTTCTCAACGCATTGCAGAAGTCATTTTATTTCATAAGACGTAAGCATCTTTCAGTTTGGCAAGATTTGCACTGAATATTGAATGAAGCAGCTCTATCTCACAGAGAGACAAGCTTTTGAGCATATTTGGGCTAGATTTCACTTCATTTGAACAGAATCACTATTTAAACATAACTGATCTCAGAAACCTGTAAACTGACAATCTTGAGCATTGAAGTCCTAACATAAGTTTTTGTGCATATAACTTCTAACACATTAAAAACTGTCTTACAGCATTGCAAAAACATTGTATTTCATAAGGCATAAGCATCTTTCAGTTTGGCAAGATTTGCACTGAATATTGAATGAAGCAGCTTTCTCTCATAGAGAGACAAGATTTTGAGCAGATTTGGGCTAGATTTCACTTCATTTGAACAGAAGCACTATTTCAACATTACTGGTCTCAGAAACCTGTAAACTGACAATCTTGAGCATTGAAGTCCTAACATAAGGTTTAGTGCATATAACTTCTAACACATTAAAAACTGTCTTACAGCATTGCAAAAACATTGTATTTCATAAGGCATAAGCATCTTTCAGTTTGGCAAGATTTGCACTGAATATTGAATGAAGCAGCATTCTCTCATAGAGAGACAAGCTTTTGAGCAGATTTGGGCTAGATTTCACTTCATTTGAACAGAAGCACTATTTTAACATTATTGGTCTCAGAAACCTGTAAACTGACAATCTTGAGCATTGAAGTCCTAACATAAGTTTTTGTGCATATAACTTCTAACACATTAAAAACTGTCTCAACGCATTGCAGAAGTCATTTTATTTCTTAAGACATAAGCATCTTTCAGTTTGGCAAGATTTGCACTGAATATTGAATGAAGCAGCTCTATCTCACAGAGAGACAAGCTTTTGAGCATATTTGGGCTAGATTTCACTTGATTTGAACAGAATCACTACTTAAACATAACTGGTCTCAGAAACCTGTAAACTGACAACCTTGAGCATTGAAGTCCTAACATAAGTTTTTGTGCATATAACTTCTAACACATTAAAAACTGTCTTATACAGCATTGCAAAAACATTGTATTTAATAAGGCATAAGCATCTTTCAGTTTGGCAAGATTTGCACTGAATATTGAATGAAGCAGCTCTATCTCACAGAGAGACAAGCTTTTGAGCATATTTGGGCTAGATTTCACTTCATTTGAACAGAATCACTACTTAAACATAACTGGTCTCAGAAACCTGTAAACTGACAACCTTGAGCATTGAAGTCCTAACATAAGTTTTTGTGCATATAACTTCTAACACATTAAAAACTGTCTTACAGCATTGCAAAAACATTGTATTTAATAAGGCATAAGCATCTTTCAGTTTGGCAAGATTTGCACTGAATATTGAATGAAGCAGCTTTCTCTCATAGAGAGACAAGCTTTTGAGCAGATTTGGGCGAGATTTCACTTCATTTGAACAGAAGCACTATTTCAAAATTACTGGTCTCAGAAACCTGTAAACTGACAATCTTGAGCATTGAAGTCCTAACATAAGGTTTTGTGCATATAACTTCTAACACATTAAAAACTGTCTTACAGGATTGCAAAAACATTGTATTTCATAAGGCATAAGCATCTTTCAGTTTGGCAAGATTTGCACTGAATATTGAATGAAGCACCTTTCTCTCATAGAGAGACAAGCGTTTGAGCAGATTTGGGCTAGATTTCACTTCATTTGAACAGAAGCACTATTTCAACATTACTGGTCTCAGAAACCTGTAAACTGACAATCTTGAGCATTGAAGTCCTAACATATGTTTTTGTGCATATATAACTTCTAACACATTAAAAACTGTCTCAACGCATTGCAGAAGTCATTTTATTTCATAAGACATAAGCATCTTTCAGTTTGGCAAGATTTGCACTGAACATTGAATGAAGCAGCTCTATCTCACAGAGAGACAAGCTTTTGAGCAGATTTGGGCTAGATTTCACTTCATTTGAACAGAAGCACCATTTCAACATAACTGGTCTCAGAAACCTGTAAACTGACAATCTTGAGCATTGAAGTCCTAACATATGTTTTTGTGCATATAACTTCTAACACATTAAAAACTGTCTTACAGCATTGCAAAAACATTGTATTTCATAAGGCATAAGCATCTTTCAGTTTGGCAAGATTTGCACTGAATATTGAATGAAGCAGCTCTCTCTCATAGAGAAACATGCTTTTGAGCAGATTTGGGCTAGATTTCACTTTATTCGAACAGAAGCACTATTTCAACATAACTGGTCTCAGAAACCTGTAAACTGACAATCTTGAGCATTGAAGTCCCAACATAAGGTTTTGTGCATATAACTTCTAACACATTAAAAACTGTCTCAACGCATTGCAAAAACTTTGTATTTCATAAGGCATAAGCATCTTTAAGTTTGGCAAGATTTGCCCTGAACATTGAATGAAGCAGCTTTCTCTCATAGAGAGACAAGCTTTTGAGCAGATTTGGGCTAGATTTCACTTCATTTGAACAGAAGCACTATTTCAACATTACTGGTCTCAGAAACCTGTAAACTGACAATCTTGAGTATTAAAGTCCTAACATAAGTTTTTGTGCATATAACTTCTAACACATTAAAAACTTTCTCAACGCATTGCAGAAGTCATTTTATTTCATAAGACGTAAGCATCTTTCAGTTTGGCAAGATTTGCACTGAATATTGAATGAAGCAGCTCTATCTCACAGAGAGACAAGCTTTTGAGCATATTTGGGCTAGATTTCACTTCATTTGAACAGAATCACTATTTAAACATAACTGATCTCAGAAACCTGTAAACTGACAATCTTGAGCATTGAAGTCCTAACATAAGTTTTTGTGCATATAACTTCTAACACATTAAAAACTGTCTTACAGCATTGCAAAAACATTGTATTTCATAAGGCATAAGCATCTTTCAGTTTGGCAAGATTTGCACTGAATATTGAATGAAGCAGCTTTCTCTCATAGAGAGACAAGATTTTGAGCAGATTTGGGCTAGATTTCACTTCATTTGAACAGAAGCACTATTTCAACATTACTGGTCTCAGAAACCTGTAAACTGACAATCTTGAGCATTGAAGTCCTAACATAAGGTTTAGTGCATATAACTTCTAACACATTAAAAACTGTCTTACAGCATTGCAAAAACATTGTATTTCATAAGGCATAAGCATCTTTCAGTTTGGCAAGATTTGCACTGAATATTGAATGAAGCAGCATTCTCTCATAGAGAGACAAGCTTTTGAGCAGATTTGGGCTAGATTTCACTTCATTTGAACAGAAGCACTATTTTAACATTATTGGTCTCAGAAACCTGTAAACTGACAATCTTGAGCATTGAAGTCCTAACATAAGTTTTTGTGCATATAACTTCTAACACATTAAAAACTGTCTCAACGCATTGCAGAAGTCATTTTATTTCTTAAGACATAAGCATCTTTCAGTTTGGCAAGATTTGCACTGAATATTGAATGAAGCACCTTTCTCTCATAGAGAGACAACCTTTTGAGCATATTTGGGCTAGATTTCACTTCATTTGAACAGAAGCACTATTTCAACATTACTGGTCTCAGAAATCTGTAAACTGACAATCTTGAGCATTGAAGTCCTAACATCCGTCATAAGGTTTTGTGCATATAACTTCTAACACATTAAAAACTGTCTTACAGCATTGCAAAAACATTGTATTTCATAAGGCATAAGCATCTTTCAGTTTGGCAAGATTTGCACTGAATATTGAATGAAGCAGCTCTATCTCACAGAGAGACAAGCTTTTGAGCAGATTTGGGCTAGATTTCACTTCATTTGAACAGAAGCACTATTTCAACATTACTGGTCTCAGAAACCTGTAAACTGACAATCTTGAGCATTGAAGTCCTAACATAAGTTTTTGTGCATATAACTTCTAACACATTAAAAACTGCCTTACAGCATTGCAAAAACATTGTATTTCATAAGGCATAAGCATCTTTCAGTTTGGCAAGATTTGCACTGAATATTGAATGAAGCAGCTCTATCTCACAGAGAGACAAGCTTTTGAGCATATTTGGGCTAGATTTCACTTCATTTGAA